>NW_027590289.1:184044-522557 GCF_964213995.1 Mustelus asterias | reverse complement strand
CTCTCGATCGCAGTCTCTCTCTCGATCGCAGTCTCTCTCTCGATCGCAGTCTCTCTCTCGATCCCAGTCTCTCTCTCTCTCGATCCCAGTCTCTCCCTCTCTCGATCGCAGTCTCTCCCTCTCTCGATCCCAGTCTCTCTCTCTCTCGATCCCAGTCTCTCTCTCTCACTCTCTCTGTCCAATCTCTCTCTTTCTCTCTATTCCAGTCTCTCTCTCTCTATCCCAGTCTCTCCGTCTATCCCAGTCTCTCTCTTTCTCTCTATCCCAGTCTCTCTCTGTTTCTCTGTCCCAGTCTCTCTCTCTCTCTCTCTCTATCCCAGTCTCTCTCTTTCTCCCCTCGTCTCTCTCTCTTTCTCTATCCGAGTCTCTCTCTCTATCCAAGTGTCTCTCTCTCTCTCTCTAACCGAGTCACTCTCTCTCTCTCTCTATCCCAGTCTCTCTCTCTCTCTCTCTATCCCAGTCTCCCTCTGTCTCTCTCTATCCCAGTCGCCCTCTTTCTCTCTATGCCAGTCTCTCCCTGGTTCTCTATCCCAGTTTCTCTCTCTCTCTCTATCCCAGTCTCTCTCTCTCTCTCTCTCTATCCGAGCCTCTCTCTCTCTCTCTCTATCCTAGCCTCTCTCTCTCTCTATCCATGTGTCTCTCTCTCTCTCTAACATAAGAACATAAGAAATAGGAGCAGGAGTAGGCCATCTAGCCCCTCGAGCCTGCCCCGCCATTCAATAAGATCATGGCTGATCTGACGTGGATCAGTACCACTTACCCGCCTGATCCCCATAACCCTTAATTCCCTTACCGATCAGGAATCCATCCATCCGCGCTTTAAACATATTCAGCGAGGTAGCCTCCACCACCTCAGTGGGCAGAGAATTCCAGAGATTCACCACCCTCTGGGAGAAGAAGTTCCTCCTCAACTCTGTCTTAAACCGACGCCCCTTTATTTTGAGGCTGTGTCCTCTAGTTTTAACTTCCTTACTAAGTGGAAAGAATCTCTCCGCCTCCACCCTATCCAGCCCCCGCATTATCTTATAAGTCTCCATAAGATCCCCCCTCATCCTTCTAAACTCCAACGAGTACAAACCCAATCTCCTCAGCCTCTCCTCATAATCCAAACCCCTCATCTCCGGTATCAACCTGGTGAACCTTCTCTGCACTCCCTCCAATGCCAATATATCCTTCCTCATATAAGGGGACCAATACTGCACACAGTATTCCAGCTGCGGCCTCACCAATGCCCTGTACAGGTGCATCAAGACATCCCTGCTTTTATATTCTATCCCCCTCGCAATATAGGCCAACATCCCATTTGCCTTCTTGATCACCTGTTGTACCTGCAGACTGGGCTTTTGCGTCTCATGCACAAGGACCCCCAGGTCCCTTTGCACGGTAGCATGTTTTAATTTGTTTCCATTGAGATAGTAATCCCATTTGTTATTATTTCCTCCAAAGTGTATAACCTCGCATTTCTCAACGTTATACTCCATTTGCCATATCCTCGCCCACTCACTCAGCCTGTCCAAATCTCTCTGCAGATCTTCTCCGTCCTCCACACGATTCACTTTTCCACTTATCTTTGTGTCGTCTGCAAACTTCGTTACCCTACACTCCGTCCCCTCCTCCAGATCATCTATATAAATGGTAAACAGTTGCGGCCCGAGTACCGATCCCTGCGGCACGCCACTAGTTACCTTCCTCCAACCGGAAAAACACCCATTTATTCCGACTCTTTGCTTCCTGTCGGATAGCCAGTCCCCAATCCACTTTAACACACTACCCCCAACTCCGTGTGCCCTAATCTTCTTCAGTAGCCTTTTATGGGGCACCTTATCAAACGCCTTTTGGAAATCCAAAAACACCGCATCCACCGGTTCTCCTCCATCAACCGCCCTAGTCACATCTTCATAAAAATCCAACATGTTCGTCAAGCACGACTTTCCCCTCATGAATCCATGCTGCGTCTGATTGATCGAACCATTTCTATCCAGATGCCCTGCTATCTCCTCTTTAATAATGGATTCCAGCATTTTCCCTACTACAGACGTTAAGCTGACCGGCCTATAGTTACCCGCCTTTTGTCTCCTTCCTTTTTTAAACAGCGGCGTAACATTAGCCGTTTTCCAATCAACCGGCACTACCCCAGAATGCAACGAGTTTTGATAAATAATCACTAACGCATCCACTATTACCTCTGACATTTCTATCAATACCCTGGGATGAAAGTCTCTCTCTCTCTGTCCCAGTTTCTCTATTTTTCTCTATCCGAGTCTCTCCCTCTATCACAGTCTCTCTCTCTATCCCAGTCTCTCTCTGTCTCTCTATCCCAGTCTCTCTCTCTCTCTCTATCCCAGTCTCTCTCTCTTTCTCTATCCCAGTCTCTCTCTCTCTCTCTCGCTCTATCTCAGTCTCTCTCTCTCTCTCTCTATCCCAGTCTCTCTCTCTTTCTCATTCCCAGTCCCTCTCTCTTCTATCCCAGTCTCTCTCTCTCTATCCCAGTCTCTCTCTCTCCCTCTATCCCAGTCTCTCTCTCTCTCTATCCCAGTCTCTCTCTCTCTGTCCCAGTCTCTCTCTCTCTGTCTCTCTATCCCAGTCTCTCTCTCTCTATCCCAGTCTCTCTCTCTTCTATCCCAGTCTCTCTCTCTCTATCCCAGTCTCTCTCTGTCTCTCTATCCCAGTCTCTCTCTCTCTCTCTATCCCAGTCTCTCTCTCTCTTTCTCTATCCCAGTCTCTCTCTCTCTCTCTCTCGCTCTATCTCAGTCTCTCTCTCTCTCTCTCTATCCCAGTCTCTCTCTCTTTCTCTATCCCAGTCCCTCTCTCTTCTATCCCAGTCTCTCTCTCTCTATCCCAGTCTCTCTCTCTCCCTCTAGCCCAGTCTCTCTCTCTCTCTCTCTCTCTCTCTATCCCAGTCTCTCTCTCTCTATCCCAGTCTCTCTCTCTCTATCCCAGTCTCTCTCTCTCTATTCCAGTCTCTCTCTCTCTATCCCAGTCTCTCTCTCTCTATCCCAGTCTCTCTCTCTCCCTCTATCCCAGTCTCTCTCTCTCCCTCTATCCCAGTCTCTCTCTCTCTCTATCCCAGTCTCTCTCTCTCTGTCCCAGTCTCTCTCTCTCTATCCCAGTCTCTCTCTCTCTATCCCAGTCTCTTTCTCTCTCTCGGTCCCAGACTCTCTGTCTCTCTCGATCCCTGTCTCTCTCTCGCTATCCCAGTCTTTCTCTCTCTCTCTATCCCAGTCCCTCTCTGTCCCAGTCTCTCTCTCTCTATCCCAGTCTCTCTCTCTCTCTCTATCCCAGTCCCCCCCTCTCTCTCTATCCATGTCTCTCTCTCTGACTCTATCCCAGTCCCTATCAACTATCTGTCTCTCTCCCTCTCTATCCCAGTCTCTCTCTCTCTTTCCCTATCCCAGTCTTTCTCTCTCTCTCTATCCCAGTCTCTCTCTCTCTCTCTATCCCAGTCTCTCTCTCTATCCCAGTCTCTCTCTCTCTATCCCAGTCTCTCTCTCTCACTCTCTATCCCAGTCTCTCTCTCTCTCTATCTCAATCTGTCTCTCTCTCTATCCCAGTCTCTCTCTATCCCAGTCTCTCTCTCTCTCTCTATCCCAGTCTCTCTCTCTCTCTATCCCAGTCTCTCTCTCTATCCCAGTCTCTCTCTCTGTCTCTATCCCAGTCTCTCTCTCTCTCTCCCTATCCCAGTCTTTCTCTCTCTCTCTATCCCAGTCTCTCTCTCTCTATCCCAGTCTCTTTCTCTCTCCCTATCCCGGTTTCTCTCTCTATCCCCAGTCTCTCTCTCTCTCTATCCCAGTCTCTCTCTCTCTCTATCACAGTCTCTCTCTCGCTCTCTCTATCCCAGTCACTCTCTCTCTCTCTCCATCCCAGTATCTCTCCCTCTATCCCGATCTCTCTCTCTCTCTATCCCAGTCTCTCTTCCTCTCTCTATCCCAGTCTCTCTCTCCACTCTCTGTCCCAGTCTCTCTCTCTCTCTATCCCAGTATCTCTCCCTCTATCCCGATCTCTCTCTCTCTCTATCCCAGTCTCTCTTCCTCTCTCTATCCCAGTCTCTCTCTCCACTCTCTATCCCAGTCTCTCTCTCTCTATCCCAGTCTCTCTCTCTCTCTCTCTATCCCAGTCTCTCTCTCTCTATCCCAGTCTCTCTCTCTCTCTCTATCCCAGTCTCTCTCTCTCTCTATCTCAATCTGTCTCTCTCTCTATCCCAGTCTCTGTCTCTCTATCCCAGTCTCTCTCTCTCTCTCTATCCCAGTCTCTCTCTCTGTATCCCAGTCTCTCTCTCTCTCTCTATCCCAGTCTCTCTCTCTCTCTCTATCCCAGTCTCTCTCTCTCTATCCCGATATCTCTCTCTGTCTCTCCCTATCCCAATCACTCCCTCTCTCTCTCTCTATCCCAGTCTCTCTCTCTCTATCCCAGTCTCTCTCTCTCTCCCTATCCCAGACTCTCTCTCTCTATCCCAGTCTCTCTCTCTCTCTCTCTATCCCAGTCTCTCTCTCTCTCTCCCTATCCCGGTTTCTCACTCAATCCCCAGTCTCTCTCTCTATCCCAGTCTCTCTCTCTCTCTATCCCAGTCTCTCTCTCTCTCTCTATCCCAGTCTGTCTCTCGCTCTCTCTATCCCAGTCTCTCTCTCTATCCCAGTCTCTCTCTCTCTCCATCCCAGTCTCTCTCTCTCTCTATCCCGGTCTCTCTCTCTCTATCCCGGTCTCTCTCTCTCTCTATCCCAGTCTCTCTCTCTCAATCCCGGTCTCTCTCTCTCTCTCTCTATCCCGGTCTCTCTCTCTATCCCAGTCTCTCTCTCTCTCTCTCTCTATCCCGGTCTCTCTCTCTCTATCCCGGTCTCTCTCTCTCTCTATCCCAGTCTCTCTCTCTCTCTCTCTATCCCGGTCTCTCTCTCTCTCTATCCCGGTCTCTCTCTCTCTCTCTATCCCAGTCTCTCTCTCTCTCTATCCCGGTCTCTCTCTCTCTCTATCCCGGTCTCTCTCTCTCTCTCTATCCCAGTCTCTCTCTCTCTCTCTCTATCCCGGTCTCTCTCTCTCTCTATCCCGGTCTCTCTCTATCCCGGTCTCTCTCTCTCTATCCCAGTCTCTCTCTCTCTCTCTATCCCGGTCTCTCTCTCTCTCTATCCCGGTCTCTCTCTCTCTCTCTATCCCAGTCTCTCTCTCTCTCTCTCTATCCTGGTCTCTCTCTCTCTCTATCCCGGTCTCTCTCTCTCTCTCTCTATCCCAGTCTCTCTCTCTCTCTATCCCAGTCTCTCTCTCTCTCTATCCCGGTTCTCTCTCTCTCTCTCTCTATCCCAGTCTCTCTCTCTCTCTATCCCGGTCTCTCTCTCTCTATCCCGGTCTCTCTCTCTCTCTATCCCGGTCTCTCTCTCCCTCTCTATCCCAGTCTCTCTCTCTCTCTATCCCGGTCTCTCTCTCTCTCTATCCCGGTCTCTCTCTCCCTCTCTATCCCAGTCTCTCTCTCTCTCTATCCCAGTCTCTCTCTCTCTCTATCCCGGTCTCTCTCTCTGTCTCTCTATCAGGAATTCGGCCCCGTTCCCCGGCCACTTTCCCGCACACTCACCGATCGGGGTTTCCTCCTGGGGGAGAGTGGGCTTGGGGCGGCTGCAGCCTCTGCCGGACTCCCCGGCTTTCCAACCACCTCCATCCAGGCCGGCAAGACTGAGAGAGGGAGCGCGAGAGAGAGAGCGATAGAGAGAGAGAGGGTGATTGAGTGATAGTGAGGGAGAGGGGGATAGAGAGAAGATGATACATAGAGAGAGAGTAATAGAGAGCCAGTGATAGAGAGAGAATGATAGCGAGAGAGAGAGCGATAGAGAGATTGAGTGATAGAGACAGAGAGTGAGTGATAGAGATGATAGAGAGAGATAGAGAGTGAGTGATAGAGATAGAGAGTGTGATAGAGGGTGATAGAGAGCGTGAGAGTGATAGTGAGTGATAGAGAGAGAGTGATATAGAGTGAGAAAGTGATAGAGAGATAGAGTGAGAGAGTGATAGGGAGAGTGAGTGATAGAGAGAGTGAGTGATAGAGAGAGAGTGATAGGGATAGAGAGTGATAGAGAGAGTGATAGAGGGAGAGAGAAGGGGTTAGAGAGAGAGAGGGATAGAGAGAGAGATAGAGAAATCGAGAGAGGGGTAGAGAGAGAGACAGTGATAGAGAGTGTGAGTGATAGAGAGAGAGAGTGATAGAAAGGGTGATTGATAGAGGGATAGAGAGAGTGATAGAGAAACAGAGTGATAGAGAGACAGAGTGATAGCGAGTGATACAGACAGTGATAGAGACAGTGATAGAGAGGGTGATTGACAGAGGGATAGAGAGAGCCATAGAGAGGGAGAGTGATAGAGAGAGAGATAAGGAGGGATAGAGAGAGAGGGGGATAGAGAGAGAGACAGTGATAGAACATAGAACATAGAACATTACAGCGCAGAACAGGCCCTTCGGCCCACGATGTTGCACCGACCAGTTAAAAAAAAAAACTGTGACCCTCCAACCTAAACCAATTTCTTTTCGTCCATGAACCTATCTACGGATCTCTTAAACGCCCCCAAACTAGGCGCATTTACTACTGATGCTGGCAGGGCATTCCAATCCCTCACCACCCTCTGGGAGATAGAGTGAGTGATAGATAGCGATAGAGAGAGTGATAGAGGGAGAAAGGGATAGAGAGAGAGACAGTGATAGAGAGAGAGAGAGTGATAGAGAGAGTGAGTGATAGAGAGAGAGTGATAGAGAGAGTGAGTGATAGAGAGAGTGAGTGATAGAGAGAGTGAGTGATAGAGTGAGTGATAGAGTGAGTGATAGAGAGAGTGAGTGAATGATAGAGTGAGTGATAGAGTGAGTGATAGGGATAGAGAGTGATAGAGTGAGTGATAGATAGAATGAGTGATAGAGAGAGTGAGTGATAGAGTGAGTGATAGAGAGAGTGAGTGATAGAGTGAGTGATAGAGAGCGTGAGTGATAGAGAGAGTGAGTGATAGTGTGAGTGATAGAGAGAGTGAGTGATAGAGAGAGTGAGTGATAGAGAGAGTGAGTGATAGAGAGAGTGAGTGAATGATAGAGTGAGTGATAGAGTGAGTGATAGGGTGTGATAGAGAGGGACAGAGAGATGGAGTGATAGACAGAGAGAGTGATAGAGAGCGAGAGAGAGACTGAGAGAGAGAGAGAAACAGAGGGATAGAGAGAGAGTGATAGAGAGAGAAATCGAGAGAGGGATGGAGAGAGGGATAGAGAGAGAGATAGTGATGGAAGGAGAGAGGGATAGAGAGAGAGACAGTGATAGAGGGAGAGAGGGATAGAGAGAGAGTGTGATAAGAGAGAGTGAGTGATAGAGCGTGAGTGATAGAGAGAGTGAGTGATAGAGTGAAATATAGAGTGCGTGATAGATAGACTGAGTGATAGAGAGAGTGAGTGATAGAGAGAGTGAGTGATAGATAGAGTGAGTGATAGATAGAGTGAGTGATAGATAGAGTGAGTGATAGATAGAGTGATAGATAGAGTGAGTGATAGAGAGAGTGAGTGACAGATAGAGTGAGTGATAGATAGAGTGAGTGATAGATAGAGTGAGTGATAGAGAGAGTGAGTGATAGAGAGAGTGAGTGAATGATAGAGTGAGTGATAGGGAGTGATAGAGAGGGATAGAGAGATAGAGTGATAGACAGAGAGTGTGATAGAGAGAGAGAGAGAGGGATAGAGAGAGAGAGAACGTGATAGAAAGAGAGAAATCAAGAGAGGGATAGAGAGAGAGATCGAGAGAGAGACAGTGATAGAGGGAGAGAGGGATAGAGAGAGAGACAGTGATAGAGAGAGAGAGACAGTGATAGAGGGAGAGAGGGATAGAGAGAGAGACAGTGATAGAGAGAGAGCGTGATAAGTGAGAGTGAGTGATAGCGTGAGTGATAGAGAGAGTGAGTGATAAAGAGAGAGTCATAGAGAGACTGATAGAGAGAGAGTGATCAGGAGATTGAGTG
The DNA here is from genome assembly GCF_964213995.1 of Mustelus asterias. Classification (NCBI taxonomy): domain Eukaryota; kingdom Metazoa; phylum Chordata; class Chondrichthyes; order Carcharhiniformes; family Triakidae; genus Mustelus; species Mustelus asterias. The sequence goes on along the minus strand of NW_027590289.1, from coordinate 514,595 downwards.
ATAGAGAGTGAGAGCGAGACAGAGTGATAGAGAGCGATAGAGAGAGTGAGTGATAGAGAGCGTGATAGAGAGAGAGAGAGAGTGAGTGATAGAGAGTGTGATAGAGAGAGTGATAGAGAGAGAGTGATAGAGAGTGTGAGAGAGAGTGAGTGATAGAGAGCGTGATAGAGAGAGTGATAGAGAGAGAGAGTGAGTAATAGAGAGTGATAGAGAGAGAGAGTGATAGAGTTATCGAGAGAGAGAGGCATAGAGAGAGAGATAGAGAGGGAGTGACAGGGAGATTGAGTGATAGAGAGAGCGAGATAGAGTGAGTGATAGATAGCGATAGAGAGAGTGAGTGATGGAGAGCGTGATCGAGAGAGAGAGAGAGTGATAGAGAGTGTGAGTGATAGAGAGTGTGAGTGATAGAGAGAGTGAGTGATAGAGAGAGTGAGTGATAGAGAGAGTGAGTGATAGAGTGAGTGATAGAGTGAGTGAGTGATAGAGAGAGTGAGTGATAGAGTGAGTGATAGAGAGAGTGAGCGATAGAGAGAGTGAGTGACAGAGTGTGAGTGATAGGGAGAGTGACAGAGATAGAGAGGGATAGAGAGATGGAGAGAGTAATAGACAGAGAGAGTGATAGAGAGAGGGGGATAGAGAGAGAGAGGGATAGAGAGAGAGAGAGATTGAAGAGAGTGAGAGAGGGATAGAGAGAGAGAGAGAGACAGTGATAGAGAGACAGTGATAGAGAGAGAGAGCGAGACAGAGTGAGTGATAGAGAGAGTGAGTGATAGAGAGAGTGAATGACAGGGAGAGAGAGTGATAGAGAGAGTGATAGGGAGAGTGAGTGATAGAGAGAGTGAGTGATAAAGAGAGAGTGATAGAGAGAGTGATAGAGTGAGAGTGATCGGGTGATTGAGTGATAGAGAGAGCGAGACAGAGTGAGTGACAGAGAGCGATAGAGAGAGTGAGTGATGGAGAGCGTGATAGAGAGAGAGAGTGATAGAGTGAGTGAGCGACAGAGAGACAGTGATAGAGAGAGAGATTGATAGAGAGTGAGTGATAGAGAGAGGGAGTGATAGAGTGAGTGATAGCGAGAGTGAGTGATAGAGTGAGTGATAGAGAGAGTGAGTGATAGAGAGAGTGAGTGATAGATAGAGTGAGTGATAGAGAGAGAGAGTGATAGAGAGAGAAAGTGATAGAGAGAGTGATAGAGAGAGTGATCGAGAGAGTGAGTGATAGAGAGAGTGATAGAGGGAGTGATAGAGAGAGAGGGTGATTGGTAGAGGAAGAGAGAGTGACAGAGAGAAAGTGTGATAGAGAGAATGAGAGCGAGAGAATGATAGAGAGTGATAGAGATACAGAGTGATAGTGAGTGACAGTGAGAGTGAGTGATAGAGTGATAGAAAGAGTGAGTGATAGAGAGAGAGAGTGATAGAGAGATAGAGAGAGTGAGTGATAGAGAGAGTGAGTGATAGAGAGAGTGAGTGACAGAGAGAGAGAGTGATAGAGAGAGGGATAGAGAGATAGAGTGATAGACAGAGAGAATGATAGAGAGCGAGAGAGAGGGATAGAGAAGATAAAGAGACAAATCGAGAGAGGGATAGAGAGAGAGAGATAGAGAGAGACAGTGATCAAGAGTGTGAGTGATAGATAGAGGGATAGAGAGAGTGACAGAGGGAAGGAGTGATAGAGGGACAGAGTGATAGAGAGAGTGATAGACAGAGTGATAGAGTGAGTGAGTGATATAGAGAGATAGAGTGATAGACAGAGAGAGACAGAGAGAGTGATAGAGAGAGAGACAATGATAGAGAGAGAGCGTGATAGAATCATAGAATCATAGAAACCCTACAGTGCAGAAGGAGGCCATTCGGCCCATCGAGTCTGCACCGACCACAATCCCACCCAGGCCCTACCCCCACATATTTTACCCGCTAATCCCTCTAACCTACACATCCCAGGACTCTAAGGGGCAATTTTTTAACCTGGCCAATCAACCTAACCCGCACATCTTTGGACTGTGGGAGGAAACCGGAGCACCCGGAGGAAACCCACGCAGACACGAGGAGAATGTGCAAACTCCACACAGACAGTGACCCGAGCCGGGAATCGAACCCGGGACCCTGGAGCTGTGAAGCAGCAGTGCTAACCACTGTGCTACCGTGCCGATAGAGTGAGAGTGAGTGATAGATAGAGTGAGTGATAGAGAGAGTGAGTGATAGAGAGAGTGAGTGATAGAGAGAGTGAGTGATAGAGAGAGTGAGTGATAGATAGAGTGAGTGATAGAGTGAGTGATAGGGAGTAATAGAGAGGGATAGAGAGATAGAGTGATAGACAGAGAGAGTGATAGAAAGAGAGAGAGAGACAGAGGGATAGAGAGAGAGAGAGAGTGATAGAGAGAAAGAGAGAAATCGAGAGAGGGATAGAGAGAGGGATAGAGAGAGAGACAGTGATAGAGGGAGAGAGGGATAAAGTGAGAGACAGTGATAGATAGAGAGCGTGATAAGACAGAGTGAGTGATAGAGGGAGTGATAGAGAGAGTGAGTGATAAAGAGAGAGTCATAGAGAGACTGATAGAGAGAGAGTGATCGGGAGATTGAGTGATAGAGAGTGAGAGCGAGACAGAGTGATAGAGAGCGATAGAGTGAGTGATAGAGTGAGTGACAGAGAGAGAGAGTGATAGAGAGATAGAGTGATAGACAGAGAGAGTGATAGAGAGCGAGAGAGAGGGATAGAGAAGATAGAGAGAGAAAGAGACAAATCGAGAGAGGGATAGAGATAGAGAGAGGGATAGAGAGAGAGACAGTGATCGAGCGTGTAAGTGATAGAGAGAGAGTGATAGAGAGAGAGGGTGATTGATAGAGTGATAGAGAGAGAGGGTGATTGATAGAGGGATAGAGAGAGTGACAGAGAGAAGGAGTGATAGAGAGACAGAGTGATAGACAGAGTGATAGTGAGTGATAGTGAGAGTGAGTGATAGAGAGAGTGAGTGATAGATAGAGTGAGTGATAGAGAGAGTGAGTGATAGAGAGAGTGAGTGATAGAGTAAGTGATAGAGAGAGTGAGTGATAGATAGAGATAGAGAGAGTGAGTGAATGATAGAGTGAGTGAGTGATAGATAGAGTGAGTGATAGAGTGATGATAGAGTGAGTGATAGAGAGAGTGAGTGATAGAGTGAGTGATAGAGAGAGATAGAGTGATAGACAGAGAGAGTGATAGAGAGAGAGAGAGAGACAGAGGGATAGAGAGAGAGAGAGTGATAGAGAAAAAGAGAGAAATCGAGAGAGGGATTGAGAGAGAGAGAGAGAGGGATAGAGAGAGACAGTGATAGAGGGAGAGACAATGATAGAGAGAGAGCGTGATAAGAGAGAGTGAGTGATAGAGTGAGTGATAGAGAGAGTGAGTGATAAAGAGAGAGTCATTGAGAGACTGATAGAGAGAGAGTGATCGGGAGATTGAGTGATAGAGAGTGAGAGCGAGACAGAGTGATAGAGAGCGATAGAGTGAGTGATAGAGTGAGTGACAGAGAGAGAGAGTGATAGAGAGATAGAGTGATAGACAGAGAGAGTGATAGAGAGCGAGAGAGAGGGATAGAGAAGATAGAGAGAGAAAGAGACAAATCGAGAGAGGGATAGAGATAGAGAGAGGGATAGAGAGAGAGACAGTGATCGAGCGTGTAAGTGATAGAGAGAGAGTGATAGAGAGAGAGGGTGATTGATAGAGTGATAGAGAGAGAGGGTGATTGATAGAGGGATAGAGAGAGTGACAGAGAGAAGGAGTGATAGAGAGACAGAGTGATAGACAGAGTGATAGTGAGTGATAGTGAGAGTGAGTGATAGAGAGAGTGAGTGATAGATAGAGTGAGTGATAGAGAGAGTGAGTGATAGAGAGAGTGAGTGATAGAGTAAGTGATAGAGAGAGTGAGTGATAGATAGAGATAGAGAGAGTGAGTGAATGATAGAGTGAGTGAGTGATAGATAGAGTGAGTGATAGAGTGATGATAGAGTGAGTGATAGAGAGAGTGAGTGATAGAGTGAGTGATAGAGAGAGATAGAGTGATAGACAGAGAGAGTGATAGAGAGAGAGAGAGAGACAGAGGGATAGAGAGAGAGAGAGTGATAGAGAAAAAGAGAGAAATCGAGAGAGGGATTGAGAGAGAGAGAGAGAGGGATAGAGAGAGACAGTGATAGAGGGAGAGACAATGATAGAGAGAGAGCGTGATAAGAGAGAGTGAGTGATAGAGTGAGTGATAGAGAGAGTGAGTGATAAAGAGAGAGTCAGAAAGAGACTGATAGAGAGAGAGTGATCGGGAGATTGAGTGATAGAGAGTGAGAGCGAGACAGATTGATAGAGAGAGTGAGTGATGGAGAGCGTGATCAAGAGTGATAGAGAGAGAGAGAGTGATAGAGAGTGTGAGTGATAGAGAGCGATAGAGAGAGTGAGTGATAGAGAACGTGATAGAGAGTGTGAGTGATAGAGAGTGTGAGTGATAGAGAGTGTGAGTGATAGAGAGTGTGAGTGATAGAGAGTGTGAGTGATAGAGAGTGTGAGTGATAGAGAGTGTGAGTGATAGAGAGTGTGAGTGATAGAGAGTGTGAGTGATAGAGAGTGTGAGTGATAGAGAGTGTGAGTGATAGAGAGTGTGAGTGATAGAGAGTGTGAGTGATAGAGAGTGTGAGTGATCGAGAGTGTGAGTGATCGAGAGTGTGAGTGATCGAGAGTGTGAGTGACAGGGAGATTGAGTGATCGAGAGTGTGAGTGATAGAGTGAGTGATAGAGTGAGTAATAGAGAGAGTGTGATAGAGAGAGAGTGTGATAGAGTGATCGAGAGAGAGAGGCATAGAGAGAGAAATAGAGAGGGAGTGAAATCATCACAAATGGAAGGGTAGAGTGTGGTGGAAATAATTTTTTGAGGTGTGTCTATTTCAATGCCAGGAGTATTGTGGGGAAGGCAGATGAGCTGAAGGCGTGGATAGACACATGGAAATATGACATTATAGCCATTAGTGAAACTTGGCTACAGGAGGGGCAGGACTGGCAGCTCAATGTTCCAGGGTTCCAATGTTTCAGGCGGGAAAGAGGCAGAGGGATGAAAGGTGGGGGGGGGGGGCGGGGGGGGGGGGGTGGCATTGTTGGTCAGGGAAAATGTTACAGCGGTACTCAGGCAGGATAGATTAGGGAGCTTGTCTACAGCGGCCCTATGGGTGGAGCTGAGAAACAGGAAAGGTATGACCACATTAATGGGCTTGTATTATAGACCACCCAATAGTCAGCGAGAATTGGAGGAGCAAATCAGCGAGGAGATAGCTGACAACTGCAAGAAACACAAAGTTGTGATAGTAGGGGATTTTAATTTTCCACATATAGATTGGGACTCGCATACTGTTAAAAGTTTAGACGGGGTAGAGTTTGTAAAATGTGTTCAGGAGAATTTTCTACATCAGTATATAGAGGTGCCAACAAGAGAGGATGCAACATTGGATCTCCTATTGGGAAATGAGTTAGGGCAGGTGATGGATGTGAGTGTGAGGGAACACTTTGGATCCAGTGATCATAATGCCATTAGTTTCAACCTGATCGTGGATAAGGATAGATCTGGTCCTCGGGTTGAAGTTCTGAACTGGAAAAAGGCCAAATTTGATGAAATGAGAAGGGATCTGGGAAGTGTGGATTGGCACAGGCTGTTCTCTGGTAAGGATGTAAATGGAAAGTGGGAGGCCTTCAAAGGAGAAATTTTGAGAGTGCAGAGTTTGTATGTTCCTGTCAGGATTAAAGGCAAAGTAAATAGGAATAAGGAGATTGTAACACTGATTAAGAGGAAGAGAGAGTTGTATGAAATGTACAGGCAGCAAGGAACAGATCAGATGCTCGAGGAGTATAAAAAGTGCAAGAAGCTACTTAAGAGGGAAATCAGGAGGGCTAAAAGAAGACATGAGGTTGCTTTGGCAGACAGAGTGAAAGAAAATCCAAAGAGCTTCTATAGGTATGTTCGGAGCAAAAGGATAGTGAGGGATAAAATTGGTCCTCTTGAAGACCAGAGTGGTAGACTGTGTATGGAACCAAAAGAGATGGGGGAGATACTAAATGGTTTTTTTGCATCCGTATTTACTGAGGAAACGGGCATGGAGTCTACGGAAATAGGGCAAACTGGTAGGGAGGCCATGGAACCTTTACAGATTAAAGGGGAGGAGGTGCTCGCTGTCTTGAGGCAAATCAGAGTGGATAAATCCCCAGGACCGGACAGGGTATTCCCACGGACCTTGAGGGAAGCTAGTGTTGAACTTGCAGGGACCCTGGCAGACATATTTAAAATGTCAGTATTCACGGGGGAGGTGCCGGATGATTGGAGGGTGGCTCATGTTGTTCCGTTGTTTAAAAAAGGTTCCAAAAGAAATCCGGGAAATTATCGGCCAGTAAGTTTGGCGTCGGTAGTGGGCAAGTTATTGGAAGGTGTGATAAGGGATAGGTTCTACAAATATTTGGATAGACAGGGACTTATTAGGGAGAGTCAACATGGCTTTGTGCGTGGTAGGTCATGTTTGACCAATCTATTAGAGTTTTTCGAGGAGGTTACCAGGAAAGTGGATGAAGGGAAGGCGGTGGATGTTGTCTACCTGGATTTCAGCAAGGCCTTTGACAAGGTCCCTCATGGGAGGTTAGTTAGGAAGGTTCAGTCGCGAGGTATACATGGGGAGGTAGTAAATTGGATTAGACACTGGCTCAATGGAAGAAGCCAGAGAGTGGTTGTGGAGGATTGCTTCTCTGAGTGGAGGCCTGTGACTAGTGGTGTGCTGCAGGGATCGGTGTTGGGTCCATTGTTATTTGTCATCTATATCAATGATCTGGATGATAATGTGGTAAATTGGATCAGCAAGTTTGCTGATGATACAAAGATTGGAGGTGTAGTGGACAGTGAGGAAGGTTTTCAAAGCTTGCAGAGGGATTTGGACCAACTAGAAAAATGGGCTGAAAAATGGCAAATGGAATTTAACGCAGACAAGTGTGAGATATTGCACTTTGGAAGGACAAACCAAAGAAGAATGTACAGGGTAAATGGTAGGACTCTGAAGAGTGCAGTTGAACAGAGGGATCTCATAGATCATAGAAACCCTACAGTGCAGAAGGAGGCCATTCGGCCCATCGAGTCTGCACCGACCACAATCCCACCCAGGCCCTATCCCCACATATTTTTACCCACTAATCCCTCTAACCTACGTATCCCAGGACTCTAAGGGGCAATTTTTTATTTTTTTTTTAACCTGGCCAATCAACCTAACCCGCACATCTTTGGACTGTGGGAGGAAACCGGAGCACCCAGAGGAAACCCACGCAGACACGAGGAGAATGTGCAAACTCCACACAGACAGTGACCCGAGCCAGGAATCGAACCCGGCACCCTGGAGCTGTGAAGCAGCAGTGCTAACCACTGTGCTACCGTGCCGCCCTGGGAATACAGGTACAGGTACAGAATTCCCTAAAAGTGACGTCACAGGTGGATAGGGTCGTAAAGAGTGCCTTTGGTACATTGGCCTTTATAAATCGGAGTATCGAGTATAAAAGTTGGAGTGTTATGGTAAGGTTATATAAGGCATTGGTGAGGCCGAATTTGGAGTATTGTGTACAGTTTTGGTCACCTAGTTACAGGAAGGATGTAAATAAGATTGAAAGAGTGCAGAGAAGGTTCACAAGGATGTTGCCGGGACTTGAGAAGCTGAGTTACAGAGAGAGATTGAATAGGTTGGGACTTTATTCCCTGGAGCGTAGAAGATTGAGGGGAGATTTGATAGAGGTGTATAAGATTTTGATGGGTATAGATAGAGTGAATGCAAGCAGGCTTTTTCCGCTGAGGCTCGGGGAGAAAAAAACCAGAGGGCATGGGTTAAGGGTGAAAGGAGAAAAGTTTAAAGGGAATATTAGGGGGGGCTTCTTCACGCAGAGAGTGGTGGGAGTGTGGAATGAGCTGCCAGATAAAGTGGTAAATGCGGGGTCACTTTTAACATTTAAGAAAAACTTGGACGGGTTCATGGATGAGAGGGGTGTGGAGGGATATGGTGCAAGTGCAGGTCAGTGGGACTAGGCATAAAATGGTTCGGCACAGACAAGAAGGGCCAAAAGGCCTGTTTCTGAGCTGTAATTTTCTATGGTTCTATGGTTCTATGGAGATTGAGTGATAGAACAAAGAACAAAGAACAAAGAACAATACAGCACAGGAACAGGCCCTTCGGCCCTCCAAGCCCGCGCCGCTCCCCGGTCTAGGATTGAATCCTGAATCCAGGATCCCCGCCCAATTTTCCAGCCTATCGACATACCAATATCCTATCCACCGAGCTGTCCCTCACAGCTACGATGCTTTGTTCATTACAACCTATTAACTCACCCCCACCCCCCTATTCCAGACCATGTGATCCCCAGGGAGAGGCGAAAACCCAGAGTGAAAAACCCCAGGGCCAATATGGGGAAAAAAAAAATCTGGGAAATTCCTCTCCGACCCCCTGAGGCGATCGAAACGAGTCCAGGAGATCACAATGGCCCTGATCGGAAAATGCTTCCCAACCCTAGTCATTTCCACTTCCATGAACACCATATGAATTCCCTGCCCCCGAGACAGGTTCCCAACTATCCGCAGTCTCGCTCTGTACTAGCACCAGCAAGATGATCATAGAATGAAGCCTTGAAACGAGAAACAAGGAACAATTAGCCCGCGCCGCTCCCTGGTCCAAACTAGACCACTCTTTTGTATCCCTCCATTCCCACTCCGGTCATATAGCTGTCTAGATAAGTCTTAAAAGTTCCCAGTGTGTCCGCCTCCACCACCTTGCCCGGCAACACATTCCAGGCCCCCACGACCCTCTGTGTGAAATATGTCCTTCTGATATCTGTGTTAAACCTCCCCCCCTTCAAAGAACAAAGAACAAAGAACAGTACAGCACAGGAAACAGGCCTTCGGCCCTCCAAGCCTGTGCCGCTCCTTGGTCCAACTAGACCAATCGTTTGTATCCCTCCATTCCCAGGCTGCTCATGTGACTATCCAGGTAAGTCTTAAACGATGTCAGCGTGCCTGCCTCCACCACCCTACTTGGCAGCGCATTCCAGGCCCCCACCACCCTCTGTGTAAAAAACGTCCCTCTGATGTCTGAGTTATACTTCGCCCCTCTCAGCTTGAGCCCGTGACCCCTCGTGATCGTCACCTCCGACCTGGGAAAAAGCTTCCCACTGTTCACCCTATCTATACCCTTCATAATCTTGTATACCTCTATTAGATCTCCCCTCATTCTCCGTCTTTCCAAGGAGAACAACCCCAGTCTACCCAATCTCTCCTCATAGCTAAGACCCTCCATACCAGGCAACATCCTGGTAAACCTTCTCTGCACTCTCTCCAATGCCTCCACGTCCTTCTGGTGATAGAGAGAGAGAGCGATAGAGAGCGATAGAGATAGTGAGTGATAGAGAGCGATAGAGATAGTGAGTGATAGAGAGCGTGATAGAGAGAGTGATAGAGAGTGATAGAGAGCGATAGAGAGAGTGAGTGATTGAGAACGCGATAGAGAGAGTGAGTGATAGAGAGAGTGAGTGATAGAGAGTGTGAGTGATAGAGAGAGTGAGTGATAGAGAGTGTGAATGATAGAGACAGTGAGTAATAGAGAGAGAGTGATAGAGAGAGTGATTGAGAGAGAGAGTGATAGAGTGATCGAGAGAGAGAGGCATAGAGAGAGAGACAGTGATAGAGTGAGTGATAGAGAGAGAGTGGTAGAGAGGGTGATTGATAGAGGGATAGAGAGAGTGATAGAGAGACAGAGTGATAGCGAGTGATAGAGAGAGTGAGTGACAGAGAGAGAGTGATAGAGACAGTGATAGAGAAAGTGTTAGAGACAGTGATAGAGAGAGAGTGATAGAGGGAGAGGGTGATTGACAGAGGGAAAGAGAGAGTGATAGAGAGGGAGAGTGATAGAGAGAGAGATAAGGAGGGATAGAGAGAGAGAGTGATAGAGACAGTGATAGAGAGAGAGAGTGATAGAGAGAGTGAGTGATAGAGTGAATGATAGAGGGAGTGAGTAATAAAGAGAGAGCGATAGAGAGAGAGAGAGTGATAGAGAGAGTAATAGAGAGAGTGTGAAGTCGGAAAATATACCTCCTGAGGCTGGTATGAGTCAAAATACAGTCAGGCTTTATTCTCACAAGCTTGAGGGAGAACCTGACCCCTTGAAAGCGGAAGCCAAAGTTCTCTCTGAACACAAGAAGCGTGGATATTTATACATCAGGGTTCCCAATACAAGCCATAAAGCAAAGTCCAGTTAACGCTCCTTGATCATAAATTATAGTTCCTTTAACAGCTTCTGATAGTCTCTGGATCATGGTTAGAGACCATCTGGTATCCTTGGGTCATAAAGCACAATTCTCCTGGTCGTTGTAGCCAAGGTGCCACCTCTGGTCCCCTGCTCTTCCCGCAGCTTTTCCTTTGAAGTGACTGAGTACGAGTGCAGCTGTCCCAGTGGGAGTCCTCCTTCAAACGGCCATTCTCGCACTCTACCCTTTGGTAGCTGCTTCCTGTGTTTAAATCATAGACAAGCCTACGGGAAAGAAAGACTGACATCCTTATTCAACTGTCTGTTTTATCAGAATGATATAAACCAGCGAGGGAACCATGAACAAATGGCTTATTCTCCTACCAGGAGCAATATAAACAAAGGGGTGACGAGCCATAAGGAAGAGTTATGTTTGTGATACATTCCAGGTATAAAGTTCAACCTTTTAGGTACAAAATACATTGAGTACAAAAAACATTCACCCTTTCCCTTCTTCAGAGTGATAGGGAGATTGAGGGATAGAGAGAGAGAGCGAGACAGAGTGAGTGATAGAGAGCGATAGAGAGAGTGAGTGATGGAGAGTGCGATAAAGAGAGAGAGAGAGTGATAGAGAGTGTGAGTGATAGAGAGAGTGAGTGATGGAGAGAGTGAGTGATAGAGTGAGTGATAGAGTGAGTGATAGAGAGTGTGAGTGATAGAGTGAGTAATAGAGAGAGAGTGATAGAGAGAGTGATAGAGAGAGTGAGAGAGTGATCGAGAGAGAGGCATAGAGAGAGAGATAGAGAGGGAGTGACAGGGAGATTGAGTGATAGAGAGTGCGAGACAGAGTGAGTGATAGAGAGCGATAGAGAGAGTGAGTGATGGAGAGCGTGATCGAGAGAGTGATAGAGAGAGAGAGTGATAGAGAGTGTGAGTGATAGAGAGCGATAGAGAGAGTGAGTGATAGAGAATGTGATAGAGAGAGAGAGAGTGATAGAGAGTGTGAGTGATAGAGAGAGTGAGTGACAGAGAGTGTGAGTGATAGAGAGAGTGAGTAATAGAGAGTGATAGAGTGATAGAGAGAGAGAGTGATCGAGAGAGAGAGGCATAGAGAGAGAGATAGGGAGTGACAGAGAGATTGAGTGATAGAGCGAGACAGAGTGAGTGATAGAGAGCGATAGAGAGAGTGAGTGATGGAGAGCGTGATCGAGAGAGAGAGAGAGAGAGAGTGATAGAGAGTGTAAGTGATAGAGAACGATAGAGAGAGTGAGTGATAGAGAACGTGATAGAGAGAGAGAGTGATAGAGAGTGTGAGTGATAGAGAGAGTGAGTGATAGAGAGTGTGAGTGATAGAGAGAGTGAGTGATAGAGAGAGTGAGTGATAGAGAGAGTGAGTGATAGAGAGAGTGAGTGATAGAGAGAGTGAGTAATGGAGAGAGAGAGTGATAGAGAGAGTGATAGAGAGAGAGAGTGATAGAGTGATCGAGAGAGAGAGGCATAGAGAGAGGGATAGAGAGGGAGTCACAGGGAGATTGAGTGATAGAGAGAGAGAGCGAGACAGAGTGAGTGATAGAGAGCGATAGAGAGAGTGAGTGATGGAGACTGTGATCGAGAGAGAGAGAGAGTGATAGAGAGTGTGAGTGATAGAGAACGATAGAGTGATAGAGTGATCGAGAGAGAGAGGCATAGAGAGAGAGATAGAGAGGGAGTGACAGGGAGATTGAGTGATAGAGAGAGAGAGCGAGACAGAGTGAGTGATAGAGAGCGATGGAGAGAGTGAGTGATGGAGAGCGTGATTGAGAGAGAGAGAGTGATAGTGCGAGTGATAGAGAGTGTTAGTGATAGAGAGAGTGAGTAATAGAGAGTGATAGAGAGATAGAGTGATCGAGAGAGGCATAGAGAGAGAGATAGAGAGGGAGTGACAGGGAGATTGAGTGATAGAGAGAGCGAGACAGAATGAGTGATAGACAGCGATAGAGAGAGTGAGTGATGGAGAGCGTGATCGAGAGAGAGAGAGTGATAGAGAGAGAGTGTGAGTGATAGAGAGTGTTAGTGATAGAGAGTGTTAGTGATAGAGAGTGTGAGTGATAAAGAGAGTGAGTGATAGAGAGAGTGAGTGATAGAGAGAGAGTGACAGAGAGAGTGATAGAGAGGGTGATTGGTAGAGGGATAGAGAGTGATAGAGAGAGTGAATGATAGAGTGAGTGACTGATAGAGTGAGCGATAGAGAGAGTGAGTGACAGAAAGTGTGAGTGATAGGGAGAGTGATAGAGATAGAGAGGGATAGAGAGATGGAGAGAGTAATAGACAGAGAGAGTGATAGGGAGGGATAGAGAGAGAGAGAGAGAGGGATAGAGAGAGACAGAGGGATAGAGAGAGACGGTGATAGAGAGAGAGACAGTGATAGAGAGAGCGAGACAGAGTGAGTGATAGAGAGAGTGAGTGATAGAGTGAGTGATAGAGAGAGTGAGTGATAAAGAGAGAGTGATAGAGAGAGTGATAGAGTGAGAGTGATCGGGTGATTGAGTGATAGAGGGAGCGAGACAGAGTGAGTGACAGAGAGCGATAGAGAGAGTGAGTGAGAGAGAGTGAGAGAGGGATAGAGAGAGGGAGAGAGATAGAGAGAGAGAGAGTGATAGAGAGAGAGAGGGATAGAGAGAGATAGAGAGAGAGAGGGATAGGGAGAGAGACTGATAGAGAGAGTGAGTGATAGAGAGAGAGTGATAGAGAGAGTGATAGAGAGAGAGGGTGATAGAGAGAGTGATAGAGAGAGGGATAGAGAGAGAGTGATCGGGAGATTGAGTGATAGAGAGAGAGTGATAGAGAGTGAGTGATAGAGAGCGATAGAGAGAGTGACTGATAGAGAGCGTGATAGAGAGAGTGATAGAGAGAGTGATAGAGTGTGTGAGTGATCGGGTGATTGAGTGATAGAGCGAGACAGAGTGAGTGACAGAGAGCGATAGAGAGAGTGAGTGATAGAGAGCGAGAGAGGGATAGAGAGAGGGAGAGAGATAGAGAGAGAGAGAGTGATAGAGAGAGAGAGGGAGAGAGAGAGAGGGATAGGGAGAGAGACTGATAGAGAGAGTGAGTGATAGAGAGAGAGTGATAGAGAGAGAGAGGGATAGAGAGAGAGAGGGATAGGGAGAGAGACTGATAGAGAGAGTGAGTGATAGAGAGAGAGTGATAGAGAGAGAGAGTGATAGAGAGAGAGGGTGATAGAGAGAGTGATAGAGAGAGGGATAGAGAGAGAGTGATCGGGAGATTGAGTGATAGAGAGAGAGTGATAGAGAGTGAGTGATAGAGAGCGATAGAGAGAGTGACTGATAGAGAGCGTGATAGAGAGAGTGATAGAGAGTGATAGAGTGTGTGAGTGATAGGGAGTGATAGAGAGAGTGAGTGATAGAGAGCGTGATAGAAAGAGTGAGAGAGAGTGATAGAGAGTGTGAGTGATAGAGAGTGTGAGTGATAGAGAGAGTGAGTGATAGAGAGTGTGAGTGATAGAGAGAGTGAGTAATCGAGAGAGAGTGATAGAGAGAGTGATAGAGAGAGAGGGTGATTGGTAAAGGGAGAGAGAGACTGACAGAGAGAAAGAGTGATAGAGAGAGAGAATGATAGAGAGAGAGTGATAGAGAGACAGAGTGATAGAGAGACAGAGTGATAGTGAGTGACCGTGAGAGTGAGTGATAGAGAGAGTGAGTGATAGAGAGAGTGAGTGATAGAGAGAGAGAGTGATAGAGAGAGAGAGTGATAGAGAGAGTGAGTATTAGAGAGAGAGTGATAGAGAGAGTGATAGAGGGAGAGCGTGATTGGTAGAGGGAGAGAGAGTGACTGAGAGAAAGTGTGATAGAGAGAGAGAATGAGAGTGAGAGAATGATAGAGAGAGAGTGATAGAGAGACAGAGTGATATTGAGTGACAGTGAGAGTGAGTGATAGAGTGATAGAGAGAGAGAGTGATAGAGAGAGGCATAGAGAGAGAGAGATAGAGCGGAATTGACAGGGAGATTGAGTGATAGGGAGAGTGAGTGACAGAGAGAGAGTGATAGAGAGAGGGATAGAGAGAGTGAGTGATAGACAGAGAGAGTGATAGAGAGCGAGAGAGAGGGATAGAGAAGATAGAGAGAGAAAGAGACAAATCGAGAGAGGAATAGAGAGAGAGAGATAGAGAGAGGGATAGAGAGAGAGACAGTGATCGAGAGTGTGAGTGATAGAGAGAGTGAGTGATAGAGAGTGATAGAGAGAGAGAGTGATAGAGAGAGAGGGTGTTTGATAGAGGGATAGAGAGAGTGACAGAGAGAAGGAGTGATAGAGGGACAGAGTGATCGAGAGACAGAGTGATAGGCTGAGTGATAGTGAGAGTGAGTGATAGAGAGAGTGAGTGATAGAGAGAGTGAGTGATAGATAGAGTGAGTGATAGAGTGATGATAGAGAAAGTGAGTGATAGAGAGAGTGAGTGAATGATAGAGTGAGTGATAGAGAGGGATAGAGAGATAGAGTGATAGACAGAGAGAGTGATAGAGAGAGAGAGAGACAGAGGGATAGAGAGAGAGAGATAGTGATAGAGAGAAAGAGAGAAATCGAGAGAGGGATTGAGAGAGAGAGAGAGGGATAGAGGGAGAGACAGTGATGGAGAGAGAGACAGTGATAGAGGGAGAGAGAGATAGAGAGAGACAGTGATAGAGAGAGAGCGTGATAAGAGAGAGTGAGTGATAGAGTGAGTGATAGAGAGAGTGAGTGATAAAGAGAGAGTCATTGAGAGACTGATAGATAGAGAGAGATCGGGAGATTGAGTGATAGAGAGTGAGAGCGAGACAGAGTGATAGAGAGAGTGAGTGATGGAGAGCGTGATCAAGAGTGATACAGAGAGAGAGTGATAGAGAGAGTGAGTGATAGAGAACGTGATAGAGAGAGAGAGTGATAGAGAGAGAGAGTGATAGAGAGAGTGAGTGATGGAGAGAGTGAGTGATGGAGAGAGTGAGTGATAGAGAGAGTGCGTGATAGGGAGAGTGACAGAGAGAGATAGAGAGGGATAGAGAGAGTGATAGACAGAGAGTGGGATAGAGAGAGAGATAGAGAGAGAGATAGAGAGAGATAGAGAGAGAGAGGGGGATAGAGAGAGATAGAGAAATCGAGAGAGGGATAGAGAGAGAGACAGTGATAGAGAGAGTGAGTGATAGAGAGAGTGAGTGATAGAGAGAGAGTGATAGAGAGAGAGTGATAGAGAGGGTGATTGGTAGAGGGATAGAGAGAAAGAGTGATAGAGAAAGTGAATGATAGAGAGAGTGAGTGATAGAGAGAGTGAGTGATAGAGAGAGTGAGTAATAGAGAGAGTGAGTGATAGAGAGAGAGTGATAGAGAGTGATAGAGAGAGAGGGTGATTGGTAGAGGGATAGAGAGAGTGATAGAGGGAAAGAGTGATAGAGCGAGTGAATGATAGAGAGAGTGAGTGATAGAGAGAGTGAGTGATAGAGAGAGAGAGTGATAGAGAGAGAGTGATAGAGAGAGTATTAGAGAGAGAGTGATAGAGAGAGTGATAGAGAGAGTGATAGAGGGAGAGCGTGATTGGTAGAGGGAGAGAGAGTGACAGAGAGAAAGTGTGATAGAGAGAGAGAATGAGAGCGAGAGAATGATAGAGAGAGAGTGATAGAGAGACAGAGTGATATTGAGTGACAGTGAGAGTGAGTGATAGAGTGATAGAGAGAGTGAGTGATAGAGAGAAAGAGTGATAGAGAGAGTGAATGATAGAGAGAATGAGTGATAGAGTGAGTGATAGAGAGAGTGAACGATAGAGAGAGTGTGTGACAGACAGTGTGAGTGATAGGGAAAGTGAGTGATAGAGATAGAGAGGGATAGAGAGATGGAGAGAGTAATAGACAGAGAGAGTGATAGAGAGAGTGAGTGATAGAGAGAGTGAGTGATAGAGAGAGTGAGTGAATGATAGAGTGAGTGATAGGGAGTGACAGAGAGGGATAGAGAGATAGAGTGATAGAGAGAGTGATAGAGAGCGAGAGAGAGAGACAGAGGGATAGAGAGAGAGATAGAGAGAGAGAGAGAAATTAAGAGAGGGATAGAGAGAGAGACAGTGATAGAGAGCGCGAGTGATAGAGTGAGTGATAGAGAGAGTGAGTGATAAAGAGAGAGTCAGAGAGCGACTGATAGAGAGAGAGTGATCGGGAGATTGAGTGATAGAGAGAGAGCGAGACAGAGTGATAGAGAGCGATAGAGAGAGTGAGTGATAAAGTGAGTGAGTGATAGCGAGAGTGAGTAATAGAGAGAGAGTGATAGAGAGAGTGATAGAGAGAGAGAGTGATAGAGTGATCGAGAGAGAGAGGCATAGAGAGAGAGATAGAGAGGGAGTGACAGGGAGATTGAGTGATAGAGAGAGAGAGCGAGACAGAGTGAGTGATAGAGAGAGTGAGTGATGGAGAGCGTGATTGAGAGAGAGAGAGTGATAGAGAGTGTGAGTGATAGAGAGAGTGAGTGATAGAGAGAGGGTGATTGGTAGAGGGATAGAGAGAGTGATAGAGAGAAAGAGTGATGGAGAGAGTGAATGATAGAGTGAGTGAGTGATAGAGAGAGTGAATGATAGAGAGAGTGAGTGATAGAGAGAGTGAGTGATAGAGAGAGTGAGTGACAGAGAGTGTGAGTGATAGGGAGAGTGAGTGATAGGGAGAGTGATAGAGATAGAGAGGGATGGAGAGATGGAGAGAGTAATAGACAGAGAGAGGGATAGAGGTGGATAGAGAGAGAGAGTGATAGAGAGAGAGAGAGGGATAGAGAGAGAAAGTGATAGAGAGTGAGAGTGATAGAGAGAGAGAGTGATAGAGAGAGAGAGTGATAGAGAGAGTGAGTGATGGAGAGATTGAGTGATGGAGAGATTGAGTGATAGAGAGAGTGAGTGATAGGGACAGTGACAGAGAGAGATAGAGAGGGATAGAGAGAGTGATAGAGAGAGAGAGAGATAGATAGAGAGAGAGAGGGATAGAGAGAGAGGGGGGATAGAGAGAGAGAGAGAGAGAGGGATAGAGAGAGAGAGATAGAGAAATCGAGAGAGGGATAGAGAGACAGTGATCGAGAGAGTGAGTGATAGAGAGAGAGTGGTAGAGAGGGTGATTGATAGAGGGATAGAGAGACAGAGTGATAGAGAAACAGAGTGATAGAGAGACAGAGTGATAGCGAGTGATAGAGAGAGTGAGTGACAGAGAGAGAGTGATAGAGACAGTGATAGAGAAAGTGTTAGAGACAGTGATAGAGAGAGTGATAGAGAGAGAGGGTGATTGACAGAGGGAAAGAGAGAGTGATAGAGAGGGAGAGTGATAGAGAGAGAGATAAGGAGGGATAGAGAGAGAGAGGGATAGAGAGAGAGACAGTGATAGAGAGAGAGAGTGAAAGAGAGAGAGAGTGATAGAGAGAGAGAGTGATAGAGAGAGAGAGTGATAGAGTGAGTGATAGAGAGAGTGAGTAAAGAGAGAGCGATAGAGAGAGAGAGAGTAATAGAGAGAGTGTGAAGTCGGAAAATATACCTCCTGAGGCTGGTATGAGTCAAAATACAGTCAGGCTTTATTCTCACAAGCTTGAGGGAGAACCTGACCCCTTGAAAGCGGAAGCCAAAGTTCTCTCTGAACACAAGAAGCGTGGATATTTATACATCAGGGTTCCCAATACAAGCCATAAAGCAAAGTCCAGTTAACGGTCCTTGATCATAAATTATAGTTCCTTTAACAGCTTCTGATAGTCTCTGGATCATGGTTAGAGACCATCTGGTATCCTTGGGTCATAAAGCACAATTCTCCTGGTCGTTGTAGCCAAGGTGCCACCTCTGGTCCCCTGCTCTTATGTCACATTATCAGTAACCCCCGCAGCTTGCCTCCTGGACTTGCAGAATTTCACAAGCTGTTCTGTCTGGAGACAATACACATCTCTTTAACCTGTGTTGAATGCTCCCTCCACCCACATTGTCTGTACATTTAAGACCTGGCTGGCTGTAGAGATTTGCATTCTAATCAGTATTCTGTAATTTGATTTCTGTGTCTGTGCCCTGTTTGAGAACAGATATCCACTCCATCTGACGAAGGAGCTCTGCTCCAAAAGCTTATGGTATTTGCTACCAAATAAACCTGTTGGACTTTAACCTGGTGTTGTGAGACTTCTTACCCTGCTCTTCCCGCAGCTTTTCCTTTGAAGTGACTGAGTACGAGTGCAGCTGTCCCAGTGGGAGTCCTCCTTCAAACGGCCATTCTCGCACTCTACCCTTTGGTAGCTGCTTCCTTTGTTTAAATCATAGACAAGCCTACAGGAAAGAAAGACTGACATCCATATTCAACTGTCTGTTTTATCAGAATGATATAAACAAGCAAGGGAACCATGAACAAATGGCTTGTACTAAAAGTAAAAGATGAAACCAAGAACAAATGGCTAATACTATTAAAAGTAAAAGATGAAAGACATGAACAAATGGCTTATACGACTACCAGGAGCAATATAAACAAAGGGGAGACGAGCCATAAGGAAGAGTTATGTTTGTGATACATTCCAGGTACAAAGTTCAACCTTTTAGGTACAAAATACATTGAGTACAAAAAACATTAACCCTTTCCCTTCTTCAATCCCCCCTTTTGGTCAGAGGCCAAGTGCAAACATGGCCCCATGACCAATTTAGAGCCAAATGTTACCAGCATATGGGCCTACCCCCTTTGTCAGGAAGTCTGCCCTTTCTGCCTGCACACTTGCACTTGGCATAATCCGGGCTGTTACCGTTTTACAACAAGCGTTCAAGAATGCCATACAAATACAACATGCGATAACAATGACAATTAATACAATTAACTCGTGCATCAAGTATGATCCCCACGACCCAAACCATTGCCCCAGCCGTCCCGGAGGGTTATAATTATGATATTGGCTCCCTTCACCTTGTATTGTCATCGCCACTCGTTTGATATGATCTGCCAAACGAGTTATATTTTCTGAAACATCTGGGATATATGTGCAGCATTCAGATCCAATTACAGCGCACGCTCCTCCCTGAGAAGCCAATACGTAATCGAGTGCCAATCGGTTCTGTAAAGCAACAGTCCGGATAGCTACAACCTCGGCTGATACTTCAGAGATGGCAGTGCTCACCTCCTCAAACCCGTCTCTAGTTTCATTCGCATCTCTCTCTAAGGTCGAGGCCATATGTATAAGTTCCTGAGCTGCTTTTGCTGTCCCGTAAAGTGGGAAAGCTATCATGAAGAACCGTTCTGTCTCAGTAATGGCTCGCTTAGTCCTAAGCAGGTGTATCTCGGGGTGGTCCCGTAAGTCGGTGTAATGGGTGAATATAGGGTACCACATATGCCAAATAACATGATCCTGCCCAATCCCAAGGAAGCCATGGGTAGGCATTGTTCCCGCAAACAAAACAGGTACCATTATATGCAGTCATGCTGTTCATATAAGACCATAAGACCATAAGACATAGGAGCGGAAGTAAGGCCATTCGGCCCATCGAGTCCACTCCACCATTCAATCATGGTTGATTTCAACTCCATTTACCCGCTCTCTCCCCATAGCCCTTAATTCCTCGAGAAATCAAGAATTTATCAATTTCTGTCTTGAAGACGCTCAACGTCTCGGCCTCCACAGCCCTCTGTGGCAATGAATTCCACAGACCCACCACTCTCTGGCTGAAGAAATTTCTCCTCATCTCTGTTCTAAAGTGACTCCCTTTTATTCTAAGGCTGTGCCCCCGCGTCCTAGTCTCCCCTGTTAATGGAAACAACTTCCCTACGTCCATCCTATCTAAGCCGTTCATTATCTTGTAAGTTTCTATCAGATCTCCCCTCAACCTCCTAAACTCCAATGAATATAATCCCACGATCCTCAGACGTTCATCGTATGTCAGGCCTACCATTCCTGGGATCATCCGTGTGAATCTCCGCTGGACCCGCTCCAGTGCCAGTATGTCCTTCCTGAGGTGTGGGGCCCAAAATTGCTCACAGTACTCCAAATGGGGCCTAACCAGTGCTTTATAAAGCCTCAGAAGTACATCCCTGCTTTTGTATTCCAAGCCTCTTGAGATAAATGACAACATTACATTTGCTTTCTTAATTACGTAATTACTTTCTTATAAGTAGAGGAGAGGCTGACCAGGACGTCAGCAGTGGGGCAATGGACTGTAATCTGTTGCACCAAAAGCCAGGCACCACTGGTGACATTAATCTGCTGGGTACAGTAGCTATGGCCCACAGGTATGGTTCCATTCCTTACCAGGCAGATAGATCCCCCTTGTTGATTTTCCACAACGAAGTGGGGTGGGGAATCTGATCTATCATAGCTCGGCTGGTAATGGTTTGTAAAGGCTGATAGAGTGCATCCTCCGCCTCCTAACCCCAAAACAGCATCGTTGTCGCTGACATTGAAAGTATCTTGCATAGTAGTACCTGATGGGGTTTTAAATGCGACTTTCCTTGTCCCGTTCTGGGTTCCATTCTGATTCAAAACCCACTCCACCATTTCCGGAGTTGACAAAGGGATAGGGAATAAAGGACTTCCCCCTTTCCTCCGTGCGTGGGAATGTGTGAGCAGACCCAGCACTTGCTCAAATTTGACTGTAATGTATACAATTGAGACATATACATGAAAGTGTTCACAGGATGGGGCCTGATTTTAGAGGACTGGTACAATGAGCGCTTGGATCGGCCAAATCTCGTGTTACTGTACTCATCCTCCCGAGCCTTCCGTTGATGCCGGGTACCGGTTGATCCCAGTCCCTCAGCCAAACACCAAAAATTCCAGACACACCAAGTTACATTGCATGGGAGACCCCAATCACCTTGCCCCTCTAACAGAGTTGGCAACATGGTATGGTTAAGACATCCCGAGCAGTGGTCCCTACGGGTAACCTCCCAGGGACCTATTCCATGTGTCGGAAGGTTACAATAGACAGACTCATCGTTATAGAGATGCTTGCGATGCTCTGCCCCCAAGTCTACACATTTCCACCTGTACTTCCCCTCCGCAACTAGCAGGGCAAGGGTCGTGAGAAGCAGCAAGAAAATCATCCTATCACTGAACTAATAACCCGCGCGACCGTTATACAATAGTCCAAAGGCTATACCGCCCGTGCGCCACTGCCCGCGAACCCGTTCAGCTTGCTTGGAGGTCAACCGTCTCGCGTATCTGTGAATTGAGCACATTACATAATTTTTTGCGTTTGGCACTGGTATATTCTTTTAATTGAGTCCAATGTTTCCAGACACCCCTGCCCTGCATATCCACACAGGCACAAGTATCGCCACTAATTATGACCTCATAGGGGCCATTCCATTTGGGGGCGACCCAGGTTTCCCAGGTCACGTCTTCACCATAACCTTGCTGCACGCCGGGGGTACCTCAGGCATCTGTTCTAACTTATTTTGCTCATCCTTCACTACTTGGTTTTCCCTTACTGCTTTTCGCATATCCTTCAGTTGGGCGCTTAATTCTAAAACATATCGCCTAATTCTATCCCGTAATGGGCCTACATCCGCCCCACCGGTAATAGTGGACTCGGGCAGTTGCATAGCCCTCCCGGTCATTAACTCATATGGTGTCAACCCAGTGGTTCGATTCGTAGTGGCTCTAAGCTTCATTAATATAATGGGTAACACCTCGGTCCATCCCTTTCCTGAGTCCTGCATGGCCTTAGCTAGGCAGGTCTTGAGTGTTTATTCATACGCTCCACCATTCCCGAACTTTGAGGATGGTAGGGAATGTGAAATTTCTGTTTTATCCCCATAAGTTGACAAATGGTTTTTACCACCCTTCCCGTAAAGTGGGTGCCCTGATCAGAGTCTATTTGTAACGGTACCCCCCACCTTGGGATAACTTCCTCAGCTAATATTCTTGCCACAGTAGTGGCTGAACAATTTTTAGTCGGGAACGCCTCTACCCATCTGGTGAACTGGTCAATTATCACCAAGCAGTAGGTTTTCCCGTGCGACTGAGGAAGCGCTCCTGTGAAATCAATTTGTAGATGTTCCCAGGGACCCTTAGGGCGAGGCTGGTGCCCGATCCTAATTTTGACAGGCCTCCCTGGATTATACTGGGCACAGGTTACACACCGATGACAATATCGTGCAATGTCCCGTCCCATTCCTTTCCACCACCACTCTTTCCCTATACTGGTCGTCATGGCATCCCTTCCCACATGTGCCAGTCCATGATGTAACTGCATCAGGGTGTGCTGGATACATTCTGGCGCTAGAACTCTATCATGTAGGCTCCATACACCCTTTTCATCAGGCGTAGCTCCTTGAGCTTTCCACCTTGCGTGCTCTTCTTCAGGTGTGTCAGCATGTAACTGGGAGATATCTATCGGGGGTTCAGCTTCAACCGAGACAGCCGACACGGCTTGCACTTCTGTTTCTAAAGCTGATTGTGCCGCTTTGTTGGCCGCCTGGTTTCCCTTAAAAATATACCATTCAGGGCTTTGCTTATCTGGTTCCTTTTGGTGTGCCTTTACCTTCAATACTGCGGCTTCCAATGGGAGCTCACTGGCATCCAATAAGGCTTCAATTATCTGTCCATGCTTAACTGGAGTGCCTCCTGTTGTAACGAATCCCCTTTGTCCCCAAACGGTCATATAGTCATGCACAATTCCAAATGCATATCTACTGTCGGTGTAAATGTTGACTCTTTTTCCTGCCGCCTCAGTAAAAGCCTGGGTCAGGGCTACCAGTTCGGCCACTTGTGCTGACATACCTCCCTCTATCCTTCCTGCTCGGACCACTTGTAAGCTCGCGTTTACCACCGCCCATCCCGTTCGCGGTGACCCGTCTACATACTTCCGTGACCCATCCACAAACAGGGTCTCCTCCGGTGCCTCCAAGGGCACATCCGTCATCCTATTTTCCTCTATCTCCTCATCTACGTTGCCGCACGTGTGTGGTTTCTCTTCACCTAACATTCCTTCGGCGGGGTTCTCTTTCATGTCTCGTACAATGATGATGGACTTAGTGGGGGGAAGAAGTACTGCCTCCCACTTCGCCCTTCTCATTTTCGAGACAGATCGCAATTTCCCTGTGTTTAACATTTCCACCAAGGTATGTTTGGTGTGGAAGACTATATTTCCCGTCATTACAATGGGCTCGCTGACTTGTACTGCCCAAGCTGCACAATCCAGTGCAGCTATACATCTGGGTAACCCAGTTACTACGGGGCCCCCCGCGGTGGAATAATAACCCACCAGCCGCTGTTTATCCCCATGGACTTGGGTCACTACCGCCGAATAAAATCCTCCTTCATTGTTACAATAGATATGGAAATCCTTACTAACATCTGGTAACCCAAGTCCCGGAGCCAACATTAATCCTACCTTTAATTTACTATGTGCCTCTTCCTGTTCTAATCCCCACTCCACAGCTTCCAAAGCAGGTTTCCCCCCAGGGAGGCCTGTACAAATTAGGATCGGGCACCAGCCTCGCCCTAAGGGTCCCTGGGAACATCTACAAATTGATTTCACAGGACCGCTTCCTCAGTCGCACGGGAAAACCTACTGCTTGGTGATAATTGACCAGTTCACCAGATGGGTAGAGGCGTTCCCGACTAAAAATTGTTCAGCCACTACTGTGGCAAGAATATTAGCTGAGGAAGTTATCCCAAGGTGGGGGGTACCGTTACAAATAGACTCTGATCAGGGCACCCACTTCACGGGAAGGGTAGTAAAAACCATTTGTCAACTTTAATAGCCGTTGATGCGCGATATAACACACGAGAGGTGTGATGTACTCGGGAAATAAAGGCTTTTATTGCCAACAATAACAGAGCTACTATATACAGTATATGATCCCAGACTAAAGGGTCACCAGGCAGAGCAGTGACCTTTATACCTCTCCCAGGAGGCGGAGCCGACTGGGGTGTACCATAACAACTATATTAACAGGTAGAACAGCCCAACCCTAACCCCAACAGTAACATATATACAGACTCATAGTACTGGCTAGACCATGGCTCAGCACTACCTGGTGGGAACCAACAATGGTTCACCACAGCCGTTTTATAGCCTTTGGATTGGCTCAACTAATTTGGCATATTCTGGTATGAAGTTGCGGCTGTAATTAAACAATCCTAAAACCTTTCTTACCCCTCGGACAGTTACTGGCCTCGGCATTTGTTGCATTGCCGTTTTCCTGTCTATGGGCATTTCCTTGGTCCCTTTGGATATTAAATGTCCCAAATATAGTACCTGTAGTTTTCCTATTTGGGCCTTTTTTGGGTTTACCTTTAATCCTCGATCTTTTAAGTGCTTCAAGGCCGAATATAATGCTGTCTGATGTCCCACTTTAGTTTCAGAGGCTATCAAAATGTCATCTACATACTGTAAAATTGTGCTCCCTTCCGGGAGCTCCACTTGTTCCAGTACCTTACTCATTACTCGGTGAAATATGGCCGGGCTGTTATGGAATCCCTGAGGGAGCCGAGTCCATGTACATTGCTTATCACCTACTGTAAAAGCAAATTTATCCTGTGAATCAAAATCCAACGGGATGGACCAAAACCCATTGGCAATGTCGAATACTGTAAAAATCTCATGGGATGGTGACAATCCGTTTAGTATTGTGCTGTATTGTTCTTTGTTCTTTGTTCTTTTGTTGGATAGTGGAGGGGCTGGCCACAATGGGATGTAGTTTAGGAGTTACTTTATTTAAAGCGGTATAATCAATGGTTAATCAGTAACTCCCATCCGGTTTGGACACTGGCCAAGTAGGAGAGTTAGTGGTACTAGTAGCCTCCCGCAGGATCCCCCTCTCCACCAATCCCTTCACAATTTCCTCAACTGCCTTCTTGGCTTCGGGCTTAATCGGATATTGTCGGTGAGGTTTATGCTCAGGACTTTCCACTATTATGGGGTCAATCTTAATTAGCCCGGTATTCAGTTTAGTTTTTGCCCAGACCCCTGGGACAGAGGCACAGATGGCACCAAATTCATTATCTTCTAACTGCCAGTCGCGTCCTGTTACAGATGCGGCATGGATGATTCCTAAATAGTTTCCATCGGTTCCTACCCTGTCCTTTCTCCCGTCAGGACGGGGCCAAATTAATTTGCCCTTCCCACAATCTATTAAAACTTCGTATTCTTTCATCAGGTCATTTCCCATAATAGTTCCTTCATTATTTTTACATACATAAAATCGCATAGTGATATACAGGTTATTAATTTCTACTAGGGTGGTTTCACTTAAGTAGGTAGGGGTCTTCTGTCCGTTAATTCCTCTTACATAAATCATTTTATTGGTGGTGGGTAAGGGTAGGTGAGTGATAGATATGGAGGCTCCCGTGTCCACCAGCATTCCACATTGTCTGGCCCCTACTAGTGCAGACACGTAGATTCTACCCTCCTTCTTACCCAAACTCGTGGGGGCTGCCCCTTGTCAGTTTACCCCTTCCATGACGGCGGGTGAAGCCTGACTAGGTCGTCCGTGTTTGCTCCAACAAGTGGCCTCTGTGTGGCCATCCTTACTGCAAAATTGGCAAGTAAGGCCCTTCCTTCTACCCCCCTTTGGAGCCCTACAATCTCTGACAAAGTGGCCTGGCTTTCCACAATTGTGGCATGTTTTATTTGGTTTAATTCCTTTACCATTTGCACTAACAGTTTCCTGTTTTATTCGTGGGTAGGGTTTTTCATCTGATTCGTCTTTAATTCCAGATGCCCATTCTACTAACTCATCATAGCCCCGTGTACTGAGAATTCCCATTTTAAGGATTTTTTGGTGAGCTGGCGACAGCCGATCTTTAAATGCTTGTAAAAAGGCTCTATCTGTTCGGGCAGTGTCGGGCACTCCTGAACATTCTTGATATACTCTAAAGAGTCGTTCTCCAAATTCAGAGGCTCCTTCACCCCTTTGTTGTTTAGTATTGGTAATTCTGGACCAGTTGGTTGGTGCGTTGCCCAAGACTCATTGGACTTCCGCCTTAAACCGAGTAAATGGTTCAATCATTTCCTCGATCTCGGCGTTTGTCGCTGTTGTGTACGTCCACCTTCCGCCTCGGTAATCCAACCGAGC
This sequence comes from Mustelus asterias, assembly GCF_964213995.1. Taxonomy (NCBI): domain Eukaryota; kingdom Metazoa; phylum Chordata; class Chondrichthyes; order Carcharhiniformes; family Triakidae; genus Mustelus; species Mustelus asterias. The sequence goes on along the minus strand of NW_027590289.1, from coordinate 488,311 downwards.
TTGGTCGGCAGCGTTAACCTGGCCCGCTCCGTCACCCATTAGTCTCCACTTATCCTGTGGGCAAGCGGCCCGTACCAACTGGTGTATATCCCACAAGTGTAACTGGTGTCCAACTCAAATGGTATCCAGTTCTGCCCAAAATTTGCTATTGTTACTCTGAGGCTGGAGCTTTCCCAGGGAAGCCAAAACTTGTTGTCTTTCTCCTGGGGTAAAGGGTTGGTATCGGGCAACGGGGTTCTGCAATGTCCCGCCCCGAGTTATAGGAGCAAGATCATAGACCTCTTCCTCATCGGGGTCGAAGTCTCCTACGGGTGCTGTGGGTTTTATGGCCATCCTATAGGGAGGCAAGGATCCCCAGCAGGGGTCCTCCAAACTTTGGTTTCTCTTTTCTAATTCTCTAATGCGTGATTCCAACAATTTGATTTTTGCTTTGTCGTCAGCCCAGTTCTTACCCGAGACCGAGACCTGTTCAATTAATCTGGTTAATTGGTGAACCAAGAGAACTCCAATTTTCTTAGTTCTGTCTTTCTTTTCTTTTTCCAACCATTCCCGTTGTTGGTCTAGCGGGCGAAACAGGTCCCACCCCCCTTTTCTCATCTGTTTAATAAGTTTATCCCTCTCAGACATATATTCATTTATCAGGGAGCCCGGGGGCCCCCACTGTCCTTGTGATTCTCGCCATAATATAGATAAGTTTTATACTCACCACCTGGAGTCTTCTACTCCCCCTTCTCACTCTCCCACTCCTAGGCTGCTCTTATCGGAGTCCGGTGATACCTGTCAGGGGCGATCAAATCCCTCCGTACCACCGCTTACACTATTAAGCCGGCTTCTACTCCGGAGATCACTTAGACAGTCTCTCTTTCACAAAGACAGTTTCTTTCTCACTCACGTCTGAACATCACATCTCAGGCAACCTTTCTCCAGTCTTTATACCCACTTCAAAATCCTGGCCTCAGCGTGGGGGATTTCCCCTCTTAACTTTTGGTCTTAGGCTGGGTATAAAAGACAAATGCCTCCTTGTCCGTATATGTTCAGTTCAGACGTCTTTCACACTCACACTCTCTCATCACATATGCTTACCCCACTGTAGTTTGACTCACCCTATTAGGTTCAGAACTCTATTCCAGTATCCAGGTTGTGGCCATTCAACCTGGGCCTGCAAACAGAGTCCTGCAAACAGATCCGGGGTTCTCCCGGGTTTCGGCACCAAAATGAAGTCGGAAAATATACCTCTTGAGGCTGGTATGAGTCAAAATACAGTCAGGCTTTATTCTCACAAGCTTGAGGGAGAACCTGACCCCTTGAAAGCGGAAGCCAAAGTTCTCTCTGAACACAAGAAGCGTGGATATTTATACATCAGTGTTCCCAATACAAGCCATAAAGCAAAGTCCAGTTAACGGTCCTTGATCATAAATTATAGTTCCTTTAACAGCTTCTGATAGTCTCTGGATCATGGTTAGAGACCATCTGGTATCCTTGGGTCATAAAGCACAATTCTCCTGGTCGTTGTAGCCAAGGTGCCACCTCTGGTCCCCTGTTCTTCCCTCAGCGTTTCCTTTGAAGTGACTGAGTACGAGTGCAGCTGTCCCAGTGGGAGTCCTCCTTCAAACGGCCATTCTCGCACTCTACCCTTTGGTAGCTGCTTCCTTTGTTTAAATCATAGACAAGCCCACGGGAAAGAAAGACTGACATCCATATTCAACTGTCTGTTTTATCAGAATGATATAAAACAGCGAGGGAACCATGAACAAATGGCTTATACTAAAAGGAAAAGATGAAAGACATGAACAAATGGCTTATACGACTACCAGGAGCAATATAAACAAAGGGGAGATGAGCCATAAGGAAGAGTTATGTTTGTGATACATTCCAGGTACAAAGTTCAACCTTTTAGGTACAAAATACATTGAGTACAAAAAACATTAACCCTTTCCCTTCTTCAGAGTGATAGGGAGATTGAGTGATAGAGAGAGAGAGCGAGACAGAGTGAGTGATAGAGAGCGATAGAGAGAGTGAGTGATGGAGAGCATGATAGAGCGAGAGAGAGAGTGACAGAGAGTGTGAGTGATAGAGAGAGTGAGTGATTCGCTATTCAGACACGAAGCTTGAAGCTCAGTAAATGAAAGGCTTTTATTTACTGTTAACAAAGCTACCAGAACTTATATACACTATCCCAGACTGAAGGGGTCCCGGCCAAAGCAGGGACTCTTATACCTCTCCCAGGAGGCGGAGCCCGACTGGGATGTGCCACAACACTACAGTACAAAGGTGTAACAACCCCACCCTAACCCCAACAGCAACAATAGCACAACCCAACAGTAACATATGTACATCCTTGTAGTACTGGCCAGACCCTGGCTCAGTACTTTCCAGTGGGAACCAACGATGGCTCACCACATTCACCCCTTCTTTGAGAACAAAGGCCGGCGGGGTACAAAAACAGAATAAAGTGTCAGCAGTCTATAAGTTCAGACGGTCAGGGGGACCGCACCGTCGTTGTGACCTCCTCAATACCAGCGGTGACACCGGAGTAGGCACTTGCGGTGGTGTTCTCCCCAAAGCGGCGTCCAGCTGTTCTTCCACGGACTCACAGGCCGGTTGACCCTGAGGTGACGGTAGTCCATGGGATCCTGACATGCCCTGCGGTGTCGACCATCTTCTGGGCTCAGGCAAGCTGTACATGGGAGTAAAATGGTTAAGCACTGGTCCCGATGCTGCCCGCGCCGTGTCCGGGGAAGAAACAAGAGATAAAGGGTTTGTTACAGGGGGTATGGGAGCGACAGGGGTTGCTACGTCCCCTGCTGGCGCCAGGTCTCGGATCGAGACCGTGTCCTCTCGCCCGTCAGGGTATGCCACATAGGCATACTGAGGGTTGGCGTGGAGGAGATGGACCTGTTCGACCAACGGGTCGGACTTGCGGGCCCTTACATGTCGCCGCAGGAGGACGGGTCCTGAGTACGTCAACCAAGACGGTAATGAGGTCCCCGAGGAAGAATTCCGAGGGAATGAGAACATCCTCTCATGGGGAGTAGCATTGGTTGCCGTACACAGGAGGGAGCGAATAGAATGGAGCGCATCAGGGAGCACCTCTTGCCAACGGGAGACTGGAAGACCTTTTGACTTCAACGCCAGTAAGACAGCCTTCCAGACTGTAGCATTCTCGCGTTCCACCTGTCCATTACCCCTAGGGTTGTAGCTCGTGGTCCTACTAGAGGCAATCCCGTATGAGAGCAGGAATTGCCTCAAGTCATCGCTCATGAACGACGAGCCCCTGTCGCTATGGATGTAGCTGGGGTACCCGAACAGGGTAAAGAGATCACGGAATGCCTTGATAACGGTGGCAGCGGATGTATCAGAGCAGGGAACAACAAAAGGGAACCGAGAGTACTCGTCAATGATATTGAGGAAGTACACATTCCAATCTGTTGAGGGAAGGGGGCCCTTAAAATCGACACTCAGTCTCTCGAAGGGATGAGTGGCCTTGACTAAATGTGCCCGGTCAGGTCGGTAAAAGTGCGGTTTGCATTCCACGCAAACCCGACAGCTCCTTGTTACTGACCTGACGTCCTCCACCGAGTAAGGCAGGTTGCGGGCATTTACAAAGTGGTAGAGCCGAGTGACCCCAGGATGGCACAGATCATTATGGAGGGCGTGCAAATGGTCCTCCTGTATACTAGCGCATGTTCCACGCGAGAGGGCATCTGAGGGCTCATTGAGTTTCCCTGGACGATACATGATGTCGTAGTTATAGGTGGAGAGTTCAATTCTCCACCGCAAGATCTTGTCGTTCTTGATCTTGCCCCTCTGCGTGTTGTTAAACATGAATGCCACGGACCGCTGGTCCATGATCAGGGTGAACCGTTTTCCCGCCAAGTAATGGCGCCAGTACCTGACGGCCTCCACAATGGCCTGGGCCTCCTTTTCCACCGCTGAATGCCGAATTTCGGGGCCTTGGAGGGTGCGGGAAAAAAATGCGACGGGCCTGCCCGCCTGGTTAAGTGTGGCGGCCAGGGCGAAATCAGATGCATCGCTCTCCACCTGAAAGGGGATGGACCCGTCTACCGCGTGCATCGTGGCTTTCGCGATGTCGGCTTTCAATTTATCGAAGGCCAATCGGGCCTCTGGCGTTAAGGGAAAAGTCGTGGACTTAATGAGCGGACGGGCTTTATCCGCGTAGTTGGGAACCCACTGCGCACAATAAGAGAAGAAGCCTAAGCATCTTCTCAGTGCTTTTGCACTAGCAGGTAAGGGAAGTTCAGAAAGGGGGCGCATACGGTCTGGATCAGGGCCAATGACCCCGTTTTCCACCACGTATCCGAGGATGGCTAAACGGCGTGTACGAAACACACACTTCTCCCTGTTGTAGGTCAAGTTCAAGCGAGATGCAGTGCGTAAGAAGTTCAGGAGGTTTGTGTCATGGTCCTGCTAGTCATGGCCGCAGATGGTGACATTATCCAGGTACGGGAAGGTAGCCCGCAGCCCGTTCTGGTCCACCATTCGGTCCATAGCACGCTGGAAGACCGAGACCCCATTGGTGACACCAAAGGGAACCCTGAGAAAGTGATACAAGCGACCATCCGCCTCAAAAGCCATGTATTGTCGGTCCTCTGGGCGAATGGGGAGTTGGTGGTAGGCAGACTTGAGGTCTATGGTGGAGAACACCCGGTACTGCGCAATCTGATTGACCATATCAGATATGCGCGGGAGGGAATACGCATCCAGCTGCGTATATCGGTTAATGGTCTGACTGTAGTCAATGACCACCCGGGGTTTGTTCCCGCTCTTGACCACCACGACCTGCGCTCTCCACGGACTAGCACTGGGTTGTATGATCCTTTCTTTGAGGAGCCGCTGAACCTCAGATCTAATGAAGATCCGATACTCAGTGCTGTAACGCCTACTTTTAGTCGCGATGGGCTTGCAGCCTGGGCACAAGATTCTGGAACAAGGAGGGTGTGGTGATCTTCAGCGTCGAGAGGCTGCAGGCGGGGTGCGTTGGGCAATTTGGAGGCTGCTGCTGTTTTCCCACTGCCAGTGAAGGGAGTGGCTCACCGTACTGTAGGATTACACTCCTCAAGTGGACCATGAAGTTTAGTCCGAGAAGTATTGGCGTGCAAAGATACGGCAACACGAGGAGCTTGAAACGCTCGTAAACTGTGCCTTGCACCTTCAAGGTTACCACGCAACTCCCTCGCACGGCAACAGACCGGGACCTTGATGCCATAGAGATTGTCTGTTTGGCAGGTTGAATCTGGAGTCCACACCGCTTCACAATGTCTGGGTGGATAAAGCTCTCAGTGCTCCCGCTGTCAAACAGACAATAAATCACATGGTCATTTACCTGGATATTCATCATAGATTTGTCAAGTCTATGAGGCTTGGCCTGGTCCAGGATGATCGACGCCACCGTTAGTTCATGAGCGCCACTGCAGGCAGCTGAAGTCGATGAGGAGGACCCCTGCTGGTCATTCGTGGTCAGTGTCGACCAACATGGCTGCCCCCATGAATCGCACGTGGGTGAGGGCGCCAAACGCAGCGACCCCTGGTGGTCATACTCCTCCGACTCCGTCGACCGTAATGGCGTCGTCCTGGTCTCGCACGTGGACGAACCCCGCGACGACTTCGACGACAAAGACCAGAGCTCTGAAGAATCGCAGGCCGCACTGCCGTTCCTGGGTTTAGATCAGCACACTTTTGAATAATGCCCTTTTTGACCGCATGCGGTGCACAACACAGCTTTAGCGGGACACTTTTGCCGGGTATGCTTCGCTCCTCCACAGAAATAGCACCGCGGGCCGCCCGGGGCTGCTGCCGTCGTCTGGCCTGAATGGGAGCATGCCATTACACAGCATTTCGAACCCGAGGGACGAGGAGGGATTAGCGACTGCTCCTGCCATGTTGTCTCCACATGGTCCTCCGGATATAAAACTAAGCTTTTGGAGGCCGACTCGAGCATCTCTGCTAACTCGATGGCCTGGGTAAGATTAAGATTACCCTTCTCCAACAGTTTAAGTCGAATGTACGACGATCCGACCCCGGCCACAAACGCATCTCGGGCGAGGTCGTACATGCTCTGCTCAGCCGACACAGCTTTGCAGTCACAGCCCCTGGCTAGCTGTAGGAGCTCATTCGCATAGTCCTCCATCGTTTCGCCAGACTGCCGTCGTCGAGTGGCTAGGAGGTAACGAGCGTGTATCTCATTAGGTGGTTTGGTATAGCGCTTCTTTAGAAGCTCGAGGGCCTTAGTATAATCGGTGGCTGCACGGATCGCGAGGTAGACAGTGTCGCTTACCCTCGCATGGAGGACCCGGAGTCTGTCATCATCTGTGGTGACCGCTGCGGAGGCTGCCAGGTAGTCTTCGAAACACTTCAGCCAGTGGTTGAAGGTGTTAGAAGCGGCCACCGCACATGGATCTAGCGTAAGGCGTTCCGGCTTCAGAATTTGCTCCATACTCTCATTTTTTTTCTCGATGAGAGTTTAACGACAGTAAATAAAATTGATGCGCTATTCAGACACGAGGCTTGAAGCTCAGTAAATGAAAGGCTTTTATTTACTGTTAACGAAACTACCAGAACTTATATACACTATCCCAGACTGAAGGGGTCCCGGCCAAAGCAGGGACTCTTATACCTCTCCCAGGAGGCGGAGCCCAACTGGGATGTGCCACAACACTACAGTACAAAGGTGTAACAACCCCACACTAACCCCAACAGCAACAATAGCACAACCCAACAGTAACATATGTACATCCTTGTAGTACTGGCCAGCCCCTGGCTCAGTACTATCCAGTGGGAACCAACGATGGTTCACCACAGTGAGTGATAGAGACAGTGAGTGATAGAGAGAGTGAGTGATAGAGAGAGTGAGTGACAGAGAGAGTGAGTGACAGAGAGAGTGAGTGATAGAGAGAGTGAGTGATAGAGAGAGTGAGTGAACGATAGAGTGAGTGATAGAGTGAGTGATAGGGAGTGACAGAGAGGGATAGAGAGATAGAGTGATAGAGTGAGTGAGTGACAGAGAGAGTGAGTGACAGAGCGAGTGAGTGATAGAGAGAGTGAGTGATAGATAGAGTGAGTGATAGAGAGAGTGAGTGATAGAGAGAGTGAGTGAATGATAGAGTGAGTGATAGAGTGAGTGATAGGGAGTGACAGAGAGGGATAGAGAGATAGAGTGATAGAGAGAGTGATAGAGAGCGAGAGAGAGAGAGAGGGAGAGAGAGAGAGACAGAGGGATGGAGAGAGAGACAGTGATAGAGAGAGAAATCGAGAGAGGGATAGAGAGAGAGACAGTGATAGAGAGAAAGCGTGATAAGAGAGAATGAGTGATAGAGTGAGTGATAGAGAGAGTGAGTGATAAAGAGAGAGTCATAGAGAGACTGATAGAGAGAGAGTGATCAGGAGATTGAGTGATAGAGAGAGAGAGCGAGACAGAGTGAGTGATAGAGAGTGATAGAGAGTGTAAGTGATAGAGAGCATGATAGAGAGAGTGATAGAGAGAGTGAGTGATAGAGAGAGTGAGTGATAAAGAGAGAGTGATAGAGAGAGTGATAGAGTGAGAGAGATCGGGTGATTGAGTGATAGAGAGAGCGAGACAGAGTGAGTGACAGAGAGCGATAGAGAGAATGAGTGATGGAGAGTGTGATAGAGAGAGAGAGAGAGTGATAGAGTGTGTGAGTGATAGAGAGAGTGAGCGACAGAGAGTGAGTGATAGAGAGAGTGAGTGATCGAGAGAGTGTGATCGAGAGAGTGAGTGATCGAGAGAGTGAGTGATAGATAGAGTGATTGACAGAGAGAGTGAAAGATAGAGAGGGATAGAGAGATAGAGAGAGTGAAAGACAGAGAGAGTGATAGAGAGCGAGAGAGAGAGAGGGAGAGAGAGGGATAGAGAGAGGGAGAGAGATAGAGAGAGAGAGAGAGGGATAGAGAGAGAGAGAGAGGGATAGAGAGAGGGAGAGAGATAGAGAGAGAGAGAGGGATAGAGAGAGAGAGGGATAGAGAGAGATAGAGAGAGAGACAGTGATAGAGAGAGACAGTCATAGAGAGAGTGAGTGATAGAGAGAGTGAGTGATAGAGAGTGATAGGGAGAGAGAGTGATAGATAGAGAGGGTGATAGAGAGAGTGATAGAGAGACGGATAGAGAGATAGAGTGATAGACAGAGAGAGTGATAGAGAGCGAGAGAGAGGGATAGAGAAGATAGAGAGAGAAAGAGACAAATCGAGAGTGGGATAGAGAGAGAGAGATAGAAAGAGGGATAGAGAGAGAGACAGTGATCAAGAGTGTGAGTGATAGAGAGAGTGAGTGATAGAGAGAGAGAGTGATAGAGAGACAGAGTGATAGTGAGTGATAGAGAGTGATAAGAGAGAGTGAGTGATAGAGTGAGTGATAGAGAGAGTGAGTGATAAAGAGAGAGTCATAGAGAGACTGATAGAGAGAGAGTGATCGGGAGATTGAGTGATAGAGAGTGAGAGCGAGACAGAGTGAGTGATAGAGAGCGTGATAGAGAGCGTGATAGAGAGAGAGAGTGACAGAGAGTGTGAGTGATAGCGAGAGTGAGTGATAGAGAGAGGGAGTGATAGAGAGAGAGTGATAGAGAGAGAGTGATAGAGAGAGAGAGCGAGACAGAGTGAATGATAGAGAGCGATAGAGAGAGTGAGTGTTGGAGAGCGTGATCGAGAGAGAGAGTGATAGAGAGTGTGAGTGACAGGGAGTGTGAGTGATAGAGAGAGTGATAGAGAGTGTGAGTGATAGAGAGTGAGTAATAGACAGACTGAGTGATAGAGAGAGAGTGACAGAGAGAGAGAGAGTGATAGAGAGAGAGTGACAGAGAGAGAGAGAGTGATAGAGAGAGAGGGTGATTGGTAGAGGGATAGAGAGAATGATAGAGAGAAAGAGTGATAGAGAGAGTGAATGATAGAGAGAGTGAGTGATCGGGAGAGTGAGTGATAGGGAGAGTGAGTGATAGGGAGAGTGAGTGATAGGGCGAGTGATAGAGATAGAGAGGAATAGTGAGATGGAAAGAGTAATAGACAGAGAGAGGGATAGAGAGAGGGAGAGGGATAGAGAGAGAGAGAGTGATTGAGAAAGAGAGAGAAATCGAGAGGGATAGAGAGTGAGAGAGACAGTGATAGAGAGAGTGAGTGATAGAGAGAGTGAGTGATAAAGAGAGAGTGATCGAGGGAGTGATAGAGTGAGAGTGATCGGGTGATTGAGTGATAGAGAGAGCAAGACAGAGTGAGTGACAGAGAGCGATAGAGAGTGAGTGATGGAGAGCGTGATAGAGAGAGAGGGAGAGAGCGATAGAGAGTGTGAGTGATAGAGAGAGTGAGTGATAGAGAGAGTGAGTGAAAGAGAGAGTGAGTGAAAGAGAGAGTGAGTGAAAGAGAGAGTGAGTGATCGAGAGAGTGAGTGATCGAGAGAGTGAAAGATAGAGAGGGATAGAGAGATAGAGAGAGTGATAGACAGAGAGAGTGATAGAGAGCGAGAGCGAGAGGGATAGAGAGAGAGAGAGGGATAGAGAGAGGGAGAGAGATAGAGAGAGAGAGGGATAGAGAGAGAGAGGGAGTGAGATGGATAGAGAGAGATAGAGAGAGGGATAGAGAGAGAGACAGAGAGAGACAGTGATGGAGAGAGTGAGTGGTAGAGAGAGAGTGATAGAGAGAGAGAGAGTGATAGAGAGACAGAGTGATAGAGAGACAGAGTGATAGAGAGACAGAATGATAGAGTGATAGTGAGAGTTGGTGATAGAGAGTGATAGAGAGAGAGTGATAGAGTGATAGAGAGGGAGAGTGATAGAGAGATAAGGAGGGATAGAGAGAGAGACTGTGATAGAGAGTGTGATAGTGATAGGGAGAGTGAGAGAGAGTGATAGAGAGAGTGATAGAGAGAGTGAGTGATAGAGAGAGTAATTGACAAAGAGAGAGTGATAGTGAGACTGAGTGATAGAGAGTGATAGAAAGAGTGATAGACAGAGCGATAGAGAGAGAGGGTGATTGATAGAGGGATAGAGAGAGTGACAGATAGAGAGAGTGATAGAGAGACAGAGTGATAGTGAGAGTGAGTGATAGAGAGAGTGATAGAGAGAGTGATGGAGAGGGAGAGTGATAGAGAGAGAGATAAGGAACGATAGAGAGAGACTGTGACAGAATGTGTGAAAGAGAGAGTGAGTGATGAAGAGTGACAGGGAGAGTGATAGAGAGAGGGAGAGAGTGATAGAGAGAGTGAGTGATAGAGTAAGTGATAAAGAGAGAGTGATAGAGAGTGATAGGGAGATTGAGTGATAGAGAGAGGGCGAGACAGAGTGACTGATAGAGTGAGTGATAGAGAGCGATAGAGAGAGTGAGTGATCGATAGCGATAGAGAGCGTGATAGTGAGAGTGAGAGAGAGAGTGTGAGTGATAGAGAGTGTGAGTGATAGAGAGAGTGAGTGATAGAGAGAGTGAGTGATAGAGAGAGTGAGTGATAGAGAGAGAGGGTGATAGAGAGAGAGGGTGATTGGTGGAGGGATAGAGAGAGTGACAGAGAGAGAGATAAGGAGGGATAGAGAGAGAGGGATAGAGAGAGAGACAGTGATAGAGAGTGATGGAGAGAGTGAGTGATAGAGTGATAGAGAGAGAGTGATAGAGAGTGTGATAGAGAGAGCGATAGAGGGAGTGAGTGATAGAGAGAGTGAGTGATAGAGAGCAATAGAGAGAGTGAGTGACAGAGAGCGTGATAGAGAGAGAGAGAGTGATAGAGAGAGAGACTGTGATAGAGAGTGTGATAGAGAGAGAGAGACAGAGTGAATGATAGAGAGAGTGAGTGCCAAAGAGAGAGTGATAGGAAGAGTGAGTGATAGAGAGAGTGAGTGATAGAGAGAGAGAGTGATAGAGAGGGAGAGGGATAAAGAGGATAGGGAGATAGAGAGAGTGATAGACAGAATGATAGAGAGCGCGAGAGAGGGATAGAGAGAGAGAGACAAATCGAGAGAGGGAGAGATAGAGAGAGAGACAGTGATAGAGTGAGTGATAGAGAGAGTGAGTGATAGAGAGAGAGTGATAGAGAGAGAGAGTGTGAGAGAGAGAGGGTGATTGATAGAGGGATAGAAAGAATGACAGAGAGAAGGAGTAATAGAGAGAGAGAAAATAATAGAGACAGAGTGATAGAGAGACAGAGTGATAGCGAGAGTGATAGAGAGAGTGATAGAGATGGAGAGTGATAGAGAGGGAGATAAGGAGGGATAGAGAGAGAGAGAGGGATAGAGAGAGAGAGACAGTGACAGAGAGAGAGTGATTGAGAGAGTGAGTGATAGAGAGTGATAGAGAGAGAGTGATAGAGAGAGTGATAGAGAGTGTGATAGAGAGACCGATAGAGGGAGTGAGTGACAGAGAGATGGATAGGGAGAGTGATAGAGACAGTGAGAGAGTGATAGAGAGAGTGAGTGATAAAGAGAGAGTGATAGAGAGAGTGATAGAGAGAGAGGGAGATTGAGTGATAGAGAGAGAGCGAGACAGAGTGAGTGATAGAGAGAGTGAGTGATATAGAGAGAGAGTGATATAGAGAGAGAGTGATAGAGAGGGAGTGATAGAGAGGGAGTGATAGAGAGGGAGTGATAGAGAGGGAGTGATAGAGAGAGAGTGAGAGAGAGAGTGACAGATAGTGATAAAGAGAAAGTGATAGAGAGATTGAGTGATAGAGAGGGATAAAGTGATCGTGAGAGAGAGAGATAGAGAGAGAGGGAGAGTGATAGAGGGAGAGAGAGATAGAGAGTGATAGAGAGATTGATAGAGACAGAGAGTGATAGAGACAGAGAGTGATAGAGAGTGATAGAGAGAGAGTGTGTTAGAGAGAGAGAGTGATAGAGAGATTGAGTGATAGAGAGGTTGAGTGATAGAGAGAGAGAGAGGGAGCGATCGAGAGAGAGAGATAGAGAGGGAGATAGAGTGATAGAGAGATAAGCTGATAGAGAGTTGAGAGAGAGTGATAGAGAGAGAGAGTGTCAGAGAGAGAGAGTGACAGAGAGAGAGTGATAGAGAGAGAGAGTGATAGAGAGAGTGAGTGATAGAGAGAGAGCGCGATAGAGAGAGTGAGTGATAGAGAGAGTGAGAGAGTGATAGAGATAGATAGAGTGATAGAGAGAGTGAGTGATAGAGATAGAGAGTGATAGAGATGGAGAGTGAGAGAGAGAGAGTGTGGTGGAGAGACAGAGGGATAGAGAGAGAGAGCGCGATACAGAGAGTGAGTGATAGCGGGAGAGAGTGAGAGAGAAAGTGATAGAGAGAGTGATAGAGAGAGTGATAGAGAGAGAGGGATAGAGAGTGATAGAGAGAGAGCGATAGAGAGAGAGTGATAGAGAGAAAGTGATAGAGAAAGAGTGATAGTGGGAGTGAGTGATAGAGAGAGAGCGCGATAGAGTGAGTGATAGAGAGGGAGAGTGATAGAGAGAGAGTGATAGAGATAGAGAGTGATAGAGAGTGATAGAGACAGAGAGTGATAGAGATAGAGAGTGACAGAGAGAGAGAGTGTGGTGGAGAGAGAGAGGGATAGAGAGAGCGACTGATAGATGGAGACAGAGGGATAGAGAGAGAGAGCGCGATAGAGAGAGTGAGTGATAGCGGGAGAGAGTGATAGAGACAGTGATGGAGAGAGTGATAGAGAGAGTGATAGAGAGAGGCATAGAGAGAGGCATAGAGAGAGAGGGATAGAGAGTGATAGAGAGCGAGAGCGATAGAGAGAGAGTGATAGAGAGAGATTGATAGAGAGATTGAGTGATAGAGAGAGAGCGCGATACAGAGAGTGAGTGAGAGAGAGTGATAGAGATTGATAGAGTGATAGAGAGAGTGATAGAGATAGAGAGTGATAGAGACAGAGAGTGATAGAGAAAGTAATATAGAGAGAGAGTGATAGAGAGTGTGAGTGATAGAGAGTGATAGAGAGGGAGTGATAGAGACGGAGTGATAGAGAATGATAGAGAGAGAGTGATAGAGAGAGAGTGATAGAGAGAGTATGATAGAGAGATTGAGTGATAGAGAAAGAGAGAGTGATCGAAAGAGAGAGATAGAGAGAGAGTGATAGAGAGAGTGATAGAGTGATAGAGAGTGAGTGATAGAAAGAGAAAGTGATAGAGAGAGAGTGATAGAGTGAGTGATAGAGAGAGAGAGAGTGATCGAGAGAGAGACAGAGAGAGAGATAGAGTGATAGAGAGAGAGAGATAGAGAGTGAGTGATAGAGAGATTGATTGAGAGAGAGAGTGATAGAGACAGAGAGTGACAGAGACAGAGAGTGACAGGGAGAGAGTGATAGAGAGTGATAGAGAGAGAGTGATAGAGAGAGAGGGAGAGCGATTGAGAGGGAGTGATAGAGAGAGAGGGTGATAGAGAGAGAGTTGAGAGAGAGTGATAGAGAGAGAGAGTGTCAGAGAGAGAGCGTGATAGAGACAGAGAGTGATAGAGATAAAGAGTGACAGAGAGAGTGTGGTGGAGAGAGAGAGGGAGAGAGAGAGCGACTGACAGATAGAGACAGAGGGATAGAGAGAGAGAGCGCGATAGAGAGAGTGAGTGATAGCGGGAGAGTGTGACAGAGAAAGTGATAGAGAGAATGATAGAGAGAGTGATAGAGAGAGGCATAGAGAGAGAGGGATAGAGATTGTGATAGAGAGAGAGTGATAGAGAGAGAGTGATAGAGAGAGTGATAGAGAGAGAGTGACAGAGAGAGAGTAATCGAGAGAGTGATAGAGAGAGGCATAGAGAGTGATAGAGAGAGAGTGATAGAGAGAGAGTGATAGAGAGTGAGAGTGATAGAGAGAGAGTGATAGAGAGAGAGTGATAGAGAGAGAGTGATAGAGAGTGATAGAGAGATTGAGTGATAGAGAGAGAGCGCGATACAGAGAGTGAGTGATAGAGAGAGAGAGTGATAGAGAGAGTGAGAGAGAGAGTGATAGAGATTGATAGAGTGATAGAGAGAGTGAGTGATAGAGATAGAGTGATAGAGACAGAGAGTGATAGAGAGAGTAATATAGAGAGAGAGTGATAGAGAGTGTGAGTGATAGAGACGGAGTGATAGAGAATGATAGAGAGAGAGTGATAGAGAGAGAGTGATAGAGAGAGAGTAATAGATAGTGATGTAGAGAGAGTGATAGAGAGAGTATGATAGAGAGATTGAGTGATAGAGAGAGAGAGTGATCGAAAAAAAGAGATAGAGAGAGAGTGATAGAGAGAGTGATAGAGTGATAGAGAGTGAGTGATAGAAAGAGAAAGTGATAGAGAGAGAGAGAGTGATCGAGAGAGAGACAGAGAGAGAGATAGAGTGATAGAGAGAGAGAGATAGAGAGTGAGTGATAGAGAGAGTGATAGAGGCAGAGAGTGATAGAGACAGAGAGTGATAGAGACAGAGAGTGATAGAGAGCGAGTGAGAGAGAGAGAGTGAGAGAGAGAGAGTGTGGTGGAGAGAGAGAGGGACAGAGAGAGCGACTGACAGATAGAGACAGAGGGATAGAGAGAGAGAGCGCGATAGAGAGAGTGAGTGATAGCGGGAGAGTGTGACAGAGAAAGTGATAGAGAGAGTGACAGAGAGAGTGATAGAGAGAGGCATAGAGAGAGAGGGGTAGAGAGTGATAGAGAGTGATAGAGAGAGAATGATAGAGAGAGAGTGATAGAGAGTGATAGAGAGTGACAGAGAGAGAGTGATAGAGTGATAGAGAGAGGCATAGAGAGAGAGGGATAGAGAGTGATAGAGAGAGAGCGATAGAGAGTGAGTGATAGAGAGAGAGCGCGATAGAGTGAGTGATAGAGAGAGAGAGTGATAGAGAGAGTGAGAGAGAGAGTGATAGAGATAGAGAGTCATAGAGATAGAGAGTGACAGAGAGAGAGAGTGTGGTGGAGAGAGAGTGATAGAGAGCGAGTGAGAGAGAGAGAGTGAGAGAGAGAGAGTGTGGTGGAGAGAGAGAGGGACAGAGAGAGCGACTGACAGATAGAGACAGAGGGATAGAGAGAGAGAGCGCGATAGAGAGAGTGAGTGATAGCGGGAGAGTGTGACAGAGAAAGTGATAGAGAGAGTGACAGAGAGAGTGATAGAGAGAGGCATAGAGAGAGAGGGGTAGAGAGTGATAGAGAGTGATAGAGAGAGAATGATAGAGAGAGAGTGATAGAGAGTGATAGAGAGTGACAGAGAGAGAGTGATAGAGTGATAGAGAGAGGCATAGAGAGAGAGGGATAGAGAGTGATAGAGAGAGAGCGATAGAGAGTGAGTGATAGAGAGAGAGCGCGATAGAGTGAGTGATAGAGAGAGAGAGTGATAGAGAGAGTGAGAGAGAGAGTGATAGAGATAGAGAGTCATAGAGATAGAGAGTGACAGAGAGAGAGAGTGTGGTGGAGAGAGAGGGATAGAGAGAGAGAGTGCGATAGAGAGAGTGAGTGATAGCGGGAGAGAGTGATAGAGAGAGTGATAGAGAGAGTGATAGAGAGAGTGATAGAGTGATAGAGAGAGGCATAGAGAGAGAGGGATAGAGAGTGGTAGAGAGAGATAGAGAGAGAGTGATAGAGAGTGAGTGATAGAGAGATTGATAGAGACAGAGAGTGATAGAGACAGACAGTGATAGAGACAGAGAGTGATAGAGGCAGAGAGTGATAGAGGCAGAGAGTGATAGAGACAGAGAGTGATAGAGAGAGAGTGAGAGAGAGAGAGTGTGATAGAGAGATTGAGTGATAGAGAGAGAGAGGGAGAGCGATCGAGAGAGAGAGATAGAGAGGGTGATAGAGAGAGAGTTGAGAGAGAGTGACAGAGAGAGAGAGTGATAGAGACAGAGTGTGATAGAGATAGAGAGTGACACAGAGAGAGTGTGGTGGAGAGAGAGAGGGAGAGAGAGAGCGACTGACGGATAGAGACAGAGGGATAGAGAGAGTGAGCGCGATTGAGAGAGTGAGTGATAGCGGGAGAGTGTGACAGAGAAAGTGATAGAGAGAGTGATAGAGAGAGTGATAGAGAGAGGCATAGAGAGAGGCATAGAGAGAGAGGGATAGAGAGTGATAGAGAGCAATAGAGAGAGAGTGATAGAGAAAGAGTGATAGTGAGAGTGAGTGATAGAGAGAGAGCGCGATAGAGTGAGTGATAGAGAGAGAGAGTGATAGAGAGAGTGAGAGAGAGAGAGTGATAGAGATAGAGAGTGATAGAGGGTGATAGAGACAGAGAGTGATAGAGATAGAGAGTGACAGAGAGAGAGAGTGTGGTGGAGAGAGAGAGGGATAGAGAGTGCGACTGATAGATAGAGACAGAGGGATAGAGAGAGAGAGCGCGATAGAGAGAGAGTGAGTGATAGCGGGAGAGAGTGATAGAGAAAGTGATGGAGAGAGTGATAGAGAGAGTGATAGAGAGAGAGAGAGAGAGAGAGAGAGTGATAGAGAGATTGAGTGATAGAGAGGGAGAGCGATCGAGAGAGAGAGATAGAGAGGGTGATAGAGAGAGAGTTGAGAGAGAGTGATAGAGAGAGAGAGTGACAGAGAGAGAGAGTGATACAGACAGAGAGTGATACAGACAGAGAGTGACAGAGAGAGAGTGTGGTGGAGAGAGAGAGGGAGAGAGAGAGCGACTGACAGATAGAGACAGAGGGATAGAGAGAGAGAGCGCGATAGAGAGAGTGAGTGAGAGCGGGAGAGAGTGACAGAGAAAGTGATAGAGAGAGTGATAGAGAGAGTGATAGAGTGATAGAGAGAGGCATAGAGAGAGAGGGATAAAGAGTGGTAGAGAAAGATAGAGAGAGAGTGATAGAGAGAGAGTGACAGAGAGAGAGTGATAGATAGGGAGAGAGTGATAAAGAGAGAGGGATAGAGAGAGAGAGTGTCAGAGAGAGAGAGTGATAGAGACAGAGAGTGATAGAGATAGAGAGTGACAGAGAGAGAGTGTGGTGGAGAGAGAGAGGGATAGAGAGAGCGACTGACAGATAGAGACAGAGGGATAGAGAGAGAGAGCGCGATAGAGAGAGTGAGTGATAGCGGGAGAGTGTGACAGAGAAAGTGATAGAGAGAGTGATAGAGAGAGTGATAGAGAGAGGCATAGAGAGAGAGAGGGATAGAGAGTGATAGAGAGAGAGTGATAGAGAGAGAGTGATAGAGAGAGTGATAGAGGGAGAGTGATAGAGGGAGAGTGACAGAGAGAGTGATAGAGAGAGTGATAGAGAGAGGCATAGAAAGAGGGATAGAGAGTGATAGAGAGAGAGTGATAGAGAGATTGAGTGATAGAGAGAGAGAGTGATAGAGAGAGTGATAGAGAGAGAGAGTGATAGAGAAAGAGTGACAATGAGAGTGAGTGAAAGAGTGAGAGGGAGCGCGATAGAGAGAGTGAGTGATAGAGAGAGAGAGAGTGATAGAGAGAGTGAGAGAGAGAGTGCTAGAGATAGATAGAGAGAGTGCGTGATAGAGATAGAGAGTGATAGAGACAGAGAGTGATAGAGATAGAGAGTGACAGAGAGAGAGTGTGGTGGAGAGAGAGAGGGATAGAGAGAGCGACTGATAGATAGAGACAGAGGGATAGAGGGAGAGAGCGCGATACAGAGAGTGAGTGATAGAGAGAGAGTGATCGAGAGAGAGATAGAATGATAGAGAGAGAGAGTGATAGAGACAGAGAGTGACAGAGACAGAGAGTGACAGAGACAGAGAGTGATAGAGAGTGATAGAGAGTGAGTGACAGTTAGAGAGAATGATAAAGAGATTGAGTGAGAGAGAGAGTGATCGAGAGAGAGAGAGATAGAGAGAGTGATGGAGAGAGAGGGTGATAGAGAGAGAGAGTTGGGAGTGAGTGATATAGAGAGAGAGTGACAGAGAGAGAGAGTGACAGAGACATAGAGTGATAGAGAGGGAGTGATAGAGAGAGAGTGATAGAGAGAGAGTGATAGAGATAGAGTGATTTAGAGTGATAGAGAGAGAGTGATAGAGAGAGAGTGACAGAGAGAGAGTGACAGAGAAAAAGTGATAGAGAGAGTGTGATAGAGAGATTGAGTGATAGAGAGGGAGAGAGTGACCGAAAGAGAGATATAGAGAGAGTGAGTGATACAGAAAGAGTGATAGAGAGTGATAGAGAGAGTGATAGAGAGAGAGTGATAGAGGGAGAGACAGAGAGAGAGAGTGATAGAGAGAGAGAGTGATAGAGAGAGAGAGTGATAGACAGCATGAGTGATAGAGATTGAGTGATAGGGAGAGAGAGAGTGATAGAGAAAGAGTGATCGTGAGAGTGAGTGATAGAGAGAGAGCGCGATAGAGTGAGTGATAGAGAGAGAGTGTGATAGAGAGAGTGAGAGAGAGAGTGATAGAGATAGATAGAGTGATAGAGAGAGTGAGTGATAGAGAGAGAGAGTGATAGAGAGAGTGAGAGAGAGAGTGATAGAGATAGATAGAGTGATAGAGAGAGTGAGTGATAGAGAGTGAGAGAGAGTGATAGTGATAGATAGAGTGATAAAGAGAGTGAGTGATAGTGATAGAGCGTGATAGAGATAGAGAGTGACAGAGAGAGAGTGTGGTGGATAGAGAGAGGGATCGAGAGAGCGACTGATAGGTAGAGACAGAGGGATAGAGACAGAGAGCGCGATACAGAGAGTGAGTGATAGAGAGACAGCGTGATAGAGAGAGTGAGAGAGAGAGTGATAGAGATAGATAGAGTGATAGAGAGAGTGATAGAGAGAGGCATAGAGAGAGAGGGATAGAGAGTGATAGAGAGAGAGTGATAGAGAGAGAGTGATAGAGGGAGAGTGACAGAGAGAGAGTGATAGATAGAGAGAGAGTGATAGAGAGATAGGGATAGAGAGTGAGAGTGATAGAGAGAGAGAGTGATAGACAGCATGAGTGATAGAGATTGAGTGATAGGGAGAGAGAGAGTGATAGAGAAAGAGTGATCGTGAGAGTGAGTGATAGAGAGAGAGCGCGATAGAGTGAGTGATAGAGAGAGAGAGTGATAGAGAGAGTGAGAGAGAGTGATAGAGATAGATAGAGTGATAGAGAGAGTGAGTGATAGAGAGAGAGAGTGATAGAGAGAGTGAGAGAGAGAGTGATAGAGATAGATAGAGTGATAGAGAGAGTGAGTGATAGTGAGAGAGAGAGAGTGATAGTGAAAGAGTGATAGTGAGAGTGAGTGATAGAGAGTGCGATAGAGTGAGTGATAGAGAGAGAGAGTGATAGAGAGAGTGAGAGAGAGAGTGATAGTGATAGATAGAGTGATAGAGAGAGTGAGTGATAGTGATAGAGCGTGATAGAGATAGAGAGTGACAGAGAGAGAGTGTGGTGGATAGAGAGAGGGATCGAGAGAGCGACTGATAGATAGAGACAGAGGGATAGAGAGAGAGAGCGCGATACAGAGAGTGAGTGATAGAGAGACAGAGTGATAGAGAGAGTGAGATAGAGAGTGATAGAGATAGATAGAGTGATAGAGAGAGTGATAGAGAGAGGCATAGAGAGAGAGGGATAGAGAGTGATAGAGAGAGAGTGATAGAGAGAGAGTGGTAGAGGGAGAGTGACAGAGAGAGAGTGTGGTGGATAGAGAGAGGGATCGAGAGAGCGACTGATAGATAGAGACAAAGGGATAGAGATAGAGAGCGCGATACAGAGAGTGAGTGATAGAGAGACAGCGTGATAGAGAGAGTGAGAGAGAGAGTGATAGAGATAGATAGAGTGATAGAGAGAGTGAAAGAGAGAGTGATAGAGAGAGGCATAGAGAGTGAGAGGGATAGAGAGTGATAGAGAGAGAGTGATAGAGAGAGAGTGATAGAGGGAGAGTGACAGAGAGAGAGTGATAGATAGAGAGAGAGTGATAGAGAGATAGGGATAGAGAGTGAGAGTGATAGGGAGAGAGAGTGATAGAGTGATAGAGAGAGAGAGAGTGATAGAGAAAGAGTGACAGTGAGAGTGAGTGATAGAGTGAGAGACAGCGCGATAGAGAGAGTGAGTGATAGAGAGAGGGAGTGATAGAGATAGAGAGCGATAGAGACAGAGAGTGATAGAGATAGAGAGTGACAGAGAGAGAGTGTGGTGGAGAGAGAGAGGGATAGAGAGAGCGCCTGATAGATAGAGACAGAGGGATAGAGGGAGAGAGCGCGATACAGAGAGTGAGTGATATAGAGAGAGAGAGTGATCGAGAGAGAGATAGAATGATAGAGAGAGAGAGATAGAGAGTGAGTGATAGAGAGATTGATAGAGAGAGAGAGTGATAGGGACAGAGACAGAGAGTGATAGAGAGTGATAGAGAATGATAGAGAGAGAGTGAGAGTTAGAGAGAATGATAGAGAGATTGAGTGAGAGAGAGAGTGATCGAGAGAGAGAGAGATAGAGAGAGTGATGGAGAGAGAGGGTGTGGTGAACCATCGTTGGTTCCCACTGGATAGTACTGAGCTAGGGGCTGGCCAGTACTACAAGGATGTATATATGTTACTGTTGGGTTGTGCTATTGTTGCTGTTGGGGTTAGGGTGGGGTTGTTACACCTTTGTACTGTAGTGTTGTGGTACATCCCAGTCGGGCTCCGCCTCCTGGGAGAGGTATAAAAGTCCCTGCTTTGGCCGGGACCCCTTCAGCCTGGGATAGTGTATATAAGTTCTGGCAGCTTCATTACAGTAAATAAAAGCCTTTCATTTACTGAGCTTCAAGCCTCGTGTTTGAGTAGCGCATCAATTTTATTTACTGTCGTTAAACTCTCGTCGAAGAAAGAAAAAGAGAGAGAGTATGGAGCAAATTCTGAAGCCGGAACGCCTTACGCTAGATCCACGTGCGGTGGGCGCTTCTAACACCTTCGACCACTGGCTAAAGTGTTTCGAAGACTACCTGGCAGCCTCCGCAGCGGTCACCACAGATGATGACAGACTCCGGGTCCTCCATGCGAGGGTAAGCGACACTGTCTACCTTGTGATCCGTGCGGCCACCGATTATACTAAGGCCCTTGAGCTTCTGAAGAAGCGCTATATCAAACCACCCAATGAGATACACGCTCGTTACCTCCTAGCCACTCGACGACGGCAATCTGGCGAAACGATGGAGGAATATGCGAACGAGCTCCTACAGCTAGCCAGGGGCTGTGACTGCAAAGCTGTGTTGGCTGAGCAGAGCATGTACGACCTCGCCCGAGATGCGTTTGTGGCCGGGGTCGGATCGTCATACATTCGACTTAAATTGTTGGAGAAGGGTAACCTTAAACTTACCCAGGCCATCGAGCTAGCAGAGATGCTCGAGACGGCCTCCAAAAGCTTAGTATTATATCCGGAGGACCATGTGGAGACAACGTGGCAGGAGCAGTCGCCAATCCCTCCTCGTCCCTCGGGTTCGAAATGCTGCGTAATGGCGTGCTCACACTCGGACCAGATGACGGCAGCAGCCCTGGGCGGCCCGCGGTGCTATTTCTGTGGGGGAGCGAAGCATACTCGGCAAAAGTGTCCCGCTAAAGCTGTGTTGTGCACCGCATGCGTTAAAAAAGGGCACTATTCAAAAGTGTGCCGATCTAAACCCAGGAACGGCAGTGCGGCCTGCGATTCTTCAGAGCTCGGGTCTTCGTCGTCGAAGTCATCGCGGGGTTCGTCCACGTGCGAGACCAGGACGACGCCATTACGGTCGACGGAGTCGGAGGTGTGTGACCACCAGGGGTCACTGAGTTTGGCGCCCTCACCCATGTGCGACTCATGGGAGCGGCCATGTTGGTCGACACTGACCACGAACGACCAGCAGGGGTCCTCCTCATCGATTTCAGCTGCCTGCGGTGGCGCTCATGAACCAACGGTGGCGTCGATCATCCTGGACCAGGCCAAGCCTCATAGACTTGACAAATCTATGATGAATATCCAGGTAAATGACCACGTGATTTATTGTCTGTTTGACAGCGGGAGCACTGTGAGCTTTATCCACCCAGACACCATGAAGCAGTGTGGACTCCAGATTCAACCTGCCAAACAGACAATCTCTATGGCATCAAGGTCCCGGTCTGTTGCCGTGTTAGGGAGTTGCGTGGTAACCTTGAAGGTGCAAGGCACAGTTTACGAGCGTTTCAAGCTCCTCGTGTTGCCGTATCTTTGCGCGCCAATACTTCTCGGACTAAACTTCATGGTCCACTTGAGGAGTGTAATCCTACAGTACGGTGGGCCACTCCCTTCACTGGCAGTGGGAAAACAGCAGCAGCCTCCAAATTGCCCAACGCGCCCCGCCTGCAGCCTCTCGACGCTGAAGATCACCACACCCTCCTTGTTCCAGAATCTTGTGCCAGGCTGCAAGCCCATCGCGACTAAAAGTAGGCGTTACAGCGCTGAGGATCAGATCTTCATTAGATCTGAGGTTCAGCGGCTCCTCAAAGAAAGGATCATACAACCCAGCGCTAGTCCGTGGAGGGCGCAGGTCATGGTGGTCAAGAGCGAGAACAAACCCCGGATGGTCATTGACTACAGTCAGACCATTAACCGATATACGCAGCTGGATGCGTATCCCCTCCCGCGCATATCTGATATGGTCAATCAGATTGCGCAGTACCGGGTGTTCTCCACCATAGACCTCAAGTCTGCCTACCACCAACTCCCCATTCGCCCAGAGGACCGACAATATACGGCTTTTGAGGCGGATGGTCGCTTGTATCACTTTCTCAGGGTTCCCTTTGGTGTCACCAATGGGGTCTCGGTCTTCCAGCGTGCTATGGACCGAATGGTGGACCAGAACGGGCTGCGGGCTACCTTCCCGTACCTGGATAATGTCACCATCTGCGGCCATGACCAGCAGGACCACGACACGAATCACCTGAACTTCCTACGCACTGCATCTCGCCTGAACTTGACCTACAACAGGGAGAAGTGTGTGTTTCGTACGCGCCGTTTAGCCATCCTAGGATACGTGGTGGAAAACGGGGTCATTGGCCCTGATCCAGACCGTATGCACCCCCTTTCTGAACTTCCCTTGCCTGCTAGTGCAAAAGCACTGAGAAGATGCTTAGGCTTCTTCTCTTATTATGCGCAGTGGGTTCCCAACTACGCGGACAAAGCCCGTCCGCTCATTAAGTCCACGACTTTTCCCCTAACGCCAGAGGCCCGATTGACCTTCGATAAATTGAGAGCCGACATCGCGAAAGCTACGATGCACGCGGTAGACGGGTCCATCCCCTTTCAGGTGGAGAGCGATGCATCTGATTTCGCCCTGGCCGCCACACTTAACCAGGCGGGCAGGCCCGTCGCATTTTTTTCCCGCACCCTCCAAGGCCCCGAAATTCGGCATTCAGCGGTGGAAAAGGAGGCCCAGGCCATTGTGGAGGCCGTCAGGTACTGGCGCCATTACTTGGCGGGAAAACGGTTCACCCTGATCACGGACCAGCGGTCTGTGGCGTTCATGTTTAACAACACGCAGAGGGGCAAGATCACGAATGACAAGATCTTGCGGTGGAGAATTGAACTCTCCACCTATAACTACGACATCATGTACCGTCCAGGGAAACTCAATGAGCCCTCGGATGCCCTCTCGCGTGGAACATGCGCTAGTATACAGGAGGACCATTTGCACGCCCTCCATAATGATCTGTGCCGTCCTGGGGTCACTCGGCTCTACCACTTTATAAAAGCCCGCAACCTGCCTTACTCGGTGGAGGACGTCAGGTCAGTAACAAGGAGCTGTCCGGTTTGCACGGAATGCAAACCGCACTTTTACCGACCTGACCGGGCACATTTAGTCAAGGCCACTCGTCCCTTCGAGAGAGAGATAGTGATAGACAGTGTGAGTGATAAAGAGAGAGTGATAGAGAGTGATAGGGAGATGAGTGAGAGAGAGAGAGCGAGACAGAGTGAGTGATAGAGAGAGTGAGTGATAGAGAGCGATAGGGGGAGTGAGTGATAGAGAGAGAGAGTGATAGAGAGAGTGAGTGATAGAGAGAGTGAGTGATAGAGAGAGTGATAGAGAGAGAGTGATAGAGAGAGAGAGTGATTGGTCGAGAGATAGAGAGAGTGATAGAGAGAAAGAGTGATAGAGAGAGAATGATAGAGAGAGAATGATAGAGAGGGAGTGATAGAGAGACAGAGTGATAGAGAGACAGAGTGATAGTGAGTGATAGTGAGAGTGAGTAATAGAGAGAGTGAGAGAGAGACTGATAGAGATAGATAGAATGATAGAGAGAGTGAGTGATAGAGATAGAGAGTAATAGAGATAGAGAGTGATAGAGAGAGAGTGTGATGGAGAGAGAGAGGGATAGAGAGAGCGACTGATAGATAGAGACAGAGGGATAGAGAGAGAGAGTGCGATAGAGAGAGTGAGTGATAGCGGGAGAGTGTGATAGAGAAAGTGATAGAGAGAGTGATGGAGAGAGGCATAGAGAGAGAGAGGGATAGAGAGTGATAGAGAGAGTGATAGAGAGTGATAGAGAGAGAGTGATAGAGGGAGAGATAGAGAGAGTGATAGAGAGAGAGTGATAGAGGGAGAGATAGAGAGAGAGAGTGATAGAGAGATTGAGTGATAGAGAGAGAGAGTGATAGAGAGAGTGATAGAGTGTGAGAGTGACAGAGAAAGAGTGATAGTGAGAGTGAGTGAAAGAGAGAGAGCGCAATAGAGTGAGTGATAGAGAGAGAGAGTGATAGAGAGAGTGAGAGAGAGAGTGATCGAGATAGATAGAGTGATAGAGAGAGTGAGTGATAGAGATAGAGAGTGATAGAGATAGAGAGTGACAGAGAGAGAGTGTGGTGGATAGAGAGAGCGACTGATAGATAGAGACAGAGGGATAGAAAGAGAGAGCGCGATACAGAGAGTGAGTGATAGAGAGTGTGGTGAACTATAGTTGGTTACCACTATGAGTGCTGAGCCATGGATGGTCAGCACTATGGGGTTTGTCGATATGTTACTGTTGTCACTGTTGGTGTTAGGGTTGGGCTGTTCTACCTGTTGATATTGTTCTGTGGTACACTCCAGTTGGCTCCGCCTACCAGGGGAAGTATAAAGGTCACTGCACTGCCTGGAGACCCTTTAGTCTGGGATTGTATTGTATATAGTGTGCTCCATTCTTGTCAGTAATAAAAGCCTTTATTTCCTGGGTACATTCTAGCCTCCCGAGTGATTTAATCGCGCATCAATTTTATTACTGACAAAATTTTGAAAACCATGGAGCAAATGTTGAAACCCGATCGGCTTACTTTAGATCCACGTGCAGCAGGAGCGTCGAACACTTTCGACCATTGGTTAAAGTGTTTTCAAGACTACATCGATGCCTCAACAGCCATTCAAAACGACGCCGATAGACTGCGGGTCCTCCACGCGAGGGTAAGCGACACCGTATACTTAGCAATCCACGATGCCCAAGATTACAAAGGGGCCATCGAACTACTTAAGAAGCGGTACAACAAACCGCCAAACGAGATCCATGCTCGACACCTTCTAGACACTCGACGGCGGCAGCCCGCTGAAACGATAGAACAGTACCTGGGTGAACTCCAGCAGCTAGCCAGAGCCTGCAACTGCAAGTCAGTGTCGGCGGCCCAGTATACGAGCGACTTGATCCGCGATGCGTTCGTGGCGGGAATCGGCTCGTCGTACATTCGCCTCCGGCTGTTAGAGCAAGGTAACCTAGACCTCGCTAAGACAGTAGAATTGGCTGACGCTATGGAGACGGCCTCCAGAAGCCTAGAAACGTACCCTACCGACCATGTGGGAACATCGTGGCAAGTGCAGCCACCGACTCTGCTTTATTCAGTGGCTCTGAAAAACTGCGCGATTGTGTTCCCAACCTCGGACCTGACGACGGCGGCAGCTCCAGGAGGCCCGCGGTGTTACTTCTGTGGATTGGCGAAGCACCCTTGGCAACGATGTCCAGCCAGAACGGTATTGTGCTCTGCGTGCGGAAAGAAAGGGCATTATGCCAAAGACTGCAGGACCAAACCACCCTCCAAACATAGCTGTGCGGCATGTGATTCTCCTGAGCCTGTCTCCTTGTCTCCAGCGTCTTCGAGGTCCTCCACCACGTGCGATTCCAGAGCGCCGCCATTCCTGACGACGGAGACGCAAGACATGTGCGACCTGCAGGGGCCGCCACTTTTAGCGACACCGACCACGTGCGATCCATGGGCGCAGCCATTTTGGTCGGCACCGACCGCGGACGACCAGCAAGGGTCATCTTCATCAACCATCTCAGCTGCCTGCAGCGGCACCCAAGATCCGACGGTGGCGTCAATCATCCTGGACCAGGCCAAGCCTCACAGACTCGACAAGTCCATGATGGACATAGAGGTAAACGGACGCCAAATTCATTGTTTGTTTGACAGCGGGAGCACGAAGAGTTTCATTCACCCTGACACTGTGAAACGGTGCGGTCTCCGAGTACGGACTGTCAGACAGACAATTTCGATGGCGTCGAGGTCCCGGTCTGTTACCGTGCTAGGGAGCTGCGTGGTCAATCTGACGGTGCAGGTCACAGTTTACGAGAACTTCAGGCTCCTTGTGTTACCGCACCTTTGCGCTCCGATGCTCCTGGGACTAGACTTTATGGTCCACCTGAGGAGTGTAACCCTGCAGTACGATGGGCCGCTCCCTCCAATTTCAGTGGGAGCACAGCAGCCTCCAAATTGCCCAGCGTGCTCCACGTGTAGCCTCTCGACACTCAGAATCACCCCACCATCCTTATTCGAGAATCTAGTGCCAGGCTGCAAGCCCATCGCAACCAAGAGCAGGCGTTACAGCGCTGAGGATCGGATCTTTATTCGATCTGAGGTTCAGCGGCTCCTCAGGGAAGGGATCATCCAACCTAGCTCCATGGAGAGCGCAAGTAGTGGCGGTTAAAACTGGAAACAGTCATAGACTATAGTCAGACCATTAATAGATACACGCAGCTGGATGCGGATCCTCTCCCGCACATATGTGACATGGTCAATCAGATTGCGCAGTACCGGGTGTTCTCCACCATTGACTTGAAGTCAGCTTACCACCAACTCCCCATTCGTCCAGAGGACCGAAAATACACGGCCTTTGAGGCGGATGGTCGCCTTTATCACTTTTTAAGGGTTCCCTTTGGCGTCACGAATGGGGTCTCGGTCTTCCAGCGTGCAATGGACCGAATGGTGGACCAAAACGGGCTGCGGGCTACCTTCCCGTACCTGGATAACGTCACTATCTGCGGCCATGACCAGCAGGACCACGATGCCAACCTCCTTAGATTTGTACGCACTGCGTCTTGCCTGAATCTGACCTACAACAGAGAAAAGTGCGTATTTCGCAAGCGCCGTTTAGCAATTCTCGGATACGTGGTGGAAAATGAGGTCCTTGGCCCTGATCCAGACCGTATGCGTCCCCTACTGGAACTTCCCCTGCCCACTAGCATCAAAGCACTGAGAAGATGCTTAGGCTTGGGTTCCCAATTATGCGGACAAAGCCCGTCCGCTCATCAAGTCTACCTCCTTTCCCCTATCAACAGAGGCTCGCTTAGCCTTTGAAGGGATAAAAGCTGACATCGCGAAAGCCACGATGCACGCTGTTGATGAGTCCATCCCCTTCCAGGTGGAGAGTGATGCATCGGATTTCGCCCTGGCCGCCACACTTAACCAGGCAGGCAGGCCCGTCGCCTTTTTCTCTCGCACCCTCCAAGGCCCCGAAATTCGACACTCTGCGGTGGAAAAGGAGGTCCAGGCCATTGTGGAGGCCGTTCGGCATTGGCGCCATTACTTGGCGGGAAAACGATTCACCCTGCTCACCGACCAGCGGTCCGTGGCGTTCATGTTCAACAACACGTTACGGGGTAAGATCAAAAATGATAAAATCTTGAGGTGGAGAATCGAACTCTCCACCTACAATTATGATATCATGTACCGTCCAGGGAAGCTCAATGAGCCTTCAGACGCCCTGTCGCGTGGAACATTTGCAAGTGTGCAGGAGAATCGATTACAGGCCCTCCACAATGATCTCTGCCATCCGGGGGTCACTCGGCTCTTCCATTTAGTAAAGGCCTGGAATCTACCCTACTCAGTGGAGGATGTCAGGTCCATAACCCGAAGCTGCCAGGTATGCCCTGAATGCAAACCGCACTTCTACCGACCTGACAGGGCACACCTCATTAAAGCCACTCGCCCTTTTGAAAGACTGAGTGTGGACTTTAAGGGCCCCCTTCCTTCGACAGATCGGAATGTGTACTTCCTCAATGTGATTGACGAGTACTCACGATTCCCTTTTGTCATTACCTGTTCTGATACGACCACTGCCACGGTCATTAAAGCATTATGGGATCTTTTCACCCTGTTCGGTTACCCCAGCTATATCCACAGTGATATTCATGAGTGACGACTTGAGGCAATACCTGCTCTCAAAAGGGATTGCCTCAAGTAGAACTACGAGTTACAACCCCAGGGGTAACGGACAGGCTGAACGAGAAAATGCTACAGTCTGGAAGGCTGTCTTACTGGCGTTGAGGTCTAAAGGTCCTCCAGTCTCCCGTTGGCAAGATACGGTAGTGACTTTTAAGGGGAGTCTTGACAAGTACATGAATGAGATGGGAATAGAGGGATATGATCTCCGGAAGCATAGGGGGTTTTTGTTAAGTTGGGCAGCATGGTCGGTGCAGGCTCGGAGGGCCGAAAGGCCCGTTCCTGTGCTGTAATTTTCTTTGTTCTTTGTTCCTGCGGTAATGAATTCCACAGGCTCACCACTCTTTGGGTGAAGAAATGTCTCCTCACCTCCGTCTTTAATCGTCTACCTTGAACCCTCAGACTGTGACTCCTGTTTCTGGACACCCAACTATCAGAAACATCCTCCCTGCATCGACCCTGTCTAGTCCTGTTAGAATTTTATAAGTCTCTATGAGATCCCCCCTCATTCGTCTGAACTCCAGCGAAAACAATCCTAACCTAGTCAATCTCTCCTCATACATCAGTCCCGTCATCCCCGGAATCAGCCTGGTAAACCTTCGCTGCACTCCCTTGAGAGCAAGAACATCCTTCCTCAGAAAAGGAGGCCAAAACTACACACAATACTCTCAGTGTGGCCTCACCAAGACCCTGTATAATTGCAACAAAGTAAGAAGTCTCACAACACCAGGTAAAAGTCCAACAGGTTTATTTGGTAGCAAATACCATTAGCTTTCGGAGCGCTGCTCCTTCGTCAGATGGAGTGGAAATGTGCTCTCAAACAGGACACAGAGACAAAATCAAGTTACAGAATACTGATTTGCTTCTAATTAGCTTCTAATTACTGATTAGCTTCTCATCAGGGTTACAAATTGTAGCAAATACCATTAGCTTTCGGAGCGCTGCTCCTTCGTCAGATGGAGTGGAAATGTGCTCTCAAACAGGACACAGAGACAAAATCAAGTTACAGAATACTGATTTGCTTCTAATTAGCTTCTAATTACTGATTAGCTTCCCAACATGCCATTTGCCAGGATAGTTACTATCTGTAACCCCCACAGTTGCGTGGACCTGCAGAGTTTCACTGGCTGTCTTGTCTGGAGACAATACACATCTTTTTAGCCTGTCTTGATGCTCTCTCCACTCCCATTGTTTTGTTTCTTAAAGACTGGATTAGTTGTAAGTATTCGCATTCCAACCATTATTCATGTAAATTGAGTCTGTGTCTTTATAAATTCTGTTTGTGAACAGAATTCCCACTCACCTGAAGAAGGGGCTTAGAGCCTCGAAAGCTTGTGTGGCTTTTGCTACCAAATAAACCTGTTGGACTTTAACCTGGTGTTGTTAAACTTCTTACTCCGTAACTGACACAGGCAGATACAAAATTCAATCAAATCAACTGTGTGCTGAAATAGTTAACTCTCATTACACCTTTTCAGATGTAACAAAACACCATTTTGGGATTGATGCATTTTAGTTTTCTTTCTAAATTGGCAGAGCCCAAATCTCTGTCGAAAGTTCTACCCTCTTTTTCAGAATGACCTTGGCCATCGACCATTCTTAAAATTAAGGAAGCTTTAAGAATTTATTGGATTTTAAAACACATCAATCTCACTATCATGAAACCTCAACTGGAGGAAAGTCATTTATTAAACTCACACACACAAACACAAATCCAAACCTTTGTTTTCTTTCGTCAAACCTGTCACACTCTAATTCACCACATGATGGTGCTGTAAATCGTACAATTACACTCTCCTACTCTGTCACACACACAAAGCTGCCTTCATGCTTGTTCATTTAACCCTTAATTCACTTTGGTCTCACCCTCTCCCGCTCTCCTTCTCATGGGTCTCCTACAGGAAACTCATTCCCGAGGACCTCGACCTGTCGATTCTCTCACATGGCCTTCATCCCCTGCTTGTTTCTCATAGAAATCATAGAAACCCTACAGTGCAGAAGGAGGCCATTCGGCCCATCGAGTCTGCACCGACCACCATCCCACCCAGGCCCTACCCCACATATTTACCTGCTAATCCCTCTAACCTACGCATCTCAGGGGCAATTTTAACCTGGCCAATCAACCTAACCCGCACATCTTTGGACTGTGGGAGGAAACCGGAGCACCCGGAGGAAACCCACGCAGACACGAGGAGAATGTGCAGACTCCACACAGACAGTGACCCGAGCCAGGAATCGAACGCGGGACCCTGGAGCTGTGAAGCAGCAGTGCTAACCACTGTGCTACCGTGCCGCCCTGACCTTTCACTTCTTTTGACCTTTCACTCCCCTCTTTGGTCTATGGCGCTCCAGACCAACAAATTTCACTCTGTCCGTCTCTCTTTCTCTTACGAGTCTCCCACAGGTGACTGGTATCCCTGGGACCTCCCCCTGCCAATTCTCTCACATGGCCTTTATCACCTACTCCACTGGAACCCCTCCCTGTGAGTACCTTGCATCCAAGCCAGCCACCATCTGTACGCACAGTCTAGCCCCTTGATGCTTCTCGAGCTACCTGGCTTTTCACGCTGCTGCATAGGCGGTCTGAGTGTCCGTTCCCGACCTCGCTATGTTCAAGTGAAGCTTCTCTGCAAATGTGCTTTCTACTCATGTGGCTTTATGTGCTGCTCTGTAAAGTATCTGAATGTCCGCCCTGGCCCCGGTAAGCGTGGGTTCTTTACATATATACTACTTTCACACCTCTTCCTCAGTCCGAGATACTCAACTGATGGCTTCCGGCTGCTGGACCCCTGAATGACTGGGTTGTATTTCAAGAAATGTACTCCACTACCTTTTGCGAACACGTCTCGCCTCCGGACTCACATGAGTGCCCTGCTCGCAGTGCCAAATGGGAAGAGGAATTTTATGAGGTTTTCCAACTGGGGTTCTGACACTCATCTGATCTCACTCAACCAATACAAAGACTACGAAAGATAGCATGCATTCAAAGAAAGAAAGAAAGTTTATTGCCAATGCATAGGAGAAAAGGCAATTGATGAGTGCCGACTATCCTCTGTGGTATAACAATACAAACTTGTGATTGATATATTCTTCTGAACACTTCAATTCCCCTCCCAGACTGTCATCCAGTCAGCTGCGTCCATTGGTCTCATGCCATTTTCTGACCTGTAATATCTGTTACATTTTTTTTGTTAGGGGAGGGAGGGAAACACTAATGTTGAGTTTCGGGTTGAGCTGCTCCTTGACACCAGTTCCTCGAGCTCCCACTTTTCAGTAAATGTGACTGAGCCAACTTCTCCCAGAATGCACCTCAGTGAAGCCTCACTGCCGCCTCGAGTTTGATCGCTGTATTGGGGTTTAATCGCTGTATTGGGGTTTGATCCCTGTATTGGAGTTTGATCGCTGTATTGGGGTTTGATCGCTGTATTGGGGTTTCATCGCTGTATTGGGGTTTGATCGCTGTATTGGGGTTTGATCACTGTATTGGAGTTTGATCGCTGTATTGGGGTTTGATCGCTGTATTGGGGTTTGATCGCTGTATTGGAGTTTGATCGCTGTATTGTGGTTTGATCGCTGTATTGGGGTTTCATCGCTGTATTGGGGTTTGATCACTGTATTGGAGTTTGATCGCTGTATTGGGGTTTGATCACTGTATTGGGGTTTGATCGCTGTATTGTGGTTTGATCGCTGTATTGGGGTTTCATCGCTGTATTGGGGTTTCATCGCTGTATTGGAGTTTGATCGCTGTATTGGGGTTTGATCGCTGTATTGGAGTTTGATCGCTGTATTGGGGTTTGATCGCTGTATTGGGGTTTGATCTCTGTATTGGGGTTTCATCGCTGTATTGGGGTTTGATCGCTGTACTGGAGTTTGATCGCTGTATTGGGGTTTGATCGCTGTATTGGGGTTTGATCTCTGTATTAGGTTTTGATCACTGTATTGGGGTTTGATCGCTGTATTGGGGTTTGATCACTGTATTGGAGTTTGATCGCTGTATTGGGGTTTCATCGCTGTATTTGGGTTTGATCGCTGTATTGGGGTTTGACCTCTGTATTAGGTTTTGATCACTGTATTGAGGTTTGATCACTGTATTGAAGTTTGATCTCTGTATTAGGTTTTGATCTCTGTATTGGGGTTTGATCACTGTATTGGAGTTTGATCGCTGTATTGGGGTTTGATCTCTGTATTGGGGTTTGCTCGCTGTATTGGGGTTTGATCGCTGTATTGGGGTTTGATCACTGTATTGGAGTTTGATCGCTGTATTGGGGTTTGATCGCTGTATTGGGGTTTCATCGCTGTATTGGAGTTTGATCACTGTATTGGAGTTTGATCGCTGTATTTGGGTTTAATCGCTGTATTGTGGTTTGATCTCTGTATTGGAGTTTGATCTCTGTATTGGAGTTTGATCTCTATATTGGGGTTTGATCTCTGTATTGGAGTTTGATCGCTGTATTGGAGTTTGGTCGCTGTATTGGGGTTTGATCGCTGTATTGGAGTTTGGTCGCTGTATTGGAGTTTGGTCGCTGTATTGGGGTTTGATCACTGTATTGGGGTTTGATCGCTGTATTGGAGTTTGATCTCTGTATTGGAGTTTGATCTCTGTATTGGGGTTTGATCTCTGTATTGGGGTTTGATCTCTGTATTGTGGTTTGATCGCTGTATTGGAGTTTGGTCGCTGTATTGGGGTTTGATCTCTGTATTGGAGTTTGATCTCTGTATTGGAGTTTGATCGCTGTATTGGGGTTTGATCTCTGTATTGGGGTTTGCTCGCTGTATTGGGGTTTGATCGCTGTATTGGAGTTTCATCGCTGCATTGGAGTTTGATCACTGTATTGGGGTTTGATCTCTGTATTGGGGTTTGATCACTGTATTGGAGTTTGATCGCTGTATTGGGGTTTGATCGCTGTATTGGGGTTTCATCGCTGTATTGGAGTTTGATCACTGTATTGGAGTTTGATCGCTGTATTTGGGTTTAATCGCTGTATTGTGGTTTGATCTCTGTATTGGAGTTTGATCTCTGTATTGGAGTTTGATCTCTATATTGGGGTTTGATCTCTGTATTGGAGTTTGATCGCTGTATTGGAGTTTGGTCGCTGTATTGGGGTTTGATCGCTGTATTGGAGTTTGGTCGCTGTATTGGAGTTTGGTCGCTGTATTGGGGTTTGATCACTGTATTGGGGTTTGATCGCTGTATTGGAGTTTGATCTCTGTATTGGAGTTTGATCTCTGTATTGGGGTTTGATCTCTGTATTGGGGTTTGATCTCTGTATTGTGGTTTGATCGCTGTATTGGAGTTTGGTCGCTGTATTGGGGTTTGATCTCTGTATTGGAGTTTGATCGCTGTATTGGAGTTTGGTCGCTGTATTGGGGTTTGATCGCTGTATTGGGGTTTGATCTCTGTATTGTGGTTTGATCGCTGTATTGGGGTTTGATCGCTGTATTGGAGTTTGATCTCTGTATTGGAGTTTGATCGCTGTATTGGAGTTTGATCGCTGTATTGGGGTTTGGTCTCTGTATTGTGGTTTGCTCGCTGTATTGGGGTTTGATCGCTGTATTGGAGTTTGATCGCTGTATTGGGGTTTGATCTCTGTATTGGAGTTTGATCTCTGTATTGGGGTTTGATCACTGTATTGGAGTTTGGTCGCTGTATTGGGGTTTGATCGCTGTATTGGGGTTTGATCGCTGTATTGGGGTTTGATCTCTGTATTGTGGTTTGATCGCTGTATTGGGGTTTGATCGCTGTATTGGGGTTTGATCGCTGTATTGTGGTTTGATCGCTCTATTGGGGTTTGATCGCTGTATTGGGGTTTGATCTCTGTATTGTGGTTTGATCGCTGTATTGTGGTTTGATCGCTGTATTGGGGTTTGATCGCTGTATTGGAGTTTGATCTCTGTATTGGAGTTTGATCTCTGTATTGGGGTTTGATCTCTGTATTGGAGTTTGATCGCTGTATTGGTGTTTGGTCGCTGTATTGGGGTTTGATCGCTGTATTGGAGTTTGGTCGCTGTATTGGAGTTTGGTCGCTGTATTGGGGTTTGATCTCTGTATTGGAGTTTGATCTCTGTATTGGAGTTTGATCTCTGTATTGGAGTTTGATCTCTGTATTGGGGTTTGATCTCTTTATTGGGGTTTGATCTCTGTATTGTGGTTTGATCGCTGTATTGGGGTTTGAACGCTGTATTGGAGTTTGATCTCTGTATTGGAGTTTGATCGCTGTATTGGAGTTTGGTCGCTGTATTGGGGTTTGATCTCTGTATTGGAGTTTGATCTCTGTATTGGAGTTTGATCGCTGTATTGGAGTTTGGTCGCTGTATTGGGGTTTGATCGCTGTATTGGGGTTTGATCTCTGTATTGTGGTTTTATCGCTGTATTGGGGTTTGATCTCTGTATTGGAGTTTGGTCGCTGTATTGGGGTTTGATCGCTGTATTGGGGTTTGATCTCTGTATTGTGGTTTTATCGCTGTATTGGGGTTTGATCGCTGTCTTGGAGCTAGATCTCAGTATTGGAGTTTGATCGCTGTATTGGAGTTTGGTCGCTGTATTGGGGTTTGATCTCTGTATTGGAGTTTGATCTCTGTATTGGGGTTTGATCGCTGTATTGGAGTTTGGTCGCTGTATTGGGGTTTGATCGCTATATTGGGGTTTGATCGCTGTATTGGGGTTTGATCGCTGTATTGGGGTTTGATCGCTGTATTGGGGTTTGATCGCTGTATTGGGGTTTGATCTCTGTATTGGGGTTTGATCACTGTATTGGAGTTTGATCGCTGTATTGGAGTTTGATCATTGTATTGGGGTTTGATCGCTGTCTTGGGGTTTGATCGCTGTATTGGAGTTTGGTCGCTGTATTGGGGTTTGATCGCTGTATTGCGGTTTGATCACTGTATTGGAGTTTGATCGCTGTATTGGGGTTTGATCACTGTATTGGGGTTTGATCGATGTATTGGGGTTTGATCTCTGTATTGGAGTTTGATCGCTGTATTGGAGTTTGTTCGCTGTATTGGGGTTTGATCGCTGTATTGGGGTTTGATCGATGTATTGGGGTTTGATCTCTGTATTGGAGTTTGGTCGCTGTATTGGGGTTTGATCTCTGTATTGGAGTTTGATCGCTGTATTGGAGTTTAGTCGCTGTATTGGGGTTTGATCGCTGTATTGGGGTTTGATCGATGTATTGGGGTTTGATCTCTGTATTGGAGTTTGGTCGCTGTATTGGGGTTTGATCTCAGTATTGGAGTTTGATCGCTGTATTGGGGTTTGATCGATGTATTGGGGTTTGATCTCTGTATTGGAGTTTGGTCGCTGTATTGGAGTTTGATCGCTGTATTGGGGTTTGATCGATGTATTGGGGTTTGATCTCTGTATTGGAGTTTGATCGCTGTTTTGGAGTTTGATCGCTGTATTGGCGTTTGATCGATGTATTGGGGTTTGATCTCTGTATTGGAGTTTGGTCGCTGTATTGGGGTTTGATCTCTGTATTGGGGTTTGATCGCTGTTTTGGAGTTTGATCGATGTATTGGGGTTTGATCTCTGTATTGGAGTTTGGTCGCTGTATTGGAGTTTGATCGCTGTGTTGGAGTTTGATCGATGTATTGGGGTTTGATCTCTGTATTAGGGTTTGATCGCTGTATTGGAGTTTGGTCGCTGTATTGGGGTTTGATCGCTGGATTGGAGTTTGATCGCTGTATTGGGGTTTGACTGCTGTATTGGAGTTTGGTCGCTGTATTGGGGTTTGATCACTGTATTGGAGTTTGATCGCTGTATTGGAGTTTGGTCGCTGTATTGGGGTTTGATCGCTGTATTGTGGTTTGATCTCTGTATTGGGGTTTGATCGCTGTATTGGGGTTTGAGCGCTGTATTGGGGTTTGATCGCTGTGTTCGGGTTTTATCGCTGTATTGGGTTTGATTTCTGTATTAGGTTTTGATCGCTGTATTGGGGTTTGATCGCTGCATTGGGGTTAGATCGCTGTATTGGGGTTTGGTCGCTGTATTGGGGTTCGATCGCTGTATTGGAGTTTGATCGCTGTATTGGGCTTTGATCGCTGTATTGGTGTTTGATCGCTGTGTTGGGGTTTGATCGCTGTATTGGGGTTTGATCTCTGTATTGTGGTTTGATCGCTCTATTGGGGTTTGATCGCTGTATTGGGGTTTGATCTCTGTATTGTGGTTTGATCGCTGTATTGTGGTTTGATCGCTGTATTGGGGTTTGATCGCTGTATTGGAGTTTGATCTCTGTATTGGAGTTTGATCTCTGTATTGGGGTTTGATCTCTGTATTGGAGTTTGATCGCTGTATTGGAGTTTGGTCGCTGTATTGGGGTTTGATCGCTGTATTGGAGTTTGGTCGCTGTATTGGAGTTTGGTCGCTGTATTGGGGTTTGATCTCTGTATTGGGGTTTGATCGCTGTATTGGAGTTTGATCTCTGTATTGGAGTTTGATCTCTGTATTGGAGTTTGATCTCTGTATTGGGGTTTGATCTCTCTATTGGGGTTTGATCTCTGCATTGTGGTTTGATCGCTGTATTGGGGTTTGAACGCTGTATTGGAGTTTGATCTCTGTATTGGAGTTTGATCGCTGTATTGGAGTTTGGTCGCTGTATTGGGGTTTGATCTCTGTATTGGAGTTTGATCTCTGTATTGGAGTTTGATCGCTGTATTGGAGTTTGGTCGCTGTATTGGGGTTTGATCGCTGTATTGGGGTTTGATCTCTGTATTGTGGTTTGATCGCTGTATTGGGGTTTGATCGCTGTATTGGAGCTTGATCTCTGTATTGGAGTTTGATCGCTGTATTGGAGTTTGGTCGCTGTATTGGGGTTTGATCTCTGTATTGGAGTTTGATCTCTGTATTGGGGTTTGATCGTTGTATTGGAGTTTGGTCGCTGTATTGGGGTTTGATCGCTGTATTGGGGTTTGATCGCTGTATTGGGGTTTGATCTCTGTATTGTGGTTTGATCGCTGTATTAGGGTTTGATCGCTGTATTGGAGTTTGATCGCTGTATTGGGGTTTGATCGCTGTATTGGGGTTTGATCACTGTATTGGGGTTTGACCGCTGTATTGGAGTTTGGTCGCTGTATTGGGGTTTGATCGCTCTATTGGAGTTTGGTCGCTGTATTGGGGTTTGATCACTGTATTGGAGTTTGATCGCTGTATTGGAGTTTGGTCGCTGTATTGGGGTTTGATCGCTGTATTGTGGTTTGATCTCTGTATTGGGGTTTGATCGCTGTATTGGGGTTTGAGCGCTGTATTGGGGTTTGATCGCTGTGTTCGGGTTTTATCGCTGTATTGGGTTTGATTTCTGTATTAGGTTTTGATCGCTGTATTGGGGTTTGATCGCTGCATTGGGGTTAGATCGCTGTATTGGGGTTTGGTCGCTGTATTGGGGTTCGATCGCTGTATTGGAGTTTGATCGCTGTATTGGGGTTTGATCGCTGTATTGGTGTTTGATCGCTGTGTTGGGGTTTGATCGCTGTATTGGGGTTTGATCGCTGTATTGGGGTTTGATCGCTGTATTGGGGTTTGATCTCTGTATTGGGGTTTGATCACTGTATTGGAGTTTGATCGCTGTATTGGAGTTTGATCACTGTATTGGGGTTTGATCGCTGTCTTGGGGTTTGATCGCTGTATTGGGGTTTGGTCGCTGTATTGGGGTTTGATCGCTGTATTGCGGTTTGATCACTGTATTGGAGTTTGATCGCTGTATTGGGGTTTGATCACTGTATTGGGGTTTGATCAATGTATTGGGGTTTGATCTCTGTATTGGAGTTTGATCGCTGTATTGGAGTTTGTTCGCTGTATTGGGGTTTGATCTCTGTATTGGAGTTTGATCGCTGTATTGGGGTTTGATCGATGTATTGGGGTTTGATCTCTGTATTGGAGTTTGGTCGCTGTATTGGGGTTTGATCTCTGTATTGGAGTTTGATCGCTGTATTGGAGTTTAGTCGCTGTATTGGGGTTTGATCGCTGTATTGGGGTTTGATCGATGTATTGGGGTTTGATCTCTGTATTGGAGTTTGGTCGCTGTATTGGGGTTTGATCTCAGTATTGGAGTTTGATCGCTGTATTGGGGTTTGATCGATGTATTGGGGTTTGATCTCTGTATTGGAGTTTGGTCGCTGTATTGGAGTTTGATCGCTGTATTGGGGTTTGATCGATGTATTGGGGTTTGATCTCTGTATTGGAGTTTGATCGCTGTATTGGAGTTTGATCGCTGTATTGGGGTTTGATCGATGTATTGGGGTTTGATCTCTGTATTGGAGTTTGGTCGCTGTATTGGGGTTTGATCTCTGTATTGGGGTTTGATCGCTGTTTTGGAGTTTGATCGATGTATTGGGGTTTGATCTCTGTATTGGAGTTTGGTCGCTGTATTGGAGTTTGATCGCTGTGTTGGAGTTTGATCGATGTATTGGGGTTTGATCTCTGTATTAAGGTTTGATCGCTGTATTGGAGTTTGGTCGCTGTATTGGGGTTTGATCGCTGTATTGGAGTTTGATCGCTGTATTGGGGTTTGACCGCTGTATTGGAGTTTGGTCGCTGTATTGGGGTTTGATCGCTCTATTGGAATTTGGTCGCTGTATTGGGGTTTGATCACTGTATTGGAGTTTGATCGCTGTATTGGAGTTTGGTCGCTGTATTGGGGTTTGATCGCTGTATTGTGGTTTGATCTCTGTATTGGGGTTTGATCGCTGTATTGGGGTTTGAGCGCTGTATTGGGGTTTGATCGCTGTGTTCGGGTTTTATCGCTGTATTGGGTTTGATTTCTGTATTAGGTTTTGATCGCTGTATTGGGGTTTGATCGCTGCATTGGGGTTAGATCGCTGTATTGGGGTTTGGTCGCTGTATTGGGGTTCGATCGCTGTATTGGAGTTTGATCGCTGTATTGGGCTTTGATCGCTGTATTGGTGTTTGATCGCTGTGTTGGGGTTTGATCGCTGTATTGGGGTTTGATCGCTGTATTGGAGTTAAATCTCAATTGTATTTTCTGCCTGATATAAACACACTCTTTATCTTAATTTCTTTCTCTCTTTTCATCCAGGTCATTCTGGAGTTGTTTACCCTCCCTTTCCCTTTTAAGAGAATATTCCTTGACTTCGTCTGGACTATTTGTGTTTTGAAGGTCGCTCATTGCCGAGTCTAACCGGCCCAGCTCCATTCTTGCTCCATTGAAGTTGGTTCTCTCACCTGGTTAATTATTCTCACTCTGAATTGCCTATTGTCCTTTTCTATCATCATCCTAAACATTACAACACAATGATCGCTGTTTCCTAAATGTCCCCCACTGTCACTTGATCTTCTTGGCCCACCTCATTTCCAAGAACCAGGCCCCACAGTGCATTCCTTCTCGTTGGACAGGATACCAGCTGCTGTAGAAAGCTTTCTTGAACACAATCTTGGAACTTTTGCCCCTCTCCACCTTTTCTTCCACTGTCTCGGTCTACATTCAGGAATTAAAGTCCCCATTATATCTTCACGATAACGTTTGCCCCTCTCGACCTTTTACACTACCACTGCCCCAGTCTACATTCTGGTAATTGAAGTTCCCATTATAGCTTGACTATACCTCTCTGTAATTTCCTGCAGATGTGTTAGAACATAGAACATAGAAAAACTATGGCACAAAACAGGCCCTTCAGCCCCACAAGTTGTGCCGAACATATCCCTACCTTTTAGGCCTACCTATAACCCTCCATCCTATTAAGTCCCATGTACTCATCCAGGAGTCTCTTAAAAGACCCTATTGAGTTTGCCTCCACCACCACTGACGGCAGCCAATTCCACTCATCCTTCTCACTAGTTGGCTGTCGATAGGCCACACGAGCAATGTCATTGCATCCTTTTTGTTCCTTAGCTCTAGCCAAATTGATTCTGTCCTTGAATCCTCTGGGACATCCTCTTTCTCCAGCACTGCAGTGCTCTCCTTAACCAAAACCGCCACCCCTCCCCCTTCTTTTCCTTTCCAATCCTTTCTGAACACCTTTTACCCAGGAATATTTAACTCCCAGTCCCGCCCTTTCTTAGGTTAGGTCTCTATTATCACCACAATATCATATTTCCACAATGTAATCTGTGCCTGTAACTCCCCAATCTTATTTATTATACTCCGTGTATCCACATACAGTTAGTGAAACTTGCAGCTGGTTCTAGGGTCATGTCAGTGTAATGACAGCTCACTGAGGAAGTTTGCATCATATTGTGGTTGCAGAGAACAATCTCACTTCCCCTTCCTTGTCAAGCTGTTTCGCATCATTTCTCCATGAGGTGAATGAAGAAACTGAGAGTATGACTGATCGTGGCCTTGGTAAACATCCTCCTTCCTTATTCAATAAGATCAAAGCTGATCTTTTACCCCAACTGCACCTTCCCTCCTTATCCCGAAATCTTTTAACTCACTTAGTACCCAGGAATTGATCAAATTCTGTCTTGAATATACTCAACCAATAAGCACCCACTGCTCTCTTGGGTAGAGAATTCCAAAGATTCACCGTCTTTGAGTGAAGGAATTTCTCCTCAGTTTCGACCCAAATGGCCGACCGTTTACTCTGAGAATGTGACCCCAAGTTCTTGATTCCCCAGTCGGGGGAGACACGTTCTCAGTATATCCCCTGTCAAACCCCTGAACAATTTCATATTGTTCAATGTGATCACTCCTTCTTCTAAACGATAGGGAATGTAGAACAGATCCTTTCAATCTCTCCTCATTGGCCAATCTCTTCCTCCCAAGACCAATCTAGTGAGCATTTGGCCCAGATCTTCACCATGATGGAGAAGCTGTCCAAATAGTGCAAATTCCCAAAAACTGGAAATCACCTTGAACTTTGACATCTCTCATCTTCACCGGAGAGTGGGGCGTATCACGCACATACGTGGTTTATAGAGGCAGCTGGTCATTTGAGTCTTTAGTTGCTTCCATTGAATGTGAGATTTTGATAGATCAGGCATGTGAAACCGCCATGTGCAGATTAGACCAGATAATAGCAGGTCTGAACTTTGTGGATTCACTTGCATAGCCAGGGTACGCCTTGGGAGAGGTAAGGTGTCCCTTTGGATCTTTGGACACCTTGGGGGAAAGGTAAGGTATCCCCCTTCCTGTCATACCCCTTCACTTCACTTGAACTCTCAACGTTCCTGTGAAAATCAAGTGTTAAAATTGTCAGAAACACTTGTCAAAGGAATCTGTGAAAAAATGTAAAAGTCCTTCCCTTTAAATCTTTGACAAAAATGTGCAGTGGAAAAAAAAGCAATTGCTTGCTACTTCATTTAATCTGCTGACATAAACCTGACAGCTTCCAATACTGGATGAGTGCTGCATGACTGATTTCACA
This sequence comes from Mustelus asterias, assembly GCF_964213995.1. NCBI lineage: Eukaryota > Metazoa > Chordata > Chondrichthyes > Carcharhiniformes > Triakidae > Mustelus > Mustelus asterias. The sequence goes on along the minus strand of NW_027590289.1, from coordinate 446,758 downwards.
CCCATTCATTGTCAGAGTTATGATGTGGAGATGCCGGCGTTGGACTGGGGTGGGCACAGTATGAACTCTCCCAACACCAGGTCAAAGTCCAACAGGTTTATTTTGAGTCACGAGCTTTCGGAGCGCTGCTCCTTCATTCACCTGATTCAAAATAAACCTGCTGGACGTTAACCTAGTGTTGGGACAGTTCATACAATGTCAGAATTGGGTACCTGTCATTTCACAGTTCGATTGACAGCTGCACGTGGTTATAGATTGTTGTCTATGGGACTATAAATTCCAAAGCTTGTTGTTGTTGGCACTGTGTACTTGAATTAAATGTTAAATTTTATTTAGTTGAAGGAATGTAAATGGGCTTTATAAATGAGATTTTTTTCAAAATGGTGAAGTCTACTATAGACACTAGAACTTTATTTTATAGAACTTGGTTTAATCTCCTCTCTTCATGTGTCCTGGAGTTTTCCCATAGTGGATACTGGGTGAGTTGATGTGAAGGATATAAGGGCAAGGGATGGTAGATGGGGGCATAGGGCCAGTAAAGAGCTGGGTGTGTGGTGGGGGTGGTGGGGGTGGGGGGGTGGGGAGGGGGGCAGTAAGTTTTTAATATTATTTCAAGAGCAAAGAACAAAGAAAAGTACAGCACAGGAACAGGCCCTTCAGCCCTCCAAGTCTGTGCTGATTAAATAAATTAAAAGTAACCTTCTGCCCTTACTCAGTCCGTATCAGTCAGTATTGGAATTGGAATTGGGCGGCACGGTAGCACAGTGGTTAGCACTGCTGCTTCACAGCTCCAGGGACCTGGGTTCGATTCCCGGCTTGGGTCACTGTCTGTGTGGAGTTTGCACATTCTCCTCGTGTCTGCATGGGTTTCCTGCGGGTGCTCCGGTTTCCTCCCACAGTCCAAAGATGTGCCGGTTAGGTTGATTGGCCATGCTAAAATTTCCCCTTAGTGTCCTGAGATGTGTAGGTTACAGGGATTAGTGGGTAAATATGTAGGGATATGAGGATAGGGCCTGGGTGGGATTGTGGTCGGTGCAGACTTGATGGGCCGAATGGCCTCTTTCTGTACTGTAGGGTTTCTATAATTCTATGATTTCTATGTATCCCTCTATTCCCTCTCTATTCATGGACCCATCCAGATGCTCCTTAAATGTTACTAATGTGCCTGCTTCCAACACCTCCTCTGGCAGCGCATTCCAGGCACTCTCTCTCTCTCTCTCTCTGTGAAAAACATCCCCCACACATCTTAAACTTTCCCCTTCTCAACTTGAACGTGTGCCCCATTGTAATTGTAATTGACACTTCCACCCTGGGAAAAAGCCTCTGATTATCCACCCTGTCTGTGCCTCTCATAATGTGATAGACCTGTATCAGGTTTCCCCTCAGCCTCTGTCTTTCTAGTGAAAACAATCCTCGTTTATTCAACCTCTCCTCATAGCCAATGCCCTCAAGACCAGGCAACATTCTGGTGAACCGTCTTTGCACTCTCTCCAAATCTTCCACGTCCTTCTGGTAGTGTGGTGACCAGTCATGCATGCAATACACCAAATGCAGCCTAACCAAGCTTTTATAAAGCTGCAACATGATTTCTGAACTCTTGCACCCAATGCCCCGGCTGATGAAGGCAAGCATGCCATATGCCTTCTTAATCACCTTGGCTACCTGTGCTGCCACTTTTAGGAAATGTGGACATCCAAAGATGTGCGGGTTAGGTTGCTAAAAATTGCCCTTAGTGTCCTGAGATGCGTAGGTTAGAGGGATTAGTGGGTAAATATGTAGGGATATGGGGGTAGGGCTTGGGTGGGATTGTGGTCGGTGCAGACTCGATGGGCCGAATGGCCTCTTTCTGTACTGTAGGGTTTCTTCTTCTTCTTCTTCTTCTGTACACCCAGATCCCTCTGCATGTTAAAGTTCCTAAGGGTTCTGCCATTTACAGTATAATTTACGCCTAAGTTTGATCCTCCAAAATGCATCACCTCGCATTTGAACGGATTAAATTCCATCTGCCGTTTCTGTGTTCAAGTCTCCAATCTATCTATATCCTGTTGTCTCCTCTGACAATCCCCGGCACTCAGCAACTCCGCCAATCTTTGTGTCATCTGCAAACTTACTGATCAGACCACCCACATTTTCCTCCAGATCATTTATATATACCACAAACAACAGAGGTCCCGCACTGATCCCTGTGGAACTCCACTAGCTACAGATCTCCATTCTGAAAAACTCCCTTCCACCGTTAGTCTCTGTCATTTACAACCAAACCAATTCTGTATCTATTGAGCCAGCCCACCCCAAATCCCATGTGATTTTAATTTTGTACCAGACTGTCATGTGGGACCTTGTTAAATGCCTTACTACAAATGTAGTCCATATAAACTACACCCACAGCCCTTCCCTCATCAATTTTGTCACCTCTTCAAAAAAATTAGTCAAGTTGGTGAGGCATGACCTTCCCTGTACAAAATCATGCTGCCTGTCACTAACTCGTCCATTTTCCTCCAAATGCGCATATATCCTGTCCCTCAGTATCTTCTCCAAAAGCTTCCCCACCACTGATGTCAGGTACACCGGCCTATAATTTGCTGGATTATCCCTGCTTCCTTTCTTAAACAAGGGAACAACATTGGCTATTCTCCAGTCCTCTGGAACCTCACCTGTGGTCAAAGAGGATGTGAAGATATCTGTTCAGACCCCAGCTATTTCTTCCCTTGCCTCCCTCATTAACCTGGGATAGACCCCATCTGGCCCCGGGGACTTGTCTACCTTAATGCAATTTAGGATACTCAACACTTCCTCCTTTGATATATTGACATTCTCAAGAGCATTCACGCACCTATCCCTGACCTCAACATCCATCATGTCCTTCTCCTTGGTGAATACCGATACAAAGTACTCATTAAGGATTTCACCCACGTCCTGTAGGTCCACGCATAACTCACCTCCATTGTTCTTGAGTGGGCCTACTCTTTCTCTTGCTACCCTCTTGCTCCTAATCTATAGAGTTTCAGAGTCATAGAGTTTTACAGCATGGAAACAGGCCCTTCGGCCCACACTTGTCCAAATTGCCCATGTTTGGACCATGTTCCTCTATCGCCATCCTACCCATGTAACTGTCCAAATGCTTCTTAAGAGACAAAATTGTACCCACCTCTACTACTACCTCTGACAGCTTGTTCCAGACACTCACCACCCTCTGTGTGAAAAAATTGCCCCTCTGGATACTTTTATATCTCTCCCCTCTCACCTATGCCCTCTAGTTTTAGACTCCCCTACCTTTGGGAAAAGATGTTGACTATCTAGCTGATCTATGCCCTTCATTATTTTATAGACCTCTATAAGATCACCCCTAAGTCGTCAGTGGTGGTAGAGGCAAACTCAATAGAGTCTTTTAAGAGACTCCTGGATGAGTACATGGGACTTAATAGGATGGAGGGTTATAGGTAGGCCTAAAAGGTAAGGATATGTTCGGCACAACTTGTGGGGCAGAAGGGTCTGTTTTGTGCTGTAGTTTTTCTATGTTCTACGTTTCTATGTTCTATGTTCTAAGTCTCCTACACTCCAGGGAAATGAGTCAATGCTGGACATTGTGCAATCATCGGCAAACATCCCCACTTATGACTTATGATGGAGGGAAGGTGAAGATGGTTGGGCCTAGGACACTACCCTGGGGGACTCATGCAGAGATGTCCTGAAGCTGAGATGACTGACGCCCCACAACCACAACCATCTTCCTATGTGCGAAGGATGACTCCAACCAGCGGAGTATTTGCCCTGATACCCATTGATTCCAGTTTTGCATGGGATCCTGAATGCCACACTCGGTTGAATGTGGTGTCAATGTTAAGGGCCGTCACTCTCACCTCATCTCAGCTGTATTAATTACATTTAAATTCAACCCATTTCTTAGCCTGGTATCTGGATTAGCAGTCCATTACATTTCCATAACGTCATCATCTCCTTCCCCAGGCTGACTATAAAATCGATGAGGGTGCATGGGTTGTCATGGATTGTGTGTGGGAGTCTGTGGAGGGATGAGAGGGTGAAGCCTACAGGGATGTTTCATATTTTAATCTTTATTTCTAAACATTTCACATAACGCCTGGGCCCAGGCTGTTTCCTCAGCTCTTCCTGCATTGTCTTCTATTTCTTAAACCACCCTCTGCGCTGAAAACCCAACATCTGTTCAGCCAAGGTCGCGTTTGTGTCGCTGGAATGTTTCCTTTCTCTGTCCACCTGCCCAGCAGCAAAAAACAAACATCTGGGCCATGGGTCCATTCTCTCCGAGGACAAACATCTGGGCCATGGGTCCAGGGGTCACCTGTGGTTGTCCCACTCCACAACAAGTATATTGTGGATAGTGTGGGGGAGGATGACTCTCCAGGGGTAAGCCACAGTGACCAGGTCACTGGCACACAGTCAGGCTCTGTGGCCCGGAAAGGAAAGAGAGGGGTTAGGAGAGCAATAGTGGTGGGGGATGCGTCGGTTAGAGGCACGGACAGGCGATTCTGTGGGTGCGAACGGGACTCCAGGATGGTAGTCTGCCTACCTGGTGCTGGGGTCATGGATGTCTCCGAGCGGATAGGAGGCATATTAAAAGGGGAAGATAAAGAAAGGATGTCATTGTACATATTGGTGCAAATGACGTAGATAGGAAGAGCAGGGGGATCCTACGAGAGCAATTCAGGGAGTTGGGAAATAGACTAAAAAGTAGGGCCTCCAGGGTGGCCATCTCTGGGCTGCTCCCAATGCCTCGTGCCAGTGAGGCTAAGAATAGGCAGTTAGTAAAATTGAATGCTTGGCTAAAGGACTGGTCCAGGAGGGATTTTCCTAGATCAATGGGAAATTTTCAGGAGAGGATGGCACCTGTACAAGAAGGACGGGTCACAACTAAGTTGGAAGGGCACGAATATCCTGGCTGGGAGTTTTGCTAGTGCAGTTCGGGGGGGTTTAAACTAGTATGGCAGGGGGGAGGGGATCAAAATATTAGGTCTACAAGTGTAGAGGCTGGGGACGAGATTGGGGCTGGGACAAGGCTGGCAAAGAAGAAGAGCACTCTGGGGGAGGATGACCTCACTGGGCCTGGAGGTCTGGAGTGCTTATACTTCAATGCAAGGAGCGTAGCAGGTAAGACAGATGAACTTAGGGCCTTAATGCTCACGAGGAATTTGGATGTGGTTGCGGTGACAGAGACTTGGTTGAAAGAGGGACAGGACTGGCAGCTGAATATTCCGGGGTACAAGTGTTTTAGGCGAGACAGAGGAGGGGCCAAAAGAGGTGGGGGAGTAGCAGTATTAGTTGGAGAGCATATTACAGCGGTGCAGAGGGAGGACAATTCAGAGGGGTCGTGTAACGAGTCACTCTGAGTGGAGCTTAGAAACAGGAAGGGCGCAGTCACTATGTTGGGGGTATACTACAGGCCCCCCAACAGCCCAAGGGAAGTGGAAGAACGGATATGTCAGGAGATACTGGATAGGTGCAAGAAAAATAGGGTTGTTGTAGTGGGAGACTTCAATTTCCCTGGTATAGACTGGAAATCGCTGAGAGCAGGGACTCTGAATGGGGAGGAATTTGTAAAATGCGTACAGGAAGGTTCTTTGGAACAATATGTAGATAGCCCGACTAGAGAGGGGGCTATACTGGACCTAGTACTGGGGAATGAGCCCGGTCAGGTCTTCAAAGTTTCGGTAGGGGAACATGTGGCAAATAGTGACCACAATTCTGTTAGCTTTAGGATAGTGATGGAAAAGGATGAGTGGTGTCCCAAGGGTAAGGTGTTGGATTGGGGGAAGGCTAGCTTTAGTGGGATTAGGCAGAAATTGGCAGCTCTTGATTGGGAGAGGCTGTTTGAGGGTAAATCCACATCTGGCATGTGGGAGTCTTTTAAGGAACAGTTGTTAGGGCTACAGGACAGGCATGTGCCTGTAAAAAAGAAGGATAGGAAGGGTAGGATTCGAGAACCGTGGATAACCAGGGAAATTGAGGGACTGGTCAAAAAGAAAAGAGAGGCGTATGGTAGGTCCAGCAGCTAAAAACGGAGGGAGCTCTGGAGGAATACAAAGAAAGTAGGAAAGAACTCAAACAGGGAATTAGAAGAGCAAAAAGGGGTCACGAAATGTTCTTGGCAGACAGGATTAAGGAGAATCCCAAGGCATTTTATTCATACGTTAGGAACAAAAGGGTTGTCAGGGAAAAAATCGGACCTCTCAGGGACAAAAGTGGGGAATTATGCTTGGAGCCCAAAGAAGTAGGGGAGATCCTCAATGAATACTTTGCGTCGGTATTCACAAAAGAGAGGGATGTGTTGACTGGGAGTGTCTCGGAGGGGAGTGTTGAACCATAGAAATCATAGAAATCATAGAAACCCTACAGTGCAGAAAGAGGCCATTTGGCCCATCGAGTCTGCACCGACCACAATCCCACCCAGGCCCTACCCCATATCCCTACATATCTACCCACTAATCCCTCTAACCTACAGACACTAACGGGCAATTTTAGCATGGCCCGCACATCTTTGGACTGTGAGAGGAAACCGGAGCACCCGGAGGAAACCCACGCAGACACGAGGAGAATGTGCAAACTCCACACAGACAGTGACCCAAGCCGGGAATCGAACCCAGGTCCCTGGAGCTGTGAAGCAGCAGTGCTAACCGCTGTGCTACCATGCCGCCCATTTATATAAACCGTTGGAGAAAATCTCCATTACAAAGGAGGAAGTGTTAGGTTTGTTAGAGAATATAAAGACTGACAAATCCCCAGGGCCTGATGGAATCTATCCAAGGCTGCTCAGGGAGACGAGAGATGAAATCGCTGGGCCTCTGACGCAAATCTTTGTCTCGTCACTGGACGCAGGTGAGGTCCCAGAGGATTGGAGGATAGCTAATGTGGTCCCGTTATTTAAGAAGGGTAGGAAGGATAACCCAGGTAATTATAGGTCGGTGAGCTTGACGTCCGTGGTGGGGAAGTTGTTGGAGAAGATTCTTAGAGATAGGTTGTATGCGCATTTAGAAAGGAATAAACTCATTAACGATAGTCAGCATGGTTTTGTGAGAGGGAGGTCATGCCTCACTAACCTGGTGGAGTTTTTTGAAGAAGTGACTAGAATGGTTGACGAGGGAAGGGCCGTGGATGTCATCTATATGGACTTTAGTAAAGCATTTGACAAAGTCCCTCATGGTAGGTTGGTGCAAAAGGTTGGATCTCATGGGATAAAGGGGGAGGTGGCTAGATGGGTGGAGAACTGGCTTGGTCACAGAAGACAGAGGGTGGTAGTGGAAGGGTCTTTTTCCGGCTGGAGGCATGTGACTAGTGGTGTTCCGCAGGGCTCTGTATTGGGACCTCTGCTGTTTGTGATTTATATAAATGATCTGGAAGAAGGTGTAACTGGGGTGATCAGTAAGTTTGCGGATGACACAAAATTGGCAGGACTTGCAGATAGTGAGGAGCATTGTCAGAAGCTACAGAAGGATATAGATAGGCTGGAAATTTGGGCGAAGAAATGGCAGATGGAGTTCAATCCTGATAAATGCGAAGTGATGCATTTTGGTAGAAATAATGTAGAGAGGAGCTATATGATAAATGGCAGAACCATAAAGGGTGTAGATACTCAGAGGGACCTGGGTGTGCAAGTCCACAGATCCTTGAAAGTGACGTCACAGGTGGAGAAGGTGGTGAAGAAGGCACATGGCATGCTTGCCTTTATAGGACGGGGCATAGAGTATAAAAGTTGGGGTCTGATGTTGCAGATGTATAGAACGTTGGTTCGGCCGCATCTGGAATACTGCGTCCAGTTCTGGTCGCCACACTACCAGAAGGACGTGGAGGCTTTGGAGAGAGTACAGAGGAGGTTTACCAGGATGTTACCTGGTATGGAGGGGCTTAGTTATGAGGAGAGATTGGGTAAACTGGGGTTGTTCTCCCTGGAAAGACGGAGGATGAGGGGAGACTTAATAGAGGTGTATAAAATTATGAAAGGCATAGATTGGGTGAACGGTGGGAAGCTTTTCCCCAGGTCGGTGGTGACGTTCACGAGGGGTCATAGGTTCAAGGTGAAGGGGGGGAGGTTTAACACAGATATCAGACAGACATATTTTACACAGAGGGTGGTGGAGGCCTGGAATGCGCTGCCAGGCAAGGTGGTGGAGGCGGACACACTGGGAACGTTTAAGACTTATCTTGACAGCCATATGAACGGAGTGGGAATGGAGGGATACAAAAGAATGGTCTAGTTTGGACCAGGGAGCGGCGCGGGCTTGGAGGGCCGAAGGGCCTGTTCCTGTGCTGTATTGTTCTTTGTGACGTTCACGAGGGGTCATAGGTTCAAGGTGAAGGGGGGAAGGTTTAACACAGATATCAGACGGATATATTTTACACAGAGGGTGGTGGGGGCCTGGAATGCGCTGCCGGGCAAGGTGGTGGAGGCGGACACACTGGGAATGTTTAAGACTTATCTAGATAGCCACATGAATGGAGTGGGAATGGAGGGATACAAAAGAATGGTCTAGTTTGGACCAGGGAGCGGCGCGGGCTTGGGGGGCCGAAGGGCCTGTTCCTGTGCTGTATTGTTCTTTGTTCTTTGTTCTATTCTCTCCAGGACAAACATAGGGGTTTACAGCATGGAAACAGACCCTTCAGCCCAACTTGTCTGCCTAGTTTTTACCACTAAGCTAGTCCAAATTTCCCGCATTTGGCCCATATCCCTCTATACCCATCTTACCCATGTAACTGTCTAAACGCTTTTTAAAAGACAAAATTGTACCCACCTCTACTACTACCTCTGGCAGTTTGTACCAGACACTCACCACCCTCTGTGTAAAAAAATTGCCTTTCTGGATCCTTTTGTATCTCTCCCCTCTCACCTTAAACCTATGCCCTCTAGTTTTAGACTCCCCACCTTTGGGAAAAGATATTGACTATCTAGCTGATCTGTGCCCCTCATTATTTTATGGACCTCTATAAGAGAAAAGAACAAAGAAAATTACAGCACAGGAACAGGCCCTTCGGCCCTCCAAGCCTGCACCGACCATGTTGCCCGATTGAACTAAAACCCCCTTCCCTTCCAGGGACCATATCCCTCTATTTCCATTCTATTCATGTATTTGTTCAGACACCCCTTAAAAGTCACTGTGGTATCCACATCACTTCCACCACCTCCCCCGGCAGTGAGTTCCAGGCCCCCACCACCCTCTATGTAAAAAGTCTGCCTCGTACATCTCCTTTAAACCTTGTCCCTCACACCTTAAACCTATACCCCCTTGTAATTGACTCCTCCATCCTGGGAAAAAGCTCTTTTCATGCCCCTCATAATCTTGTAGACTTCTATCAGGTCGCCCCTCAACTTCCGTCATTCCAGTGAGAACAAACCAAGTTTCTCCAACCTCTCCTCAGAGCTAATGCCCTCCATACCAGGCAACATCCTGGTAAATTTTTTCTGTACCCACTCCAAAGCCTCCACATCTTTCTGGTAGTGCGGTGACCAGAACTGAACACTATGTTCCAAGTGCGACTGAACCAACGTTTTAGAAAGCTGCAACATGACTTGCCAATTTTTAAACTCAACACCCTGGCCGATGAAGGCAAGCATGCCGTATGCCTTCTTGACTACCTTCTCCACCTGCGTTGCCACTTTCAGTGACCTGTGTACCTGTACACCCAGATCTCTCTGCCTATCAATACTCTTAAGGGTTCTGCCATTTACTATATATTTCCCATCTGTATTAGACCTTCCAAAATGCATTATCTCACATTTGTCCAGATTAAATTCTATCTGCCACCTCTCCGCCCATGTCTCCAACTGACCTATATCCTGCTGTATCCTCCGACTCCGTACCTTGTCTTCTATGACCGAGCCAGTTCTGTATCCATCTTGCCAGCTCACCTCTGATCCCATGCGACTTCACCCTCTGCACCAGTCTGCCATGCGGGACCTTGTCAAAAGCCTTACTGAAGTCCATGTAGACAACATCCTCTGCCCTACCCTCATCAATCATCTTCGTCACTTCCTCGAAAAACTCGATCAAATTAGTGAGACATGACCTCCCTTTCACAAAACCATGTTGCCTTTCGCTAAAATGTTTCCAAGTGGGAGTAACGCCTCGAAGAATTCTCCCCAATAATTTTCCGACCACTGACATAAGGCTCACCAGCCTGTAATTACCTGGATTATCCCAGCTACCCTTCTTAAAAAAAAGAACAACATTGACTATTCTCCAATATTGTGGGACCTCCCTTGTAACCAGTGAGGATACAAAGGAGACCATGTTAGCAAGGGGTGGGGGAGAGTGTGTGTGGGAGTGGTGGGGAGAGTGTGTGGGAGGGGTGGGGGAGGGACAGTGTGTGGGAGGGGTGGGGGAGAGAGAGTGGGTGGGAGGGGTGGGGCAGAGTGTGTGGGAGGGGTGCGGGAGAGAGAGTGTGTGGGAGGGGTGCGGGAGAGAGAGTATGTGGGAGGGGTGGGGAGAGTGTGTTGGAGGGGTGGGGAGAGTGTGTGGGAGGGGTGGGGGAGAGAGTGTGTGGGACGGGTGTGGAGAGGGTGTGGGAGGGGTGGGTGGGAGAGAGTGTGGGAGGGGTGGGGGAGAGTGTGTGGGAGGGGTGGGGGAGAGTGTGTGGGAGGGGTGGGGGAGAGTGTGTGGGAGGGGTGGGGAGAGTGTGTGGGAGGGGTGGGGAGAGTGTGTGGGAGTGGTGGGGAGAGTGTGTGGGAGCGGTGGGGGGAGAGAGTATGTGGGAGGGGTGGGGGAGAGAGAGTGTGTGGGGGGTTGGGGGCTGAGTGTGTGTGGGAGGGGTGGGGAGAGAGAGTGTGTGGGAGGGGTGGGGTGGGAGAGAGTGTGTGGGAGGGGTGGGGGGAGAGAGTGTGTGGGAGGGGTGGGGGGGTGAGTGTGTGTGGGAGCGGTGGGGAGAGTGTGTGGGAGGGGTGGGGGGGAGAGAGTATGTGGGAGGGGTGGGGGAGAGAGAGTGTGTGGGAAGGGTGGGGAGAGAGTGTGTGTGGAGGGGTGGGGGAGAGAGAGTGTGTGGGAGGGGTGGGGAGAGAGTGTGTGTGGGAGGGGTGGGGAGAGAGAGTGTGTGGGAGGGGTGGGGGGGAGAGAGTGTGGGAGGGGTGGGGAGAGTGTGTGGGAGGGGTGGGGAGAGTGTGTGGGAGGGGTGGGGGAGAGAGCGTGTGGGAGGGGTGGGGAGAGAGTTTGGGAGGGGTGGGGCGAGTGTGTGGGAGGGGTGGGGGGGAGTGTGTGGGAGGGGTGGGGGAGAGAGAGTGTGGTAGGGGTTGGGGAGAGAGTGTGGGAGGGGTTGGGGAGAGAGTGTGGGAGGGGTGGCGGAGAGAGAGTGGGAGGGGTGGGGGAGAGAGAGTGTGTGGGAGGGGTGGGGAGAGAGTGTGGGAGGGGTGGGGGAGAGAGAGTGTGTGGGAGGGGTGGGGGAGAGAGTGTGGGAGGGGGTGGGAGAGAGAGTGTGTGGGAGGGGTGGGGAGAGAGTGTGGGAGGGGTGGGGGAGAGAGAGTGTGTTGGAGGGGTGGGGGAGAGAGTGTGTGTGGGAGGGGTGGGGGAGAGAGAGTGTGTTGGAGGGGTGGGGGAGAGAGAGTGTGTGGGTGGGGTGGGGGAGAGAGAGTGTTTGGAGGGGTGGGGGAGCGTGTGTGGGAGGGGTGGGGGAATGTGTGTGGGTGGGGTGTGGGAGAGAGAGTGTGTGGGAGGGGTGGGGAGAGAGTGTGGGAGGGGTGGCGGAGAGAGAGTGTGTGGGAGGGGTGGGGGAGAGAGAGTGTGTGGGAGGGGTGGGGGAGAGAGAGTGGGTGGGAGTGGTTGGGGAGAGAGTGTATGGGAGGGCTGGGGAGAGTGTGTGGGAGGGGTGGGGGAGAGAGTGTGTGGGAGGGGTGGGGAGAGTGTGTGGTAGGGGTGGGGAGAGTGTGTGGGAGGGGTGGGGGGGAGAGAGTATGTGGGAGGGGTGGGGGAGAGAGAGTGTGTGGGAGGGGTGGGGGGGGAGAGAGTGTGTTGGAGGGGTGGGGGAGAGAGAGTGTGTGGGTGGGGTGGGGGAGAGAGAGTGTTTGGGAGGGGTGGGGGAATGTGTGTAGGTGGGGTGTGGGAGAGAGTGTGGGAGGGGTGGGGAGAGAGTGTGTGGGAGGGGTGGGGGGGAGAGAGTATGTGGGAGGGGTGGGGGGGAGTGTATGGGAGGGGTGGGGGGAGTGAAAGTGTGGGAGGGGTGGGGGAGAGTGAGTGTGTGGGAGGGGTTGCGAGTGTGTATGGGAGGGGTGCGGAGTGTGTGTGGGAGGGGTGATGGGGTGAGAGTGTGGGAGGGGTGGGGAGAGTGTGTGGGAAGGGTGGGGGGGGTGAGAGTGAGGGAGGGGTGGGGAGAGTGTGTGGGAGGGGAGGGGGAGAGAGAGTGTGTGGGAGGGGTGGGGGAGAGAGAGTGTGGGAGGGGTGGGGAGAGAGAGTGTGGGTGCGAAGGGTGGGGGAGAGAGAGTGTGGGAGGGGTGGGGGAGAGTGTATGGGAGGGGGTGGGGGAGAGTGTGTGGGAGGGGTGGGGGGGAGAGTGTGTGGGAGGGGTGGGGGGGAGAGTGTGTGGGAGGGGTGGGGGGGTGTGTGTGTGGGAGGGGTGGGTGGGGGAGTGTGTGGGGGGGGGAGTGTGTGTGAGGGGTGGGGGAGAGTGTGTGGGAGGGGTGGGGGGGAGTGTGTGTGAGGGGTGGGGAGAGTGTGTGGGAGGGGTGGGGTGGAGAGAGTGTGTGGGAGGGGTGGGGTGGAGAGAGTGTGTGGGAGGGGTGGGGTGGAGAGAGTGTGTGGGAGGGGTGGGGCGGAGAGAGTGTGTGGGAGGGTTGGGGGAGAGTGTGTGGAAGGGGTGGGGAGAGTGTGTGGGAGGGGTGGGGGGAGAGTGTGTGGGAGGGGTGGGGAGAGTGTGTGGGAGGGGTGGGGTGAGTGTGTGGGAGGGGTGGGGAGAGTGTGTGGGAGGGGTGGGGAGAGTGTGTGGGAGGGGTGGGGGGTGAGAGTGTGTGTGGGGGGGGGAGAGAGAGTGTGTGGGAGGGGTGGGGGGAGAGAGTGTGTGGGAGGGGTGGGGAGAGTGTGTGGGAGGGTGAGAGTGTTGGAGGGGTGGGGAGAGTGTGTGGGATGGGTGGGGGGGTGAGAATGTGGGAGGGGTGGGGGAGAGAGAGTGTGTGGGAGGGGTGGGAGAGTGTGTGGGAGGGGTGGGGGGTGAGAGTGTGTGGGAGGGGTGGGGGAGAGAGAGTATGTGGGAGGGGTGAGAGTGTGGGAGGGGTGGGGAGAGTGTGTGGGAGTGGTGGGGGGGTGAGAGTGTGGGAGGGCTGGGGGAGAGAGAGTGTGTGGGAGGGGTGGGGGGTGAGAGTGTGTGGGAGGGGTGGGGGAGAGGGAGTATGTGGGAGGGGTGAGAGTGTGGGAGGGGTGGGGAGAGTGTGTGGGAGTGGTGGGGGGGTGAGAGTGTGGGAGGGGTGGCGGAGAGAGAGTGTGTGGGAGGGGTGGGGAGAGTGTGTGGGAGGGGTGGGGAGAGTGTATGGGAGGGGTGGGGGAGAGTGTGTGGGAGGGGTGGGGGGGAGAGTGTGTGGGAGGGGTGGGGGGGTGAGAGTGTGGGAGGGGTGGGGGGGAGAGAGTGTGGGAGGGGTGGGGGGGTGAGAGTGTGGGAGGGGTGGGGGGGGAGAGAGTGTGGGAGGGGTGGGGGGGTGAGAGTGTGGGAGGGATGGGGAGAGTGTATGGGAGGGGTGGGGGAGAGTGTATGGGAGGGGTGGAGGAGAGTGATGGGAGGGGTGGGGGGGAGAGTGTGTGGAGCGGTGGGGGGGAGAGTGTGTGGGAGGGTGAGTGTGTGGGAGGGGTGTGGAGAGAGAGTGTGGGAGGGGTGGGGGGAGAGTGTGTGGGTGCGAAGGGTAGGGGAGAGAAAAAGGATGAAGTGGAGAGGGTGTGAGTAGAGGAGGGGAGAGACTGGGTGTGAGGAGTTGGTTTGGGGTAGAGGGGGTGTGTGGGGGGTCAGGAGGTGAAGGTGGCCTTCAGTTCCAGGGTGGGGGGTCAGCCCCAAAGATGAAGCTGAGCTCTGGGCCCCATGCCCTGTAAATCCGCCTCTGGGCCCCATGCCCTGTAAATCCGCCGCTGGGCCCCATGCCCTGTAAATCCGCCGCTGGGCCCCATGCCCTGTAAATCCGCCGCTGGGCCCCATGCCCTGTAAATCCGCCGCTGGGCCCCATGTCCCCATGCCCTGTAAATCCGCCGCTGGGCCCCATGTCCTGTAAATCCACCTCTGGGCCCCATGTCCTGTAGGTCCGCCTCTGGGCCCCATGTCCTGTAAATCCGCCTCTGGGCCCCATGTCCTGTAAATCCGCCTCTGGGCCCCATGTCCTGTAAATCCGCCTCTGGGCCCCATGCCCTGTAAATCCGCCTCTGAGCCCCATGCCCTGTAAATCCGCCTCTGGGCCCCATGTCCTGTAAATCCGCCTCTTGGCCCCATGCCCTGTAAATCCACCTCTGGGCAGGTGGGATGCAGATTGGAGGTTCTTACTCGATCAACCATGATCATGTTAAATGGCAGAGTAGACTTGAGGGTCCGAATGGCCTACTCGTGATCCTTGTTCCTATGTTCATATTCAATAAGGTAGACAAATTAACAGCGAAAATTGACATAAACAGGTACAACATGATTGCGATTCTGGAGACATGGCTGCAGAGTGACCAAGGCAAGGAACTGAATATCCAAGTGTACTCGATACTTAGGAAGCACAGGCAAAAGGGAAAAGGAGGTGGGCTGGCATTGTTAGTTAAGGATGAAATCAGTGCAACAGTGAGAAAGATTTCAAAAATCTAGATGTAGAATCAGTCTGGGTGGAACTAGGAAGTAACATGGGGCAGAAACATTAGTGGTAGTTGTCTATAGGCCTCCAAACAGTAGTGGTAAGGTCGGGGATGGCATTAACCAGGTAATTAGAGATGCATGTAGTAATCATGGGTGACTTTAATCTACTTATAGGCTGGACAAACCACATTAGCCATAACACTGTAGCAGATGAATTCCTGGAGTGTGTACAAGATGGTTTGTTTTAGACCAGTATGTCGAGGAACCAACTAGAAAACATACTATCCTTGATTTGGTATTGTGCAATGAGAAAGGATTAATTAATAACCTTGTTTTGCAGGATTCTTTAGGGAGCAGTGACCATAAGGCCAGGAAGGGTAAAGCTCGGGTGATTGAGAGCACCCCGGTGGACGTGCCCCTACACGACACGTACTCCTGTCTGAGTACTGCTGCGGGGGGACAGCCCGCCTGGGGGAAGCAGCAGTGGCCGTGTCTCCGCAGTGGAGTCTGGCTCTGTAACTCAGAGGGCGAAGGAAAAGAGGAGGAAGGCAGTGTTCATCGGGGACTCGACAGTCAGGGGGTCGGACAGACGTTTTTGCGGAGGCAGGCGGGAGTCTCGGATGGTGGTCTGCCTCCCTGGGGCCGGGATCCAAGATGTCGCTGGTCGACTCCCAGAGATCCTGAGGTGGGAGGGAGAGGAGCCAGAGGTAGCGGTACATATTGGTACCGCTGATGTGGGTAGGAAGGGGGAAGGGGTCATGAAAAGTGAGTATGGGGAATTAGGGAGACAGCTGAGAAGGAGGAAAGCAAAGGTAGTAATCTCAGGATTGGTACCACGGGAAGGTGAGGAAAGGAAAGGAATGGAGTGAGGTGGAGGATGAATGTATGGCTGAGGGACTGGTGCAGGGCGCAGAGATTCAGGTTCTTGGACCATTCGGACCTCTTTAGGGGCAGATGTGACCTGTACACAAAAAACGGGTGGCACTTGAATCCCAGCGGGACCAATATCCTGGTGGGAAGGTTGGCTAAGGCAACTGGGGAGAGTTTAAACTAGATAGGTTGGGGGGAGGGGATCGAGACAAGGAGACTGGGAGTGAGGAAGTTAACTCGCAAACAGAGAAGGGTTATAGACAGTGCAAGAGGGAGGATGGATGGGGGATAGAGAAGGAGAGAGCACAGACCAAAGGATTGAGATGTGTTTACTTTAATGCCAGGAGTATAGTGAATAAAGGGGATGAGCTCAGAGCGTGGATCGATGCCTGGAAGTGTGATGTGGTGGCCATTACGGAGACTTGGATATCTCAGGGTCAGGACTGGATACTCCAGGTGCCAGGATTCAGATGTTTCAGGAAGGACAGCGAGGGAGGCAAGAGAGGGGGTGGAGTGGCACTGTTGGTCAGGGATAGTGTCACAGCTGTAGAGAAGGTATATGCTGTGGAGGGATTGTCTACAGAGTCTTTGTGGGTGGAAGTTCAGAGTGGGAAGGGGTCGATCACTTTGCTGGGAGTTTTCTATAGGCCGCCCAATAGTAACAGGGAGGTGGAGGAGCAGATAGGGAAACAGATCCTGGAGAGATACAGTAATAGCAGAGTTGTTGTGATGGGAAACTTTAATTTCCCAAACATAGATTGGAATATCCCTAGGGTAAGGGGATTGGATGGGGAGGCATTTGTTAGGTGTGTTCAGGAGGGTTTCCTGACACAGCATGTGGACAAGCCTACAAGAGGAGAGGCTGTACTTGATCTGGTACTGTCCAATGAACCTGGACAGGTGTCAGATCTCTCAGTGGGAGAGCATCTTGGGGATAGCGATCATAACTCTATCTCCTTTATGCTTGCATTGGAAAAAGAGAGGATCAGGCAAGCTCGGAAAGCGTTTATATGGAGTAAGGGGAAATATGAAGACATAAGGCAGCAAATTAGAGGAGTAAATTGGAAGGAGGTATTCTCGGGGAAATGTACTGAAGAGAGGTGGCAGTTTTTCAAGGAATGTCTGTCTTGAGTTCTACAGGACAATGTTCCGAGCAGACAGGGAGGAGTTGGTAGGCTTAAGGAACTGTGGTGCACGAAAGCTGTGCGGGACCTCGTCGTGAAGAAAAGGAAAGCGTACAAAAGGTTCAGAGAGCTTGGCGAAGATAGGGATCTAGATGAGCATACGGCTTGTAGGAAGGGACTAAAGAAGGAAATTAGGAGAGCCAGAAGGGGTCACGAGAAGGTCCTGGCAGGTAGGATTAAGGAGAACCCTAAGGCGTTCTATAAATATGTGAAAAGTAAAAGGATGAGACGTGAAGGAATAGGGCCTATAAAAGGTGAAGGCGGGAAAGTCTGTACGGAACCAGTAGAAATGGCAGAGGTGCTCAATGAGTATTTTGCCTCGGTTTTCACAGAGGAGAAGGACCTGGGTGGATGTACTGTGGGCTTGCGGTGGACTGAAAAGATTGAGTATGTGGACATTAAGAAAGAGGTTGTGCTGGAATCTTTGAATGGCATCAAGATAGATAAGTCGCCGGGTCCGGATGGGATGTACCCCAGGTTACTGTGGGAGGTGAGGGAAGTTATTGCAGAGCCTCTGGCGATGATCTTTGCATTGTCGATGGAGACGGGTGAGGTGCCGGAGGATTGGAGGATTGTGGATGTGGTTCCTATTTTCAAGAAGGGGAATAGGGATAGCCCAGGAAATTACCGACCGGTGAGTCTAACCTCAGTGGTTGGTAAGCTGATAGAGAAGATCCTGAGGAACAGGATTTATGAGCATTTAGAGAGGTTTAGTATGCTCAAGAATACTCAGCACGACTTTGTCAAAGGCAGATCGTGCCTTACGAGCCTGGTGGAGTTCTTCGAAAATGTGACTAAACACATTGACGAAGGGAAAGCGGTAGATGTGGTTTATATGGATTTTAGCAAGCTGTTCGATAAGGTCCCCCATGCAAGGCTTCTTGAAAAAGTGAGAGGGCATGGGATCCAAGGTGCTGCTGCCTTGTGGATCCAGAACTGGCTTGCCCAAAGGAGGCAGAGAGTGTGTATAGATGGGTCTTTTTCTGAATGGAGGTTGGTCACCAGTGGTGTGCCCCGGGGATCTGTTCTGGGATCCTTGCTGTTTGTCATTTTCATAAATGACCTGGATGAGGAAGTGGAGGGATGGGTTGGTAAGTTTGTCGACGACACGAAGGTTGGTGGGGTTGTGGATAGTCTGGAGGGATGTCAGAAGTTACAGAGGGACATAGATAGGATGCAAGACTGGGCGGAGAAGTGGCAGATGGACTTCAACCCAGATAAATGCGTAGTGGTCCATTTTGGCAGGTCAAATGGGATGAAGGAGAACAATATAAAGGGAAAGACTCTTAGTACTGTAGAGGATCAGAAGGACCTTGGGATCCGGGTCCATAGGACTCTAAAATCAGCCTCGCAGGTGGAGGAGGTGGTTAAGAAGGCGTATGGTGTGCTGGCCTTTATCAATCGAGGGATTGAGTTTAGGAGTCCGGGGGATAATGATGCAGCTATATAAGACCCTTGTCAGACCCCACTTGGAGTACTGTGCTCAGTTCTGGTCGCCTCATTACAGGAAGGATGTGGAAAAGATTGAAAGGGTGCAGAGGAGATTTACAAGGATGTTGCCTGGATTGAGTGGCATGCCTTCTGAGGATAGGCTGAGGGAGCTCGGTCTTTTCTCCTTGGAGAGACGTAGGATGAGAGGAGACCTGATAGAGGTATATAAGATGTTGAGAGGCATAGATCGGGTGGACTCTCAGGGGCTTTTCCCAGGGTGGAAATGGCTGCTACGAGAGGACACAGGTTTAAGGTGCTGGGGGGTAGGTACAGGGGAAATGTTAGGGGGAAGTTTTTCACACAGAGGGTGGTGGGCGGTGGAATCGGCTGCTGTCAGTGGTGGTGGAGGCAAACTCAATAGGGTCTTTTAAGAGACTCCTGGATGAGTACATGGGACTTAATAGGATGGAGGGTTATAGGTAGGCCTAAAAGGTAGGGATATGTTCGACACAACTTGTGGGGCTGAAGGGCCTGTTTGTGCTGCAGTTTTTCTATGTTTCTATGTTTCTATAATGTGATAGAATTATTCATTAGGAAACTTAAAAAATCCAACCTGAAACTAGGGTCTTCGATCTAAACAAAGGAAACTATGAAAGTATGTGGTACGATAAGTCCCCTGGGCCTGATGAAATGTATCCTAGGATTCTTTGGGAGGCAAGGGATGAGATTGCAGAGCCTTTGGCGTTGATCTTTGGGTCCTCGCTGTCCACGGGGATGGTGCCAGAGGACTGGAGAATGGCGAATGTTGTTCCTCTGTTTAAGAAAGGGAATAGAAATGACCCTGGTAATTATAGACCGGTTAGTCTTACTTCGGTGGTTGGTAAATTGATGGAAAGGGTCCTTAGGGATGGGATTTACGACCATTTAGAAAGATGCGGATTAATCTGAGATAGTCAGCACGGATTCGTGAAGGGCAAGTCGTGCCTCACAAATTTGATAGAATTTTTTGAGGAGGTAACTAAGTGTGTTGATGAAGGTAGGGCAGTTGATGTCATATACATGGATTTTAGTAAGGCGTTTGATAAGGTCCCCCATGGTCGGCTTATGATGAAAGTGAGGAGGTGTGGGATAGAGGGAAAGTTGGCCGATTGGATAGGCAACTGGCTGTCTGACCGAAGACAGAGGGTGGTGGTCGATGGAAAATTTTCGGATTGGAGGCAGGTTGCTAGCGGTGTGCCGCAGGGATCAGTGCTTGGTCCTCTGCTCTTTGTGATTTTTATTAATGACTTAGAGGAGGGGGCTGAAGGGTGGATCAGTAAATTTGCTGATGACACCAAGATTGGTGGAGTAGTGGATGAGGTGGAGGGCTGTTGTAGGCTGCAAAGAGACATAGATAGGATGCAAAGCTGGGCTGAAAAATGGCAAATGGAGTTTAACCCTGATAAATGTGAGGTGATTCATTTTGGTAGGACAAATTTAAATGTGGATTACAGGGTCAAAGGTAGGGTTCTGAAGACTGTGGAGGAACAGAGAGATCTTGGGGTCCATATCCACAGATCTCTAAAGGTTGCCACTCAAGTGGATAGAGCTGTGAAGAAGGCCTGTAGTGTGTTAGCTTTTATTAACAGGGGGTTGGAGTTTAAGAGCCGTGGGGTTATGCTGCAACTGTACAGGACCTTGGTGAGACCACATTTGGAATATTGTGTGCAGTTCTGGTCACCTCACTATAGGAAGGATGTGGAAGCGCTGGAAGGAGTGCAGAGGAGATTTACCAGGATGCTGCCTGGTTTGGAGGGTAGGTCATATGAGGAAAGGTTGAGGGAGCTTGGGCTATTCTCTCTGGAGCGGAGGAGGCTGAGGGGAGACTTAATAGAGGTGTATAAAATGATGAAGGGGATAGATAGAGTGAACGTTCAAAGACTATTTCCTCGGGTGGATGGAGCTATTACAAGGGGGCATAACTATAGGGTTCGTGGTGGGAGATACAGGACGGATATCAGAGGTAGGTTCTTTACGCAGAGAGTGGTTGGGGTGTGGAATGGACTGCCTGAAGTGATAGTGGAGTCAGACACTTTAGGAACATTTAAGCGGTTATTGGATAGGCACATGGAGCACACCAGGATGATAGGGAGTGGGATAGCTTGATCTTGGTTTCAGATAAAGCTCGGCACAACATCGTGGGCCGAAGGGCCTGTTCTGTGCTGTACTGTTCTATGTTCTATGTTCTATGAGTTGGCTAAGATAGATTGAAGAACTTCATTCAAAGACATGACAGTGATTAAGCAATGGCAAATATTTGAGGAACAAATTGTAACGTTCGTTTCTGGAGCAAAAACACAAGAAAAGTGACCCAAACACAGCTAACAAAAGAAATCAATTAGATCCAAAGAGGGGCCTTTTTTATTCATCTTTTAAAAATTTATTTATGGGATGTGCGCATCACTGGCTAGACCAGCATTTATTGCCCATCCCTAACTGCTCTTGAGTAGGTGGTGATGAACTGCAGTCCATGTGGTGTAGGTACATCCACAATGCTGTTAGGGAGGGTTTTCCAGGATTTTGACCCAGCAATGGTGAATATCTTTCCAAATCAGGATGGTGAATGGCTTGGAGGGGAATTTTCAGGTGGTGGTGTTCCCGGGTATCTGCTGCCCTTGCCCTTCTCGATGGCCGTGATTGTGGGTTTGGTAGATGCTGCCTAAAGAATCTTGGTGAATTGCTGCAGTGCATCCTGTCAATAGTAAACACCACTGCCACTGGGCATTGCTGATGGGGGGAATGAATGTATGTGGATGGGGTGCCAATCAAGTGGGCTGCTTTGTCCTGGATGGTGTTGAGCTTTTTGAGTGCACCCATCCAGGCGAGTGGAGAGTATTCCATCACACTCCTGACTTGTGCTTTATGGATGTTGGACAGGCTTTAGGGAGTCAGTTACTCACTGCACGATTCCCAGCCTTTGACCTGCTCTGGTAGCCATAGTATTTATATGACTAGTCCAGTTCAGTTCTATGTAAAGTTGCAAAAAAAAGTAGCAAGCCCAAGGAATGGGAGAAGTTCAGAATTCAGCAAAGGAGGACCAAGAGGGAAAAAATACAATATGAGAGTAAACTTGGAAATAATACGAAAGTAGGCTGTGAAACCTTCTATAAGGGCCTGATATTCTATATCCCAGGGCACTCAAGGAGGTGACCATGGAAATAGTGGATGCATTGGTTGTCAACTTCCAATATTCTGGAACAATCCAGCAAAATTGAGTGTGGCAAATATAACCCTGCTATTTAAAAAGCAAGGGAGGGAGAATGGTACATACTCTTGCAACTCAGCCGACGTTGTCTACCTGATACGCTGCAGGAAAGGATGTCCCGAGGCATGGTACATTGGGGAAACCATGCAGACGCTACGACAACGGATGAATGAACACCGCTCGACAATCACCAGGCAAGACTGTTCTCTTCCTGTGGGGGAACACTTCAGCGGTCACGGGCATTCAGCCTCTGATCTTCGGGAAAGCGAAGATCAGAGGCCAAGGCGGCCTTCACGACACACGACAGCGCAGAGTCGCTGAGCAGAAACTGATAGCCAAGTTCTGCACACATGAGGACGGCCTAAACCGGGATCTTGGGTTCATGTCACACTATCAGTAACCCCCACAGCTTGCCTCCTGGACTTGCAGAATCTCACTGGCTGCCCTGTCTGGAGACAATACACATCTCTTTAACCTGTGCTTAATCCTCCCTCCACTCACATTGTCTGTATCTTTAAGACCTGGTTGGTTGTAGAGATTCGCATTCTAATCAGTATTCTGTAACTTGATTTTGTGTCTCTGTGTGCCCTGTTTGAGAGAAGATTTCCACTCCATCTGACGAAGGAGCAGCGCTCCAAAAGCTAATGGTATTTGCTACCAAATAAACCTGTTGGACTTTAACCTGGTGTTGTCACCCCTTGCCCCGGGTCAATTAACTGTTATGAAGGGGAGGGTAATCTTCTCTCTGAGAACTAACACTCAACCACCCAAAGATAAGTACTTCCCTTTCATAATCTTTTCAAAAGTATGTGAGAAATAGTACTGTTGTGGGAAATGTACCACTGAGTCAGGCTTGAAGGTTTCAAGAATACAGTTTTATTTTAACGAAGCTTCATGGAGAAAAGGCACTAACAAGCAGCAAACCTTCTCTCAATGAGACAATAGGAGCGGTCCATCTTTATACCCTTTACACAATAGATGGACCGGACATCTAGCCATTATCACATCGTTGTAATCAAGTAGGTGATCGATTGTTAACACATCATTACAGACAGATACAGACATAAGCATGTTAACATCGCATTGTTCTATGAATGGATACATTTCCTTCGTCAGTGACCATCAATGGTTTTAGTTTCGGTCTATTTATATAATAATTTACAGTATGGTAACTGGTGTAATCAGCAAGTTTGCGGATGACACGAAGATGGCTGGACTTGCGGATAGCGAAAAGCATTGTCGGGCAATACAGCAGGATATAAATAGGCTGGAAAATTGGGCGGAGAGGTGGCAGATGGAGTTTAATCCGGATAAATGCGAAGTGATGCATTTTGGAAGAAATAATGTAGGGAGGAGTTATACAATAAATGGCAGAGTCATCAGGAGTATAGAAACACAGAGGGACCTCGGTGTGCAAGTCCACAAATCCTTGAAGGTGGCAACACAGGTGGAGAAGGTGGTGAAGAAGGCATATGGTATGCTTGCCTTTATAGGACGGGGTATAGAGTATAAAAGCTGGAGTCTGATGATGCAGCTGTATAGAACGCTGGTTAGGCCACATTTGGAGTACTGCGTCCAGTTCTGGTCGCAGCACTACCAGAAAGACGTGGAGGCGTTAGAGAGAGTGCAGAGAAGGTTTACCAGGATGTTGCCTGGTATGGAGGGTCTTAGCTATGAGGAGAGATTGGGTAGACTGGGGTTGTTCTCCTTGGAAAGACGGAGAATGAGGGGAGATCTAATAGAGGTATACAAGATTATGAAGGGTATAGATAGGGTGAACAGTGGGAAGCTTTTTCCCAGGTCGGAGGTGACGATCACGAGGGGTCACGGGCTCAAGCTGAGAGGGGCGAAGTATAACTCAGATATCAGAGGGACGTTTTTTTTTACACAGAGGGTGGTGGGGGCCTGGAATGCGCTGCCAAGTAGGGTGGTGGAGGCAGGCACGCTGACATCGTTTAAGACTTACCTGGATAGTCACATGAGCAGCCTGGGAATGGAGGGATACAAACGATTGGTCTAGTTGGACCAAGGAGCGGCACAGGCTTGGAGGGCCGAAGGGCCTGTTTCCTGTGCTGTACTGTTCTTTGTTCTTTGTTCAGGGGACTTGTCAGCCTCAAGTCCCGTTACTTTTACTAGCATCTTTTCTCTAGTGATCGTGTTTGTTTTATGTTCCTTCTTTCTTTCTGCACCTTGATTTGCAACTATATTTGGGATGTCTTTGTGTCTTCCAGTGACAACCGATACAAAGTAAGCATTCAAAGTCTCTGTCATTTCATTGTTTCCCATTATTAATTCCCCAGTCTCATCACCTAAGTAACCAATGCTCATTTTAGCAACTCTTTTCCTATTTACATACATGTGGAAACTTTTACTGTCTGTTTTTATACTTGGTGCTAGCTGCCAGAGCTTGAAAATTGAGGGAAGATTGGATAGGCTAGGGTTGTTTTCTTTGGAACAGTGGAAGCTGAGGGGTGACAGGTTTATGAGGGGCCTAGATAGAGTAGTCAGGAAAGACCCGTTTCCCTTAGAGGAGCGGATAATTATCAGGGGGCACAGATTTAAGGTAATTGGCAGAAGGATTAGAGGGGGCATGGGGAAAAAAATTCTTCATCCAGAGGGTTATGGGTGTCTGGAATTTGCTGCCTGGTGTGGTGGTGGAGGCGGAAACGCATGTAAAAGTTACCTGCAGTGCTGTAACCTGCAAGGCTATGGACCAGGTGATGGATCATGGCTGGCACAATCTTGATAGGCTGAATGGCCTCTTTCTGTGCCATAACTTTTCTGTGGTTCTATGGTTCTGTCTCATATCAGTTTTACCCTCTTTGTTTTGCCCATCACTCAGTAGTTTGCTTAGCCATTTCTGCTGAGGGATAGGTTAAGATATTATATGAATTCAAGACTTCTCTGTTGCTTTGTAAGAGTCACTTTTACTCTTGACTAGTGGAATGTGCAGCAAAATCAGCTTCGTCCCCATTGACACTCACTCTTATCAAATCAATCACTATCTAATCATTGTAAGGGAAAAGGATCACAACACAGGCTGGATAACAACGTGCCATTCCAGTATAGCCAATGCAGTTTGCATTTTAATGAGTCCTTTTTAATGATGGTTGGGAAGGAGAAATGATGTCTTCTCTGAGTTTTGCCTAAGGAATTGAGGGTGGCACGTTGGCACAGTGATTAGCACTGCTGACTCACAGCGCCAGGGACCCGGCTTCAATTCCAGCCTCGGGTCACTGTCTGTGCAGAGTTTGCACTTTCTCCCTGTGTCTACGTGGGTTTCCTCCGGGTGCTCCGGTTTCCTCCCACAGTCCAAAGATGTGCGGGTTAGGTGAATTGGCCATGCTAAATTGCCCCTTAGTGTCAGGGGGATTAGTTAGGGTAAATAGGTGGGGTTATGGGGATGGGGCCTGGGTGGGATTATGGTCGGTGTAGACTCGATGGGCCAAATGGCCTCCTTCTGCACTGTGGGGATTCTATGATTCTATGATTCTAATTGGTTTTCCTGCAGTTATGTATTCCCAATCCCACCTGTAGCTAATCTCGTTATCTACCCCTATTGTCCTTATCCTAAAGAGTGCCTCAAGCCCTGGCTGGCTTCCTGTCGGATTTGATTCCTGCATGTTTAACTTTGAATAGCTGTCTGTCCTTTATGTTTTAATCTCAGGTGGCTGTCTGTACTGAAAGTCAGTGCCTGTTTAATGTCTCTTTCCCAGGTGACTGTTTATGTGCCAGACAGCCATTTTATGTGTACCCATCTGTACATTTTTCCCACTTCAGTCCCCACTTTTGGTCGGATTATGAGTTTCATTAATCCCTAGACCAATAATTTTTATATGCATAATTCTTTGTTCTTCTTTCCTTCTTCGTTTCTTCTGATGTCTTCAGGGATCTTCATCGGGGTTTCTTCTTCGATGGATACACTGGCTCCTGGCACAATTCTAGTCACCATCACCTTGCAATAGACTTTTAGGCATCCAACAATTAGACAACAGACAATTACAATTGAGATGAGTATGACCAATCCATGTAATAAGTAAGATTCCCAGGACCCCCCCAGTAGCCATTGCAGCCAGTTACTTCCTTCCTTGGGTACCTGTCTGAAGCTATAAAGTTGTTCTCTGATGCTATTGATGACCTGTGTAATGTTATAGGACTCGTCTGTGACATGGGTTATTCATTTATTGCCTATAATTGTACACACTCCCCCTTGTGCTAACTGATGGTCCACTGCGTATCGTGTCTGCTGTGCATATAATCTCAGTTCAGCCATTTCTTGGTTAACAGCCTCCAGTGCTTTTGAAGTGCTGTTTCCCAGGACTGTTAGTCCACAAACAATATGATTCCTATTCTTTGCACTAATCACTCCTGCTGCCCCCCCCTCCCCCCCCCCCCCCCCCCCCCCCCAGAGATAAGGCTCCAAGGAACCCATATCCCAGTGAGGATTCCATTGTGTCCGGGGCTTCCCAGTCAGCGCAGAATTCCCTGCTAATAGCCCGAGTTACTATTCTCCTCCGAATACGCCCCTTCTGAGGGCATGGAACAGTCAGTGGTCCAATTGTTCCTGCTGCAAAACGGTTTGGGAGGTTTGGTGTTTCTGTCATGTAGGTACCATTGAAGAGGAACACATATCCCTTCTTAGCCCGGTAACATTTAGTGTCTTGATTGTGAGTTTGTTCATATTGCCAATTGTTCGGTTTACTTGACTCCCCGTTTGATCCCACCACCTGGTAAGTATCAAATGGGTATGTCCATTTGGCTGAGCTTACGTGAGTTCCATTGCAGTGTCCACAAATAAGCTGTCTTCCCGTGGTTATGTTCAGACATTTCTGTTCATCACAAGTGCAAGTAAACTGTCCCTTATTAACCCGACAATGTTGATGGACACACTGCGTCTGTACGCAGGAATCATTCTTAAGGACCAAGGCATAGGCACATCCCCATCCCTGCCCCGTAAAACAAAACGGATAGCTTGCTGTATCTGAACAAGCTTTTCCTCCAACCTGTTGGAACCCCCTGCACACAGGATCTGTGGGGTTTACAAGTCCCACACATCTAACTTGGAGTACTGTGCTCAGTTCTGGTCGCCTCATTACAGGAAGGATGTGGAAAAGATTGAAAGGGTGCAGAGGCGATTTACATGGATGTTGCCTGGATTGAGTGGCATGCCTTATGAGGATAGGCTGAGGGAGCTCGGTCTTTTCTCCTTGGAGAGACGTAGGATGAGAGGAGACATAATAGAGGTATATAAGATGTTGAGAGGCATAGATCGGGTGGACTCTCAGAGGCTTTTTCCCAGGGTGGAAATGGCTGCTACGATAGGACACAGGTTTAAGGTGTTGGGGGGTAGGTACAGGGGAAATGTTAGGGGGAAGTTTTTCACACAGAGGGTGGTGGGTGCGTGGAATCGGCTGCCATCAGTGGTGGTGGAGGCAAACTCAATAGGGTCTTTTAAGAGACTCCTGGATGAGTACATGGGACTTAATAGGATGGAGGGTTATAGGTAGGCCTAAAAGGTAGGGATATGTTCGGCACAACTTGTGGGGTTGAAGGGCCTGTTTTGTGCTGTAGTTTTCTATGTTTCTATGTTTCTATCTCCCCTGTATACCTCTTTTATATTTGCCAATTTGTCCCTTACCGGGTGTATCTGATGTATCTACAGTATATAAGTCATGAGGGGTCCACCCAGGGGTGGCTACAAATAGGGCTTCTACTGATTGTGTTAATGGGTAACATACAGTTCGATTCCCGTGTAAATGTATGTGAGCTTTGTCAACAAGTTATCCTCCAATCCAGTTAAATTTACAGTTGCGACAACGCAAAGTAGTACAGTTACATACCCGATTACATACATATTCGCAACGATCAAATATCAAACCTAACACTATAATTCATATAATCTTTACAAGTTATATTATCTATTCAACCCGCGCGCGCCAGTCGTTCTTGCTTGCAGTCTTTGCCTGTGTTGAGGAAAGCATTTTCGTTAGTTCATCAATTTAATTACTTATTTGTTCCTTTGTGTAATTTTAGCTGTGTCCAGTGTTTCCACACACCTTTCCTTCTTATGTCTATACAGGCACAGGTGTCTCCACTAATTATAACTTCATATGGCCCATTCCATTTTGGTGCAAACCCTAGTTTGTCAGGTAATGTTTTTACGAGGACTCGACTTCCCGCTGTTGGGATGTCCATAGAACCATAGAACCATAGAAAATTACAGCTCAGAAACAGGCCTTTTGGCCCTTCTTGTCTGTGCCGAACCATTTTATGCCTAGTCCCACTGACCTGCACTTGCACCATATCCCTCCACACCCCTCTCATCCATGAACCCGTCCAAGTTTTTCTTAAATGTTAAAAGTGACCCCGCATTTACCACTTTATCCGGCAGCTCATTCCACACTCCCACCACTCTCTGCGTGAAGAAGCCCCCCCTAATATTCCCTTTAAACTTTTCTCCTTTCACCCTTAACCCATGCCCTCTGGTTTTTTTCTCCCCTAGCCTCAGCGGAAAAAGCCTGCTTGCATTCACTCTATCTATACCCATCAAAATCTTATACACCTCTATCAAATCTCCCCTCAATCTTCTACGCTCCAGGGAATAAAGTCCCAACCTATTCAATCTCTCTCTGTAACTCAGCTTCTCAAGTCCCGGCAACATCCTTGTGAACCTTCTCTGCACTCTTTCAACCTTATTTACATCCTTCCTGTAACTAGGTGACCAAAACTGTACACAATACTCCAAATTTGGCCTCACCAATGCCTTATATAACCTTACCATAACACTCCAACTTTTATACTCGATACTCCAATTTATAAAGGCCAATGTACCAAAGGCACTCTTTACGACCCTATCCACCAGTGACGTCACTTTTAGGGAATTCTGTACCTGTATTCCCAGATCCCTCTGTTCAACTGCACTCTTCAGAGTCCTACCATTTACCCTGTACGTTCTACTTTGGTTTGTCCTTCCAAAGTGCAATGTCTCACACTTGTCTGCGTTAAGTTCCATTTGCCATTTTTCAGCCCATTTTTCTAGTTGGTCCAAATCCCTCTGCAAGCTTTGAAAACCTTCCTCACTGTCCACTACACCTCCAATCTTTGTATCATCAGCAAACTTGCTGATCCAATTTACCACATTATCATCCAGATCATTGATATAGATGACAAACAACAATGGACCCAACACCGATCCCTGCGGCACATCACTAGTCACAGGCCTCCACTCAGAGAAGCAATCCTCCACAACCACTCTCTGGCTTCTTCTATTGAGCCAGTGTCTAATCCAATTTACTACCTCCCCATGTATACCTCGCGACTGAACCTTCCTAACTAACCTCCCATGAGGGACCTTGTCAAAGGCCTTGCTGAAATCCAGGTAGACAACATCCACCGCCTTCCCTTCATCCACTTTCCTGGTAACCTCCTCGAAAAACTCTAATAGATTGGTCAAACATGACCTACCACGCACAAAGCCATGCTGACTCTCCCTAATAAGTCCCTGTCTATCCAAATATTTGTAGATCCTATCCCTTATCACACCTTCCAATAACTTGCCCACCACCGACGTCAAACTTACTGGCCTATAATTTCCCGGATTTCTTTTGGAACCTTTTTTAAACAACGGGACAACATGAGCCACCCTCCAATCATCCGGCACCTCCCCCATGAATACTGACATTTTAAATATGTCTGCCAGGGCCCCTGCAAGTTCAACACTAGCTTCCCTCAAGGTCCGTGGGAATACCCTGTCCGGTCCTGGGGATTTATCCACTCTGATTTGCCTCAAGACAGCGAGCACCTCCTCCCCTTTAATCTGTAAAGGTTCCATAACCTCCCTACCAGTTTGCCCTATTTCCGTAGACTCCATGCCCGTTTCCTCAGTAAATATGGATGCAAAAAAACCATTTAATATCTCCCCCATCTCTTTTGGTTCCATACACAGTCTACCACTCTGGTCTTCAAGAGGACCAATTTTATCCCTCATTATCCCTTTGCTCCGAACATACCTATAGAAGCTCTTTGGATTTTCTTTCACTCTGTCTGCCAAAGCAACCTCATGTCTTCTTTTAGCCCTCCTGATTTCCCTCTTCAGTAGTTTCTTGCACTTTTTATACTCCTCGAGCATCTGATCTGTTCCTTGCTGCCTGTACATTTCATACAACTCTCTCTTCCTCTTAATCAGTGTTATAATCTCCCTCGAGAACCAAGGTTCCTTATTCCTATTTACTTTGCCTTTAATCCTGACAGGAACATACAAACTCTGCACTCTCAGAATTTCTCCTTTGAAGGCCTCCCACTTTCCATTTACATCCTTACCAGAGAACCGCCTGTGCCAATCCACACTTCCCAGATCCCTTCTCATTTCATCAAATTTGGCCTTTTTCTAGTTCAGAACTTCAACCCGAGGACCAGATCTATCCTTATCCACGATCAGGTTGGAACTAATGGCATTATGATCACTAGATCCAAAGTGTTCCCTCACACTCACATCCATCACCTGCCCTAACTCATTACCCAATAGGAGATCCAATATCGCATCCTCTCTTGTTGGCACCTCTATATACTGATGTAGAAAATTCTCCTGAACACATTTTACAAACTCTACCCCGTCTAAACCTTTAACAGTATGCGAGTCCCAATTTATATGTGGAAAATTAAAATCCCCTACTATCACAACTTTGTGTTTCTTGCAGTTGTCAGCTATCTCTCCACTGATTTGCTCCTCCAATTCTCGCTGACTATTGGGTGGTCTATAATACAACCCCATTAATGTGGTCATACCTTTCCTCTTTCTCAGCTCCACCCATAGGGCTTCCGTAGACAAGCTCCCTAATCTATCCTGCCTGAGTACCGCTGTAACATTTTCCCTGACCAACAATGCCACCCCCCCACCTTTTATCCCTCTGCCTCTATCCCGCCTGAAACATTGGAACCCTGGAACATTGAGCTGCCAGTCCTGCCCCTCCTGTAGCCAAGTTTCACTAATGGCTATAATGTCATATTTCCATGTGTCTATCCACGCCTTCAGCTCATCTGCCTTCCCCACAATACTTCTGGCATTGAAATAGACATACCTCAAAAGGTTATTTCCACCACACTCAACCCTTCCATTTATGATTTTGCTTGAACTAACCTGTCTTTTTACCCCTGCTCCACTATTTGCTCTGGCACTCTGGTTCCCATCCCCCTGCAAATCTAGTTTAAACGCTCCCCAATAACACTCCAAATCTCCCTGCAAGTATATTGGTCCCCTTGTAGTTTAGGTGTTCCGTCTCTCTTGTACAGGTCCCACCTGCCTCAGAAGAGGTCCCAATGATCCAAGAATTGGAAACCCTGCCCCCTGCACCAGTTCCTCAGCCACGTGTTTATCCGCCCAAGCATCCTACTCCT
Organism: Mustelus asterias; assembly: GCF_964213995.1. Taxonomy (NCBI): domain Eukaryota; kingdom Metazoa; phylum Chordata; class Chondrichthyes; order Carcharhiniformes; family Triakidae; genus Mustelus; species Mustelus asterias. The sequence goes on along the minus strand of NW_027590289.1, from coordinate 415,882 downwards.
GCCCTCACTGGCATGTGGCTCAGGTAGCAATCCTGAGATTACTACCCTCGGGGTCCTGCTTTTTATCATAGAATGATAGAAACCCTACAGTGCAGAAGGAGGCCATTCGGTCCATCGAGTCTGCACCGACCACAAACCCACCCAGGCCTTACCCCCACATATTTACCCAATAATCCCTCTAACCTACGCATCTCTGGACTCTAAGGGGCAATTTTTAACCTGGCCAATCAACCTAACCCACACATCTTTGGACTGTGGGAGGAAACCGGAGCACCCGGAGGAAACCCACGCAGACACGAGGAGAATGTGCAAACTCCACACAGACAGTGACCCGAGCCGGGAATCGAAACCGGGACCCTGGAGCTGTGAAGCAGCAGTGCTAACCACTGTGCTACCGTGCCGCCCTTTTAACTTCCTTCCAAGCTCTTTGTACTCACTCTTTAGGACCTCCTCACTCTTCCTTCCCACGTCATTTGTACCGATGTGTACCACGACATCTGGCTGATCACCTTCCCACTTTAGAATGCTGTGCACACGATCAGAGACATCGCTGACCTTGGCACCTGGGAGGCAACAAACCATGCGGGAGTCTCTGCCCCGACCACAGAACCTCCGGTCTGTACCTCTGACCATTGAGTCCCCTATCACTACTGCTCTCCTCTTCTTCATCCCACCCTTTTGCGCAGTCGAACCAGACTCAGTATCAGAGTTCCGGCTGTCGCAGCTTGTCCCAGGTAAAGCATCTCCCACAACAGTATCCAATTCAGTATACCGGTTTCCACAACAGGTATGGCCACAGGGGTATGGCCACAGAGGCATGGCCACAGGGGTATGGTCACAGGGGAACCCTGCTCTGCCTGTCCTTTCACACTGCCATTTCCTCTCCTTACAGTAACCCAATTTCCTGTGCTCTGATGCTTAGGTGTAACTGTCTCCCTAAAGCTACTGTCTATATACTTCTCATTCTCCCGAATTAGATGGAGGTCATCAAGCTCCTTCTCCAGTTCCCTAACACGCTTTGCTAGCAGCTGCAGCTGAATGCATCTTTTGCAGGTGCTGTCGTCAGGGATACCGGACGTCTCCCTGATCTCCCACATCCTGCAAGAGGAGCATTCCAACATTTTGCCTGGCATTTTTTTTTACTCTGGGGAAAAACAGGAATAAACTTTCTGGAAAAGAAAAAACCTACTCTCGCCTCTGCCTGTTCTCGCCGAAGCCCGTTTTGAGCCAAAGCCCTTCAGCTCTCACTCTGCCCCCTGCTCACTCTGCTGCCCGCTAACGATGCTGCCCGCTCAAAAGTGCGGCCTACTTTTAAACCCTCCAAAACCTTCCCAAGCTGCTGCTGGGCCTACTTCCTGTTTTGAAAAAACCTCCGATTTTATTTTTTGTTCTGTTTTTTTGTTCTGTTTTTAGTTTAGTGTAAGCCTCTTCCTGCTCGGGTCCCCATTCTACAGGATCTAATGCTGGTTTTCACCCTTTGACTAGTCTTTGTATGGGTTCTACTAATTTTGCGAACCCTGGGATGAAACTCCTGCTATAGTTGAATAGTCCTAGCACCTTTCTGACCCCTCTTACGGTGACGGGTCCCGGCATTTGTTGTATCGCCTTCTTTCGGTCCATTGGCATTTCTTTAAGTCCTTGGGATATAAGGTGTCCTCGGTATAGGACCTGTGTTTTCCCGATTTGTGCCTTTTTGGGGCTGACCTTTAGCCCTGCGGCTTTTAATTCATTCAGTACTAAATATAAGGCTTCTTGATGTCCTGACTTGGACTCTGAAGCTATCATGATATCGTCTACATATTGTAGGATCGTACTACCCGCTGGCAGTTCTACCCTGTTCAGGATGTCACTCATTGCTCGATGGAATATAGCGGGGCTGTTGTGGAATCCCTGTGGTAAACGAGTCCAAGTGTACCGCTTGTCTCCCACTGTAAAGGCGAATTTGTCTTGGGATTCAGGATCCAATGGTAAGGACCAGAATCCGTTGGCTATGTCCAATACTGTGAATATTTTATGCTCCTGTGACAGTCCATTCAGGATTGTCAAAGGGCTTGCTACAATGGGATGCAATTTGGACGTGACTTTATTGAGTCCGGTGTAATCTATCGTGAGCCTATAGCTTCCGTCAGGCTTGCTCACTGGCCATGTTGGGGAGTGAGTGGGGCTTGTGGTTTCTCTCAGAATCCCCCTTTCCACTAACCCTTTAACTATCTCCACTACAGCTTTCTCTGCCTCGGGTTTGATTGGGTATTGTCGGTGTGGCTTATGCTCCGGTCCCGGTACCTTTATGTGGGAGATCTCCTCATAAACAGCAAACAGGGCGTAGAAAGACACAAACTCAATTTACAGAATAATGAATAATGATTGGAATGCGATGGTCTAGTTTGGACCAGGGAGTGGCGCGGGCTTGGAGGGCCGAAGGGCCTGTTCCTGTGCTGTATTGTTCTTTGTTCTTTGAGTCTTTACAGCTAATCAAGTCTTAAAAATACAGACAATGTGAGTGGAGCGAGCATTAGCACAGGTTAAAGAGATGTGTATTGTGTCCAGACAGGACAACCAGTGAGACTTTGCAAGTCCAGGCAAGTTGTGGGGGTTACAGATAGTGTGACATGAACCCAAGATCCCAGTTGAGGCCGTCCTCATGTGTGCGGAACTTGGCTATCAGTTTCTGCTCAGCGACTCTGCTCTGTCGTGTGTCGTGAAGGCCGCCTTGGAGAACGCTTACCCGAAGATCAGAGGCTGAATGCCCGTGACCGCTGAAGTGCTCCCCCACACGAAGAGAACAGTCTTTCCTGGTGATTGTCGAGCGGTGTTCATTAGCTGTAAAGACTCGCATTCCAATCATTATTCATTATTCTGTAAATTGAGTTTGTGTCTTTATATGCCCTGCTTGCTGTTTGAGAGCAGATCTCCCACTCATCTGACGAACGAGCAGCGCTCCGAAAGCTTGTGTGGCTTTTGCTACCAAATAAACCTGTTGGACTTTAACCTGGTGTTGTTAGACTCCTTACTGTGTTTACCCCAGTCCAACGCCGGCATCTCCACATCATTTCTTGTATAGGTCAGGGTTGCCTGACTTGAACACCTCAGACCTGGACTTGAGCAAGCAGTGGATCTCCCTGTTCATCCATGGTTTCCGGTTGGGAAACAGGCGGATTTGCTTCCTTGGCACACAGTCTTCTACACACTTACTAATGAAGTCAGTTACTCAAGAGGCGTACTCTTTCAGGCTGGTCGCAGAGGTTTTAAATACTGTTGTACCTGTGAAACCTCAGATACTTTCAACCAGTTTACTCAAAGGTTTCACCCTGGTGCCCTCATTTGAAAGATGACAAAGGACAAACACAAGTAAAGATTCAATAAGTTTATTAATAATACTATTTACCCTTAAATTATCCACATAAAACAAGAGGATACCCCAGATTCAAGTATACTACCCGCAAAGATGGTTTGGTTGAACTGCAGGCCCGATTCTCTGAGTCCCTCTGGTCCGTCGTCATGAAGGTGAGTCTCGATGGCAGCTTCTTCCATCTCTGATCAGTCTTCCGGATGGTCAAGGTCGCCTCCCTCGTCCAGTCTTCGCTGCTGGTGTGTCTGAGATGTGTACCTTTATCCTCCTGCCTGCCTGCCTTTCCAGAAACTTCTCTGGCTTCCAGCCAATGAAGTCTCAGGAGGGTGTCCCAATATCCAGTGGGTTTCGTGATGTCTACCTGACAGGACACCGGGGCCCGCCCCCAGGTGTCCATCTCCATGGTGTTGCTTGCATGTAGTCTGTTGCCAATAAGGTAACTGCAGGAACTATAGGTGATGGAAAGTCTGGCTCGATCTGGGCTTCTAACAATAGGCCGGTGCATTTCAATGCGGTGCGATGATCTCCTGCTGGGTCTCAGTAGAGTGTGAGATCTTTAATGGGTGATTGACGGAACAGGCCCAGACATGTTCCTATGTCTTTGTATATTTGACCTTAGTCAAGTCTAGCCTGCCCAATGTTTGACTGTGTTTGATTTTAAGATGCCCAATTCTTTAATTTAGGATATCCAATTTAATCGACTTTAAAACTAGGCCCTGATTATATTACCACAGTCCCTATCTTGATCCAGTGAGCATCAGCGAACCGGATCACACAATTCTTACCAAACCATCTCGATGAGCAAGTACCCCGAATCCAGGGTTGACTGTATCATCCCTAAACCACAATAGTAACAACAAATTTAAATTAAGTAAAATAATAAAAGAAGCAATAAAGAAACAATACATCAATCGGGTATATACAAAACAAAGCAATAAACGATACAAAATGACAAGTGACGATACATATTACAATGTAGACAGGAGAGTATCAAGGTTCTTGATTGCAGAGCCTTTCCCGATGTCGGATAGCCCTTGCCGAGTCCAGGTGTTGTAGGAATTCCTTCTTCCATCGGGCGAATTTAGAGGATGGTTAGGTACACTGGTTAGAAGGGGGAAAGTTCTGTCCTGGATCAGTGATGAACAGATTGAACACCTGTACCGGGGAAAAAGACACCCCAATGTCACTAACTGCCAATTATGGCAACTGACCCAGGTCTGGTCTAACGATAGATGTAGAGGAATCCCGGGGACTGCATTAGGAATGGTGTTGGGGATCCCAGTAATGTTAAAAGATAAGGTCGGGTTGAGACATTTTGAAACTAAAAATATAGGGATCATTAAAGGAGGGAACTGGGAATACAGGTACAGAATTCCCTAAAAGTGACGTCACAGGTGGATAGGGTCGTAAAGAGTGCCTTTGGTACATTGGGCTTTATAAATCGGAGTATCGAGTATAAAAGTTGGAGTGTTATGGTAAGGTTATATAAGGCATTGGTGAGGCCGAATTTGGAGTATTGTGTACAGTTCTGGTCACCTAGTTACAGGAAGGATGTAAATAAGGTTGAAAGAGTGCAGAGAAGGTTCACAAGGATGTTGCCGGGACTTGAGAAGCTGAGTTACAGAGAGAGATTGAATAGGTTGGGACTTTATTCCCTGGAGCGTAGAAGATTGAGGGGAGATTTGATAGAGGTGTATAAGATTTTGATGGGTATAGATAGAGTGAATGCAAGCAGGCTTTTTCCGCTGAGGCTAGGGGAGAAAAAAACCAGAGGGCATGGGTTAAGGGTGAAAGGAGAAAAGTTTAAAGGGAATATTAGGGGGGGCTTCTTCACGCAGAGAGTGGTGGGAGTGTGGAATGAGCTGCCGGATAAAGTGGTAAATGCGGGGTCACTTTTAACATTTAAGAAAAACTTGGACGGGTTCATGGATGAGAGGGGTGTGGAGGGATATGGTGCAAGTGCAGGTCAGTGGGACTAGGCATAAAATGGTTCGGCACAAACAAGAAGGGCCAAAAGGCCTGTTTCTGAGCTGTAATTTTCTATGGTTCTATGGTTCTATGGATGTGGATGGGATACCAGGGGACTCGACCGCATGTGGTTGAGAAAGGAGGGAAGCTCATAGGCACCAGTCTGGAGAAATGTGAACACATTCAAGTCATAGAAACCCTACAGTGCAGAAAGAGGCCATTCGGCCCATCGAGTCTGCACCGACCACAATCCCACCCAGGCCCTACCCCCATATCCCTACATATTTACCCACTAATCCCCCTAACCTACACATCTCAGGACACTAAGGGCAATTTTTAGCATGGCCAATCAACCTAACCCGCACATCTTTGGATTGTGGGAGGAAACCGGAATACCCGGAGGAAACCCACACAGACACGAGGAGAATGTGCAAACTCCACACGGACAGTGACCCAAGCCGGGAATCGAACCCAGGACCCTGGAGCTGTGAAGCAGCAGTGCTAACCACTGTGCTACTGTGCCGCCCCACACAGACAAAAACGCACAGACAAAACGGTCGTGTGCCCATATCCAGTGTGTGACAATGAGCATGCCCTGTGTGGGTTCAAAACAGTAAGAAGTTTAACAACACCAGGTTAAAGTCCAACAGGTTTATTTGGTAGCAAAAGCCACACAAGCTTTCGGAGCTCTAAGCCCCTTCTTCAGGTGAGTGGGAATTCTGTTCACAAACAGAGCTTATAAAGACACAGACTCAATTTACATGAAAAATGGTTGGAATGCGAATACTTACAACTAATCAAGTCTTTAAGAAACAAAACAATGTGAGTGGAGAGAGCATCAAGACAGGCTAAAAAGATGTGTATTGTCTCCAGACAAGACAGCCAGTGAAACTCTGCAGGTCCACGCAACTGTGGGAGTTACAAATAGTGTGACATGAACCCAAGTTAAACTTCTTACTGTGTTTACCCCAGTCCAACGCCGGCATCTCCACATCATGGATTCAAAACAGCAGATATCCACTCCATCTGACGAAGGAGCAGGGCTCCGAAAGCTAATGGCATTTGCTACCAAATTAATCTGTTGGACTTTAACCTGGTGTTGTTAAAACTCTTACTGGATTCAGAACCAGTGACCTAAATTGTACACTGGAAATTCGAAATTTGGAAAGATATGTCACCTGGGTAGCTTACAGCGGGGAGGGAGAATATTGTATTACAACCTCACTAGAAAATTACCAGTATGGGCAGCCATTTGTAGCATCCACTACACTACCTTTTGTATTAAATCACAGATTCCCGCTAGGATAGGATTGTTTGAGATGGTAGACATACACAGAAGACGTTAATAATAAACGCTAGTGAGGAATTGAGACAAAGCTTGGGGGACTATTTTGAAAAATTTGATACCGGGATGACACTTCTACCCGAGAAACGTCAACAATTTCGGACACAATTGATCACAGCACACAAGACCTTTGTCAAAGTGGTGCAACAAACAGGGGAAATAAAAAAGAACATTAGTGAAATTAGAGTCACTACATGGTGGGAGGACCTCTGGGACTGGGGTTCAAATGTCCAAATCCACCCATGGGTCCGCATTCTGCCACACCCGGCCGTAATAGGAATCCTACTTATGGCAGTGTACCTAACCATCCCCCTCTTTAGAAGGGGGAAAGTTCTGTCCTGGATCAGTGATGAACAGATTGAACACCTGTACCGAGGAAAAGGACACCCCAATGTCACTAACTGCCAATTATGGCAACTGACCCAGGTCTGGTCTAACGATAGATGTAGAGGAATCCCGGGGACTGCAGTAGGAATGGTGTTGGGGATCCCAGTAATATTAAAAGATAAGGTCGGGTTGAGACTTTTTGAAACTAAAAATATAGGGATCATTAAAGGAGGGATGTGAATGGGATACCAGGGGACTCTACCGCATGTGGTTGAGAAAGGAGGGAAGCTCATAGGCACCAGTCTGGAGAAATGAAGGACTTCTAACCTGGTCAAGGTTCTCTCATAGTTGCTCGACCATCCATTGCCCATAAATGCTACACAGGGTTTGGTTCTGTTGCCTGGCATAATCTTCCACCATCCCTCTGGTGATCTGATTAATAGTTTGGGCTTGTCTTTCTAGAACAGTAACCATAACTGGCCCTGTTCTCAGCCAAATCTCCCTCAGCAGCTTGCCGAGTGTTTCCATTTAAGCTCTCCAGGGTCTGTTTAACTTGTCATGTTAGGACTCTGAGCTTATTATCCCAATCAGCCAGGTCCAAAGCTTTAATGGTGGATACTCCCGCTCCGTATGCAGTCGCCAGATTGTTCAGGATTTCCCTCCTCTTGCATCCCTTTGACCTGGGCGTCTCTTCCCCCTCGTGTGTCCCAGTCTTTCGGCTTAGCAGCCTCTGGGTCAAGTGGAGGTACAATTTTCTAAGTGGGGAGGGACACCAGTCTGGTAATTATCTTCTGGCTAAATCTACCACTACAGGTACTATTTCGTAATGTGGGTTGTTGAATAATATTTCCCCTGTACGTTTTGGTATCAACCCATTTTGGGGCCCTGGGATGGTTTCGGGACAAGTGGGGAGGGGTGTGCTAACTGTTGGTCTTAGCCCATTCTTAATTTCATATTATATGTACTCGTTCTGAAAAACCTTACCGGGGCATTTCTTTCCTAATTCCAGCCCTTTTTCTGGGCCGTGGGTTAGACAGGCTGCTCCATGCTCCATTGTTAGTGTATGCCCACCAATCACGAGTGAGGGTCATCCTTAGGGAACAGGAATCAGAGCTCCCATTATCTTTCCTGTACACCACTCTTTGGTTGTTACACCCATAGGTGACACTCTTATTGGGGTGTACCCATAGGATGCCATCCTCACATTTGCCTGGATCTGGTGGGGTGAACCACATATATCTGGGGTGTCGTAGGCTGATCTTCTGGTCTTCGGTTAGTGTGGGGCCTGTGATTCGGTCCTTCTGTGTCCGTTCTGAGAAGGGGAGCCCCAGTTAGCAGAGAAATATGTAATTCATTCTGGGGGAGATCAAGGTAGCACCTGTTAGTTCTTATTAATACTTAATTCTTTTTTCCTTTTCTTTACTCGAATGTCGTATGACATGAATAATGAAGGCCCAAAAGTGTCATACGAAGGGTTGGTCGGCAATCAGTGTTTAATGGGGTTGAGTGGGGTAAGGAGTTTGCAGAGCGTGTGCAACAGGAAGTGTACGGTATCAAGTGAATAGTGGCAGGAAAAATTTATTTTGGGTCGTCTCAAATAATAAAACATGGCAATGGTGTGTAACAATTATTTTAGTAAGAAGTTTAACAACACCAGGTTAAAGTCCAACAGGTTTATTTGGTAGCAAAAGCCACACAAGCTTTCGAAGCACACAGGCTTTTGCTACCAAATAAACCTGTTGGACTTTAACCTGGTGTTGTTAAACTTCTTACTGTGTTTACCCCAGTCCAACGCCGGCATCTCCACATCACAATTATTTTAACCAGCGGTAAAAAATTCAGTCAAGTGATTAAAAATAAAATACAATTTTGGATATGTGGCATGTGGGCTTGTTGTCAGAGGACTATGGCACAGTATAACAATAGATTCTTCATCCCACAACCAAACTGTGGTGTGTTGGAAGATTATGGCGCAGTACAATGTGGGCGGATAAGAAGCCCCTTTCCAATTGGATGGAGTGGACGGATAAAGCTATTTACAGTTTAGATTGTGATGTCCTGATTTCTCCTCAGCGGAGGGAACCTACATGGGCGGGCTTTGGTTGCCGGGTACCCACTACGTTACCAGCTCTGGTAGTGAGCGCAGGGTCAGTCAGTTCTGGGAGTCCCAGTACCATGGATGCCATATGGGGTAAGGTTTGCAGGTGCCCCGTCCTTTTTGTCGGGGTCCCTTGGGATGGGGTTTTGTTCCTGAGGTCCTATAAATTGGAGTGGGAACCGGGGGTGCGTGTGCTGGTCCCGGGGGTACTAGGTGGGGGTCGATAACCTGGGGAATAGGTTGTGGACCGTGATTTGGGTCCGGTGGTATGGGGTGAGGGTTGGGGTCCCCTTGTGGCTCAGAGATTCCTTCCAGGTTGACATGGTATTGGTGAAAATTTTGCTGGGAGCCGAATGCCTTCATTTGGTTCACATGGTACCACCCACGGCTTTCTTGTGGTCCACCATGACCTTCTTTACCAAGGGGCTGGCCTTATCTACTACTGGATAGGGTCCGGCATATTTGGGGGACAAGAACATTCTAGGCTGGAAGACTGAGCATTATCTGTTGCCAACCTCATATTCGATGGGTTTTACCTTACCATTAAAATAGGCCTTACTTTGCTGCTTCCGTTTGCCTTTCTTAACGGCTGCAGCCTGTTGTGCGGCCTGTATGTTTTCTAGAATGGCTCTCATGGCATTCTCGTGGGTGAGGGCCGTGACTTCAGGCCCGGACAGATCCAGCCCGAGTAAAGGATCAACTCCTCGCATAGGTCGTCCAGTCATGAGGACATGGGGGTGAATCCGGTGGAACTAGATACGGAATTGCGCACTATCATTAATATGAAGGGAAGGACTTTGTTCCAGGAGTGATTGTTCTGCTGAACGGTCTTACGGATCATATCTTTGAGGGTACGGTTCATCCTCTCTACCACACCGCTAGATTGGGGGTGGTAAGCAATGTGGAATTGTTGCTTTATCCCGAACAATTCCATTATGCGTTGCATTACCTGGGCAGTGAAGTGCCTGCCCTGGTCCGAGTCGATGCTGCGGGGAAGGCCCCACCTAGTGAATATCTGCTGCACTGGGATGTCAGCCGTGACCTTGGCTGTGTTAGTGCGGGTTGGAAAAGCTTCCACCCATTTACTAAAAGTGTCTACGATGACCAGGATGTATTTGTAACCTCCCACTCCGGGCGGTAGGGGACCAATATAATCAATCTGGAGATTTGTCCAGGGACCTTCCACAGGGCGAGTATGCCTCAGTTCCCCTTTGTGGGCATATTTATCAGGATTGTTCTGTGCACAGATGATATAGTTATCGACGTAATGCTGCATATCCTGTTCTAGGTTTGGCCACCAACACAATCCTTTGATTTGCTCACTTGTGGTTCCTGCCCCTTGATGGCCCTGGACATGGTGGTTTTGGAAAATGATTTGGTTACGGTCCCTGGTTGGGACCACATATAGGCCGTCCTTAAGGACAAGCCCATCCTGGACCGATATTGTGTCTCGCCATTTTTCAAAGGAGGCGGGGTTTGCCCCTTCCTGAATTTGTTTCAGGTCCTGGTCACTGCTCTAATTCGCTCTGTAACTATTGGTTGCCAAAATTTCCCCTCTCTCGCACCCTGTTTGGCTAATTCATCCGCCCTTATGTTCCCAAGTGGGGAGGTGCGGCGGTGGGCCTTTACTTTAATTATGCCATACTCCCGGTCTTGGGCAGCCTGGAAAATAAATCTTAACAGTGGGGCTGATGGTAGAGGTTTCCCATCTGCAGATATGAATCCCCTTGCTTCCCATAGGGGCATGAAGTCTGTTAAACTGTTGCAGACATACATACTATCGGAGTGTATGTCCGCGGGTGTGGGTGTGGGGAACAGGTCAGGATGGCTGACTACGTACACTATCGCTGCCAGTTCGGCAACCTGTGCACTCATGTGTGCTGGAAGTTTTAAGGCTATCTTCCTCAGGGATTGTCTTCTTGGTCTTCCACGTATATCCCACATCCTGTCCTCCTGTTTCCCTCTTCCACCATGGATGACCCATCTACAAAAATTTTTAATTGTCCTGACCTTGGGTTTGGCCGATTCTCCTGGCTCCTGGGGGATCCTATTTTTCCCAGAAAAAATGGTCTCTTGGGGTCCTTTATTGCCAGAACCTGGCATACGTGGGGCTCCCCTCCCCGCCCCCTGTGGGTTAGGTTATCTGCCAGGAATGTGGGGACCCGGGTGTGTTTGACTGCAATGTCTCGACCCTGTAACATGAGTGTCCACCGTGCAATACGGTTTTGACTAACCGTCCCATCTTTAATTCGGCCGTTCAGCAGTAGTTGTATGGGGGTGTGTTCTGTAAGTATAGTGAGGGGGTTCAAGCCAACGATGTAGTTAAAGCGGTGCACTGCCCAGAAAACTGATAATAAGTGGGTTTCACTGAAAAACTTTGTTCCACAGGAGTTAGTATGCGGGAAGCGTAAGCGATTGCGCTGAGTCATCCATGCTGTTCTTGGAGGAGCACGGCAGCTAGTGTGCTGTCAGTGGCCGCTACTTCAAGGGCAAAGGGGTGTTCAGGGTTGGGTACCTGTAAGGCAGGGGCTTGTGTAAGGAATTGTTTGAGATCTGAGACTGCTTGTGTGTGTCGCGCAGTCCAGACCCATGGGGTATTTTTTCGTAGAAGTTCGGACAGGAGAGCGGCTTTAGTGGTGAAACCATCTATGTGGTTGCGACAGTACCCCACTAAGCCTAAAAAGGAGTGCAGGGAACTCATGTCCTTTGGTAAGGGGAGGCGTGTTACAGACTCGATTCGCTTCCTTTCTATCTCGTGCTTTCCCTCAGTCACTCCTGTACCCAAGTAAAAGACCTGTGGTCTCATGATTTGGGCTTTCTTGGGATTTAGCTTTAACCCTAATGTAGTGAGGAGGTTCAGCAGTTCGCCCAATAATTTGAGATGTTCCTCTCTTGTTTCAGTCTGCAAGAGGAGATCATCTACATATTGTACCAAACATTCTGGTTTGGAGAATCCCTCCAAGCCCTTAGCTAAGCGCTGGTGAAATATGGAGGGGGAGTTATGAAAACCTTGTGGTAAACACGTCCAGGTGTCCTGTTGTCCCTGGAACGTGAAGGCAAATTTGTATTGACAGTGGTGATCTAAGGGAATTGACCAGAAGCCGTTACTGATGTCCAACACTGTGAATTATTTTGCGTGTGGGGCTTGTTTCATCATGGTTTCTGGGCTAGTCGCCACTGTGGGAGCTGTGATGGGGGTGGTCTGATTGAGGGCTCGATAATCAATGGTGAGCCTCCAGGAACCGTCCGGTTTCCTTACCGCCATATGGGGGAGTTGTTAGTGGAAGCAATGGGGCGCAGGACTCCTTGTTTTAATAAACTGCTAATCACCTTGGCCACTTCCCTTTCGGCTTGCTTAGGGAAGCCGTACTGTCTTTGGGGTTTAGGGTCAGGACCTTCTATGATTACCTCTCCTGTTATTCGGCCGCAGTCATGCTTGTGACTGGCGAATGCCTGTGTGTGTTTGGCTAATATACCCTGTGCTTCAGGGTCTTCTGTCATTTCTGTGGGCCTGATCCACAGTTCTCCAAAAGTAGAGATTCGGCCTACGTATCTGCCAGTGGCCACCTCGACTGGGGATTGACAGGTGGTTGGCATTTGCCAAATGCAACAATTCGCGGGGCCAAACGATAGGTTGCATTTCCTCATCAGGTCGGACCCTAGAATTTGCTGTGCCTCTGGGTGGAGTTTAACCAGGATAGTGGAGTGATGACATATTATATTACCCAGTCGAAATTCCAATGGGTCTGTTTCTAAGTCCTCCTGTAAATGTCCTGTAAAGCCATTTAACATTATTGTTTTCATGGTAGGCCAAGTACAGCCGAGGTCACGGGATGTGCTAAGAGTGGTACAGAAGCCCCCTGTGTCCCATAGGAACTCGATGGGGCGGCCTCCTACTCTGCCTTTTACAAGGGGTCTCCCTACACTATCCCATTCGGTGTTGCAAACCAAGTCGGGGAGGTCAGGCACCGTCATGCTTCCAGTCTGGAGTCTAACTGGGGGTAGAGGCTGAAAGGGGTGTCGGAGGCATCCACCGGGGTTGTGGTGTATTGCCTGGGAGGTCCTTCTAATTACATAGGTCGGGGTTCTCCCCCCATGAAATCGTTGGGGCAGCTGTGAGGTCTGGCTGGTCAGGGCTCTACATTCCCTGGCAAAATGGCCGATCTGGCCACAGTTGTAACACTGCGCTTGTGGGGGTGAATATCTCGGATTGGTTTTATCTTGTTCCTTGAACCTGGGGTTGGGAATATATCGGGATTCTGCACGGGGCTGCAGTTTTCTGTATCGATGGTCGGCAGGGGTATATGGGGGTGGATGCCCTGAGTTTCCCTGTCCCCTGTTTCCACCTCCCCCTTCGTTACACCAAATCGGGGCCGCGTCTGTGTGGATCGGGTTCATCTTTCCGTGTTTCATGGACTTGGAGGTGTCTGTTTGGCTGACTTTCCATTCCCACACGCAAATCATTTTGCAGATAGCCCAGGACTCTGTGTGTGTGTTATCATCAGAGTCAAAATTCTCACAGGTTTTCCAACTCCCCTCGGTGGCATGTGCTATCAGGGTCCGGATCCACGTGGACCGGTGATGTGCGTTTAATTGAACTCAATTTAATTGGTCAAAAACTGCAACAAATTGGATCCATTGTCGGACAGCATAGGCCGTCGGGTGTTCCCCTCGTTTTTGTTGCCAGGTGTTTAAGCCTTGTACCGGGTCATCCCTATTGTAGCCTATGACGGCCAGAACGGCCGCCTTCATTTCTGGTAGGTTTCCCCCGGCCAAGTTCTGGGGTTCAGGTAGGGCAGAACGGGTGGCAGGACTTAAACATAACAAAATAAATTTAACCTCTTCTGCCTCATCTAGGCCGTTTAAAACACGATATTGCATGATCTGGTCCAAGAGAGCATGTGGATCCCCAGAGGGCGGGTTCATTGTGGTTCTGTCCGTCCTGTTGTCGGGTGGTGACCGGATTCATTGGCACGGGAACCAAATTAGTGACTGGAGTTATTGGGCTGGGAATCAGACGAGGGATGAGATCTACTGGGATGGGAACCGGACTAGGGTTGGGATCTACTGGGATGGGAATCGGATGAGGGATGGGATCGACTGGAATGGGAACCGGATTGGGGGCTGAGACTGAGTTTTCCAGGAGGGGGCCGGATTAGATGGTGCCGTTGGTTCTATTACCGGAAACGGAGGTGGGGGTCCCCAGTCGGCAGTGGTGCTAGCTGTTGCAGAATGGTCGGCATCCTCTTCTAATTCCCCTCACTCTACTCCTGGGTCACTATCCCGGTTCCATTGGTGTATGTACACATTACACCCCTTTTTATGGCTAGTTCTGATTTTGAATCTTAAATCTCGCGCAGGAATTTGGAGTGGTCTGTTGTGCGGGCAGTATTTGCTTTTGCTGCTTGGTGGGTGCCACGGTAGCACAGTGGAGAACACTGCTGCCTCACAGCGCCAGGGACCCGGGTTCAATTCCCGGCTTGGGTCACTGTCTGTGTGGAGTTTACACGTTCTCCCTGTGTCTGCGTGGGTTTCCTCCCACACTTCAAAGATGTGTGGGTTAGGTGGATTGGCCATGCTAAATTGCCCCTTAGTGTCAGGCGGATTAACAGAGTAAAGCTGTGCTGTTATGGGGATAGGGCCTGGGTGGGATTGTGGTCAGTGCAGACTTGATGGGCTGAATGGCCTCCTTCTGCACTGTAGGATTCTATGATTCTATGAAAGGAAATGTTTCCAATTAAATGGGAGGATGCAATCCTTAACAGTCATAGAATCATAAAATCCCTACAGTGCAGAAGGAAGCCATTCGCCCATCAAGTCTGTATCAACCACAATCCCACCCAGGCCCTATTCCCGTAACCCCTCATATTTACCCTGCTAATCCCCCTGGCACTAGGGTCAATTTAGCATGGCCAATCAACCTAACCCGCACATCTTTCGGACTGTGGGAAGAAACCAGAGCGCCCGGCGGAAACCCACGCAGAAACAGGGAGAAAGTGCAAACTCCACACAGACAGTGACCCAAAGCCAGAATTGAACCCGGGTCCCTGGCACTGTGTGGTGAACCATCGTTGGTTCCCACTAGATAGTACTGAGCCAGGGTCTGGCCAGTACTACAAGTATGTATATATGTTGCTGTTGGGGTTAGGGATGGGTTGTTCTACTTGTTGCTGTTGGGGTTAGGGTTGGGCTGTTACACCTTGTATTATAGTTATTGTGGTACATCCCAGTCGGGCTCTGCCTCCTGGGAGAGGTATAAAGGTCTCTGCTCTGTCTGGGACCCCTCAGTCTGGGATCGTGTATATAATTAGTAGCTGCCTTGTTACTGCAAATAAAAGCCTTTATTTCCTGAGCATCAAGCCTCGTGTGTGATAACGTGCATCAATTTTATTTGCTGTAAATAAACTCGTCGAAGAAAAAAAAAAGAGAGTATGGAGCAGATACTGAAGCCGGAACGCCTTACACTAGATCCACGTGCGGTGGGCGCCTCTAACATCTTCGACCACTGGTTGAAATGTTTTGAGGACTACCTGGCAGCCTCCGCAGCGGTCACCACAGATGATGACAGACTCCGGGTCCTCCATGTGAGGGTAAGCGACACCGTCTACCTCGCGATCCGTGCGGCCACCGACTACACAAAGGCCCTCGAGCTTCTTAAGAAGCGTTATATTAAAACGCCCAACGAAATACATGCTCGTTATCTCTTAGCCACTCGACGACGGCAGTCCGGCGAAACGATGGAGGAATACGCGAACGAGCTCCAACAGCAAGCCAGGGGCTGTAACTGCAAAGCAGTGTCGGCAGAGCAGAATATGAACGACCTCGCTTGAGATGCGTTTGTGGCGGGAGTCGGATCATCGTACATCCGACTCAAACTACTGGATAAAGGTAACCTTGACCTCACCCAGGCATTAGAACTAGCGGAGATGCTGGAGACAGCCTCCAAAAGCCTAGTATTGTATCCTGAAGACCACGTGGAGACAACGTGGCAGGAGCAGTCGCCAATCCCTCCTCGTCCCTCGGGTTCGAAATGCTGCGTAATGGCGTGCTCACACTCGGGCCAGACGACGGCAGCAGCTCCGGGCGGCCCGCGGTGTTACTTCTGTGGGGGAGCGAAGCATACTCGGCAACGGTGTCCCGCTAAAGCTGTGTTGTGCTCCGCCTGCGGTAAGAAGGGGCACTATTTGAAAGTGTGCCAATTGAAATCTGCTTCTCGGAACAGCAGTGCGGCCTGCGATTCCTCAGAGCCCGGTTCTTCGTCGTCAACATCGTCGAGGGTTTCGTCCACGTGCGAGGCCAGGATGACGCCATTACGGTCGACGGAGTCGGAGATGTGTGACCACCAGGGGTCGCTGAGTTTGGCGCTATCACCCACGTGCGACCTACGGGAGCGGCCATGTTGGTCGGCACCGACCGCGAACGACCAGCAGGGGTCATCCTCGTCGATTTCAGCTGCCTGCAGTGGCGCTCATGAACCAACGGTGGCGTCGATCATCCTGGACCAGGCCAAGCCTCATAGACTTGACAAGTCTATGATGGACATTCAGGTAAACGACCACTTGATTTATTGTCTGTTTGACAGCGGGAGCACTGAGAGTTTTATCCACCCAGACGCTGTGAAGTGGTGTGTACTCCGGATTCAACCTGTCAAACAGACAATTTCTATGGCATCAAGGTCCCGGTCTGTCACCGTGCTAGGGAGTTGCGTGGTAACTTTAACGGTGCAAGGCACAGTTTACGAGCGTTTCAAGCTCCTGGTGTTGCCGCACCTTTGCGCGCCAATACTTCTCGGACTAAACTTCATGGTCCACCTGAGGAGTGTAACCCTACAGTACGGTGGGCCACTCCCTTTGCTTTCAGTGGGAGAACAGCAGCCTCCAAATTGCCCAACGCGTCCCGCCTGTAGCCTCTCGACGCTGAAGATCACCACACCCTCCCTGTTCCAGAATCTTGTGCCAGGCTGCAAGCCCATTGTGACTAAGAGTAGGCGTTACAGCGCTGAGGATCAGATCTTCATTCGATATGAAATTCAGCGGCTCCTCAAGGAAAGGATCATACAACCTAGCGCTAGTCCGTGGAGAGCGCAGGTCGTGGTGGTCAAGAGTGGGAACAAACCCCGGATGGTCATTGACTATAGTCAGACCATTAATAGATACATGCAGCTGGATGCGTATCCCCTCCCGCGCATATCTGATATGGTCAATCAGATTGCGCAGTACTGGGTGTTCTCCACCATAGACCTCAAGTCTGCCTACCACCAACTCCCCATTCGCCCAGAGGACCGACAATACACGGCTTTTGAGGCGGATGGTCGCTTGTATCACTTTCTCAGGGTTCCCTTTGGTGTCACCAATGGGGTCTCGGTCTTCCAGCGTGCTATGGACCGAATGGTGGACCAGAACGGGCTGCGGGCTACCTTCCCGCACCTGGATAACGTCACCATCTGCGGCCATGACCAGCAGGACCACGACACAAATCTCCTGAATTTCCTACGCACTGCATCTCGCCTGAACCTGACCTACAACAGGGAGAAGTGTGTGTTTCGTACGCGCCATTTAGCCATCCTCGGATACGTGGTGGAAAACGGGGTCATTGGCCCTGATCCAGACCGTATGCGCCCCCTCTCTGAACTTCCCCTGCCCACGAGTGCAAAAGCACTGAGAAGATGCTTAGGCTTCTTCTCTTATTATGCACAGTGGGTTCCCAATTACGCGGACAAAGCCCGTCCGCTCATTAAGTCCACTTCTTTTCCCCTAACACCAGAGGCCCGATTGGCCTTTGATAAATTAAAAGCCGACATCGTGAAAGCTACGATGCACGCTGTTGATGAGTCCATCCCCTTTCAGGTGGAGAGCGATGCATCTGATTTCGCGCTGGCCGCCACACTTAACCAGGCGGGCAGGCCCATCGCATTTTTTTCCCGCACCTTCCAAGGCCCTGAAATTCGGCATTCAGCGGTGGAAAAGGAGGCCCAGGCCATTGTGGAGGCCGTCAGGCACTGGTGCCATTACTTGGTGGGAAAACGGTTCACCCTGATCACGGACCAGCGGTCCGTGGCGTTCATGTTTAATAACACGCTGAGGGGCAAGATCAAGAACGACAAGATCTTGCGGTGGAGAATTGAACTCTCCACCTATAACTATGACATCATGTATCGTCCAGGGAAACTCAATGAGCCCTCGGATGCCCTCTTGCGTGGAACTTGCGCCAGTATACAGGAGGATCGTTTGCAGGCTCTCCATAATGACCTATGCCATCCTGGGGTCACTTGGCTCTACCACTTTATAAAAGCCCGCAATCTGCCCTACTCGGTGGAGGACGTCAGGTCCATAACAAGAAGCTGTCGGGTATGCGTGGAATGCAAACCGCACTTTTACCGACCTGACCGGGCACAATTAGTCAAGGCCACTCGTCCCTTCGAGAGACTGAGTGTCGATTTTAAGGGCCCCCTTCCCTCAACAGATCAGAATGTGTACTTCCTCAACATCATTGACGAGTATTCTAGATTCCCTTTTGTCATTCCCTGCTCTGATACATCCGCTGCCACGGTTATCAAGGCATTCCGTGATCTTTTTACCCTGTTCGGGTACCCCAGCTACATTCACAGCGACAGGGGCTCGTCGTTCATGAGCGATGACTTGAGGCAATACCTGCTCTCATACGGGATTGCCTCTCGTAGAACCACGAGCTACAACCCTAGGGGTAACGGACAGGTGGAACGTGAGAATGCTACAGTCTGGAAGGCTGTCTTACTGGCGTTGAAGTCAAAAAGCCTTCCAGTCTCCCGTTGGCAAGAGGTGCTCCCTGATGCGCTCTATTCCATACGCTCACTCCTGTGTACGGCAACCAACGCTACTCCCCATGAGAGGATGTTTTCATTCCCTCGGAAGTCTTCCTCTGGGACCTCATTACCATCTTAGTTGACGTACTCAGGACCTGTCCTCCTGCGGCGACATGTAAGGGCCCGCAAGTCCGACCCGTTGGTCGAACAGGTCCATCTCCTCCACGCCAACCCTCAGTATGCCTATGTGGCATACCCTGACGGGCGAGAGGACACGGTCTCGATCCGAGACCTGGCGCCAGCAGGGGACGTGGAAACCCCTGTCGCTCCCATACCCCCTGTTACAAACCCCATAACTCTTGTTTCCCCTCCGGACATGGCGCGGGCAGCATCGGGACCATTACTTAACCCTTTTACTCCCGTGTACAGCTTGCCTGAGTCCAGAGGATGGTCGCCACTTCAGGGCGTGTCGGAACTCCATGGATTACCATCACCTCAGGGTCAACCGGCCCATGAGTCTGTGGAGGAACAGTTGGACATCGCCTTGGGGAGAACGCCACTGCAAGTGCCTACTCCGGTGTCATCGCCGGTATTGAGGAGGTCACAACGACGGTGCGGTCCCCCTGACCGTCTGAACTTATAGACTGATGACAAATTATTCTGTTTTTTTTGTACCCCACCGGCCTTTGTCTTCAAAGGAGGGGTGAATGTGGTGAACCATCGTTGGTTCCCACTAGATAGTACTGAGCCAGGGTCTGGCCAGTACTACAAGTATGTATATATGTTGCTGTTGGGGTTAGGGATGGGTTGTTCTACTTGTTGCTGTTGGGGTTAGGGTTGGGCTGTTACACCTTGTATTATAGTTATTGTGGTACATCCCAGTCGGGCTC
The DNA here is from genome assembly GCF_964213995.1 of Mustelus asterias. Taxonomy (NCBI): domain Eukaryota; kingdom Metazoa; phylum Chordata; class Chondrichthyes; order Carcharhiniformes; family Triakidae; genus Mustelus; species Mustelus asterias. Next base: position 396,124 of record NW_027590289.1, on the reverse strand, counting down.
CGCCTCCTGGGAGAGGTATAAAGGTCACTGCTCTGTCTGGGACCCCTCAGTCTGGGATCGTGTATGTAATTAGTAGCTGCCTTGTTACTGCAAATAAAAGCCTTTATTTCCTGAGCATCAAGCCTCGTGTGTGATAACGCGCATCAGCCTGTGAGGCAGCAGTGCTAACCACTGTGTCACCGTGCTGCCCCAGATTGTCAGATTGTTTTATAAAGAGAAATCTACGTATAAAACGGTTAGGAGCCCTGGAGGAAGGGCATTTCACATATATCGATATGTGACATGCCCTTCCTCCAGGGCTCCTAACTTTATATATCGAATTTGTCTTGAAAATATAATATTGGGTGGAATGTTCCCATATCACCCGCCACGGGAAACATGACGGGCCGAGACATGGACCATGCAAATGTCCGTGACCTCAGGCAGGATTTTCCGGTCTTGGGGCGAGTATCCTATGTCTTGTTTTTCTTTTTAATGAGACAGTTCACTATAAATTGTATAGATGGTGGGGTGTTAACAGGGGCTTCTCCCTGAGTCCTCATATGCAAGAGAAGTGTATCTATAAATAAAATCTTCAGAGTGTAAAGAGACAGTTCCAGTTCCAACTGTCTTTCGAAAGCAGTCAGCGTCACTGACAGTGTGTTTAGTCAGCAGGTTATTCCTGTCACATTATACCCAGGCTTCATTTCCCTTTGCCACTTCCTTCTTTTTCTCACTTTCACATTGTGTAATGTCGGATTGTCTTTGGTTCCAATGCTGGGAAGCTGCCACTTTAATTCTTTTTTGATTTTATTACATTTCACAAAACAAGAAGCTATCTGGCCAGAGGCTGAAACCAGAGAAAAACTTTAATTGCTGAATGCAATCCTTGCCCCAGACTGACCTCCAGGACTTTGGCTCTTTTGTGTGATAGTTATGAAGAAGTTAGAAGCTGCTGTTCCCCACAGAGTGATGGAAGCAGCCCAGTCTGCCAGCGCAGAGTTTATTGTGGCTCAGGACTACAGATGAAGAACAGGATTCTCATTATTGTAAGCTGGTATGTAATGTTATAGAAGGAGGTGTGTGTGTCTGTCCCAGGCCGGTCATCCAGTGATAGATTCCATTTCGATGTATTGTGTGGGAGAGGGAGGGGGGATTATCCATAAAGATCACTTAGGTTTAACTAGATGCATTAGACTTTCTGCAGACAACCCCCTGAGAGAGGCGGGCTCCAATGTGTTAATGTGTTATATGTTAATTCACTAATTTTCAGTGTGCCCATTGGTATGATGAGATCTATTAAACACCATGGAAAACAAACAAGGCTGAATCAAACACTGCGATAAATACAGTACTCGCATCTACTTTCTTACCTTCTGTTGGAAGAGAGTTTGTTGACAGGATTTCTGAGAGGTTGCTTCCTTCACTTTGGAATGAAATGGGAATAGATGTTTCAGTTGCTGTGAATTGGACCCAAGCAGGCTGCTGTAGAAAGAGCTGGAACTAGGCAGCAGAGATCAAGTGAAGAGCAGAGAGAGCTGGAAGGGGAGGCCAAACTTCCTGGACATATCCGACCAATTCTGTCTCAGGAGGTTCTAGCTACTATACCGGGTCGTGACAGACATCTGCAGATTCCTCAGGATTTTCCTTGTACCTTATCCAAACCTGATATAATCTTGTACTGCTCTGTCAAACCTCCCCTCAATCCTCTTTGCTTCAAAGAGATCAACTCCAGCTTCTGCAACTTGGAATTAAAATCACTCACCTCTGCAAATATGTAGGACTGAAAGGAGCAGACATTTCTCCACTCAAAGGGTTGTGAATCTTTGGAATTCTCTACCCCAGTGGGACGTGGAAGCTCCATCATTGAATAAATTTAAGGCTGGAATAGACAGGTACTGTATTTAGTCTGCCAGGAAACACATATGGTGGAAAATTGGAGATGAAACTGAAAATTCAAAATTAGAACATTTTGAATGGTAGATGGAGTGAAATGGGTGCGGCACGGTAGCACAGTGGTTAGCACTGCTGCTTCACAGCTCCAGGGACCTGGGTTCGATTCCCGGCTTGGGTCACTGTCTGTGTGGAGTTTGCACATTCTCCTCGTGTCTGCATGGGTTTCCTCCGGGTGCTCCGGTTTCCTCCCACAGTCCAAAGATGTGCGGGTTAGGTTGATTGGCCATGCTAAAATTGCCCCTTAGAGTCCTGAGATGTGTAGGTTAGAGGGATTAGCGGGTAAATATGTGGGGGTAGGGCCTGGGTGGGATTGTGGTCGGTGCAGACTCGATGGGCCAAATGGCCTCCTTCTGCACTGTAGGGTTTCTATAATTCTATGGTTAGTTGCTGCATAGGTCATAGTGAACGACAAAGGTTTAAATTTGATAAGAAGGATGTATTGGATAGGCTGCCTGGACTTAAAGTTTACAAATCACCAGAGCTAGATGAGATGTGTCCAAGGATACCGAGGCAAGCGAGAGTGGAGATTACAGAGGCACTGGACATCATTTTCCAATTTTCCTTCGACTCAAGGATGGTACCAGAGGACTGGAGAAGGGGCAAAAAGATAAGGCCAGCAACTACAGGCCTGTCACTTTAACCTTGGTGCTGATAACTTCTGATCCAGGATTTGCTGCTACACTGAGCATGCCTAAAATCCAGCATGCTGATATCAGCGCACAAAGCCGATTATAGAGGAGGCAGGTGAGGGCCTGCCTGTCATTGTAAACAGACAGGCCATTGAATTTTTTAGCAAGCCAATTGACCTGAATATTAAACAAAGCAGAAAATGCTGGAAAATCTCAGCAGGTCTGACAGCATCTGTGGGAGAGAATAGAGCCAACGTTTCAAGTCTGGATGACCCTTCGTCAGTGCTGACGTCAAAATCTCATACCACCTTTACCCCATACCACATGGCCAAGTGGACACAGCTTTAGCCACTGATTGCTTCCTGAACTTGCATCTCAGGCATTGTCCAAACCTTCACTGCAAGACCTCGTGCTTAGCCTGGTCTACGGAGGCACTTGTCAATACTCACCTCAGATACATTCAAGGATTATGAGCACTCTCCTTGGGCAGTGTGCCATTGCCAACTCTCTAAGGGAATGTATTTGCTTACCCAGTCGGCCAGTGGGTCAGACACACCATGACAGTCAGTGACTTTTGAAGTCAGTGCACCAAGGGTTAAAATACTCAGCAGTAATCAGTGACACTTGCACACAAGTGACGCTTGAGTGGGCGTAATTGTGTGACTCAGTAACTATCAGTTTCTGCTCGGCGACTCTGCGCTGTCATGTGTCATGGGGGCCGCCTTGGAGAATGCTTGCGCGGGGATCGGAGGCTGAATGCCCGTGGCCGCTGAAGTGTTCCCCAACAGGAAGAGAACAGTCTTGCCTGGTGATTGTCGAGCGGTGTTCATTCACCTGGTGTTGTTAAACTTCTTACTACGATCAGTGACATATCTTTCCATTAGCCTTGCCCTTGTCAGCATCCCATCTCCAAATGCTCCCCTTCCCCCCGCCCCCCCCAAGATTTGAGTAGAACTGTCAGTCCATGATGACCTCCCCACCCGCCACTCTGCCCGAGGCATTTCTTCTCTCTGTGAGGCCCTTCCAAGAACCCAATGGCCCAGATACAGAATGAATCCTTAGGAACGGTGCTTTTTACACTTGATGGCTTTCCCACCCCCGCCTCCCCCGAGTCAACCCCTCCACTCACCCAGAACTCTGAAGTATTCTGACCTGGACCATGATGTACTCGGCATAATTTCAAAATTTGCAGATGATTCAACGGTTGGAGTTTTCTGGCCGTTCCCGCTAGGGGAAATTTTCCCATCTCACTGCAGTGAACGGAGATTTGGCTGGGTGCCAAATTCTCTGACCTCGTTGCAGCAGGAGCCTGGTGTGAACGGCCGGTAAGATTGCACCCACAATGTGGAAGCATTATGAAGTGTGAGGAAGATAGTGTGGAAGTTTAAAAGGACAGAAAGAGGTTAAAGAATGAGTGAATAGTTGTCAGGTGAACTTCAATGCACAAAGGTTTAAAATACTTAATTGTTCATTTTGATGGGAAGAACACATTAAGCCAGTAGAAAATAAAGGGTACTCCTGTATGCATAGAAGATGGGAGCAGGAGGAGGCCATTCGCCCTTCGAGCCTGCTCTGCCATTCATTACGATCATGGCTGATCATCCAACTCAATAGCCTGATCCACCACCCCACTCCATATCCTTTATCCTCCTTTGCCCCAAGTGCTATACCTAACTGCTTCTTGAGAACATTCAATGTTTTGGCCTCAACTGCTTTCTGTGGTAGCAAATTCCCCAGGCTGTCTACTTTCTGGATGAAGACATCTCTCCTCATCTCCGTCCTAAACAGTCTACTCTGTATCCTTAGACTGTGACTCCTGGCTCTGGACTCCCCTGCCATTGGGACCATCCTTCTTGCATCTGCCCTGTCTAGTCCTGTTAGAATTTTATAGGTTTCACTTGGATTCCCCCCCTCATTCTTCTGAATGCCAGCGAATACAATCCTAACTGACTCAATATCTCCTCGTACATCAGTCCCGCCATTCCAGGAATCAATCGGGTAAACCTTCTCTGTACTCCCTCCATATCAAGAACATCCTTCCTCAGATAAGGAGACCAAAACTGCACACAATATTCCAGGTTTGGCCTCACCAAGGCCCTATATAATTGCAGCAAGACATCCCTGCTCCTGTACTGGAAACCGCTCGCTATGAGGCGAATACCATTTGGCTTCTTTACCGCCTGCTGCACCTGCATGCTTACCTTCAGCGACTGGTGTACCCAGGTTTCATTCCATTCTCCTGATTTGTGGCCATTCAGATAGTAATCTGCCTTCCTATTTTTGCTATCAAAGTGGATAACCTCACATTTATCCACATTTTACTGCACCTACCATGCATATGCCCACTCACTCTGCCAGCCCACAATACACTGAAGCATTTCAACATCTTCCTCACAGCTCAGGAGGAGAGGGACCTGTTTGGATATGTGCATTGGTCATTGAAAATGGCGAGACAGATTGAGAACGTGGTTCATGAAATAGACACTAACTAAGGCTTTATCAATAGGGACATAAAGGACAAAAGCAAGAAGGCTATGTTGAACTTGAATAGAACACCATAATGGCCTCAGGTGGAGCACTGCACCCAGTTCTGGGTATCACATTTTAGGAATGATGTGAAGCATTAGAGAGAGTGCAGCAAAGATTAATGAGAATGGTTCCAAGAATGATGAGTTTCAGAGAATAGATGGGGAAGTTAAGGTTGTTTTTCTTGGAGAAAGAAGGTTGAGGGGAGATTTAATGGAGTTTTCAAAATCATGAGGGGTCTGGTCAGAGTAGTTAGGGACCTTTCTCATTGGTGGAAAGGTCAAGATTCGGTGGACACAAATTTAAAGTAATTGGGAAAAGAAACAATGGAGACACAAAGAGAAGTCTTCTCACACAGTGAGTGGTTCAGATCTGGAATGTACTGTCTGAGAGTGTGGTGGAGACAGATTGACACAGCGAGGGGTTAGGATCTGGAATGCACTGTCTGAGAGTGTGGTGGAGGCAGATTCACACAGCGAGTGGTTAGGATCTGGAATGCACTGTCTGAGAGTGTGGTGGAGGCAGATTCACACAGTGAGTGGTTAGGATCTGGAATGCACTGTCTGAGAATGTGGTGGAGACAGATTCACACAGCGAGTGGTTAGGATCTGGAATGCACTGTCTGAGCATGTGGTGGAGACAGATCCAATTAAAGCATTCAAGAAAGAATTGGATTATTAAATGAAAAGAAATTAAGTTGAAGGTTACAAGGAGAAAGCAGGGTAGTGGCACCAAGTAAATTGTTCCTAGCTGGGATTATTGTTGGTGCAGGCTCAATGGGCTGAATGGCCTCCTTCTGCACTGTAGGGATTCTCCGATTGTCAATCAGCCTCCCAAGTAGAACCATGTCAAAGGCTTTGCTAAAATCCATATAAACTACAAGTTTGTTAGGCATGCCCTCCCTGTGACAAACCCATGCTGACTCTCCATGATTAACCCATGCCTTTCCAAGTGGAGATTAATTCTCTCCTTCAGAATTTTCTCCAATAGTTTCCCTCCCACTGACGTGAGACTTACTGGTCTGTAACTCCCTGGTTCACCTCTTGAAAAGTGGAACCACATTCGCCATCCTCCAATCCTCTGGCACCTCCCCCGTGGCCAGAGAGGAATTACTTGAATGAGGCTTTCCTGGCTGGATGTGGACAATCACACTGAACTCTGGACAGGACAGGGAGAGAAAGCTGAGCAACCTTCCGACTTGGTTTGCTCCCAAAACACACAAAGCTCAAACAAAATACATGTTCAAACTCCTCTCAGTTTCTCAGACACTGGGCAGCCTCCCACAGCCTGGAAACAACAGCTTTTTATTGACCCGCAATTTACTCAAGTAAACAATCTGTTCTTATCTTGCCAAGTCTTGCTGGTCATTTAGCTGAAGTCATGTGAATTCTTGGAAGAAAGCAGTTTTGCTCCCAGTGAACTTAGAACTGTTTTACAAAAAAACCCAGGTCAGTCCCCAAGAAAGTCCAGATAATTCAATGTTCTTCCCATTAAAAAAAAACATATATCCTTGGAGATTTGTGTTCCTGACACGTGGAAAACTGCAATTGTGCCAAGTAGATTAGTCAAGACAATATCAAATAGCTTAAGTTCCTTTGTTGATTCCACCTGTCATGAACCCATCTGGACAGCTTTGTCCTTCAAGACTGGGCCAGCTTGGTCAGTAATTCTGTTGTCGAACCACTCATAGTGATGTCCATTGAAATCCCCCACCTGGCGTACATTCTGTGCCCTTTCCACCCTCAGTGCTTCCTCCAAGTGGTGTTCAACATGGAGGAATACTGATCCATCAGCTGAGGGGGACGCTACATGGTTATCAGCAGGAGGTTTCTTTGCCCATGTTTGACCTGAAGCCATAACTTCACCTGGCCGAGTGAACGGTGAGTAGTACTCCCAGGGCAACTCGTGCCCAACTGTAAACCAGTGTGCCACCCGCCACCTCTGCTGGGTCTGTTCTGCTGGTGGGACAGGACATATCCAGGGATGGTGATGATGGTGTCTGGGATGTTATCTGTAAGCTTTGATTCTGTGAGAATGACTATGTCAGCTGTTGATTACGTAGTCTGTGAGACAGCTTTCCCAATTTTGGCACTGGTCCCTAGGTATTAGTAAGGAGCACTTTGCAGGGTCGACAGTTTTCAGTCCTTGACCAGGTCGGGTGGTCCATCCGATTTTATTCTTTTTTTGGTGATTTAATACAACTGTCTGGGTTCCTAGACGCAGTGGGCAGCTAAGAGAATGTCTCATTGTGGACAATGTCAATCAGTCTAACAAAATTACTAGATTTTGAGATCTGTTCTGCAGCAGCTGTACACAGACAGGGCTGAATCTCACAGCTAAATATGGTGCCTCTTGATGACATGATCCAGAACTGTGACATAACAATTCTGGGACATGTTTCCAAATCAATCATATTCAGGCTATTGCCAAATAAGACTCAGTTGCAATGAGTCGTTAACAACACAGAGGGAATAATCTTTGTATCCACTAAGTCCCATTTCCCTGCTTGATCTAGAATCATAAAATCCCTACAGTGCAGAAGAGGCCATTCAGTCCATCAAGTCTGTACCGACTCTCTGACAGAGTATCTTACCCAGGCCCTCTCCCCTGCCTTATCCCTGTAACCGCACACATTTCCCTTGGTTAATCCATTTAAACTGCACATCTTGGGACACTAAGGGAGAATTTAGCATGTCCACCTAACCTGCACATCTTTGAAGTGTGGGAGTAAACCGGGGCACCCGGAGGAAACCCAAGCAGACACGGGGAGAACGTGCAAACTCCACACAGACAGTCAGCCGAGGCTGGAATTGAACCCGGGTCCCTGACATTGTGAGGCAGCGGTGCTAACCACTGTGCCACTGTGCCGTCCAGCTTCTACAACCTAATCTTGTCGCTAAAATCCCTGGGACCTTTGTTGTAAATCCCCTCCACACCCTCTCAAGGATCCTCACATCTTTCCTAATGTGTGGTGACCAGAACCAGCCACAATACTCTCACTGGGGTCGAACCAGAGATTTATAAATATTCAGCAACATTCAGCCTTTGTGCCCATTACCTCTATTCATGAAGCCTAAAATCCCAAAATACTTTTGTAACTACAATATGTCCTGCCAACACACAGAATCACAGAACAGAAGGAGACCATTCAGCCCATTGTGTTTGCATCTGCTCTCCAAATGAGCAAATCACTCGTGTCATTTTCCCACCTTCTCCCGAAACTCTGCCCATTTTTCCTTTTCAAATAATGAATGCCTTAATTGAATCTGCCTCGACCACACTCACTCGCTATATGCTGAAGTTTTTTCTCATCTTTTACCAATTATTTTAAAGCTGTTTTCTTTTGTTCTCCATCCTTTCATGATTGGGAACTGTTCTTTCAAACAAATGCACCCCCGGCTCCCTCTGACGCTGACCTCTCTTTAGAACTCTGCCATTATCAGTGTTGATGTGGAGATGCCGGCGTTGGACTGGGGTAAACACAGTAAGAAGTTTAACAACACCAGGTTAAAGTCCAACAGGTTTATTTGGTAGCAAAAGCCACACAAGCTTTCGGAGCTCTAAGCCCCTTCTTCAGGTGAGTGGGAATTCTGTTCACAAACAGAGCATATAAAGACACAGACTCAATTTACATGAATAATGGTTGGAATGCGAATACTTACAACTAATCAAGTCTTTAAGAAACAAAACAATGTGAGTGGAGAGACAATCACCAGGCAAGACTGTTCTCTTCCTGTTGGGGAGCACTTCAGCGGTCACGGGCATTCGGCCTCTGATATTCGGGTAAGCGTTCTCCAAGGCGGCCTTTGCGACACACGACAGCGCAGAGTCGCTGAGCAGAAACTGATAGCCAAGTTCCGCACACACGAGGACGGCCTCAACCGGGATATTGGCTTCATGTCACACTATTTGTAACCCCCACAGTTGCGTGGACCTGCAGAGTTTCACTGGCTGTCTTGTCTGGAGACAATACACATCTTTTTAGCCTGTCTTGATGCTCTCTCCACTCACATTGTTTTGTTTCTTAAAGACTTGATTAGTTGTAAGTATTCGCATTCCAACCATTATTCATGTAAATTGAGTTTGTGTCTTTATAAGCTCTGTTTGTGAACAGAATTCCCACTCACCTGAAGAAGGGGCTTGCAGCTCCGAAAGCTTGTGTGGCTTTTGCTACCAAATAAACCTGTTGGACTTTAACCTGGTGTTGTTAAACTTCTTACTGACAAAAGAATGATCAGGAGAGCATGAGGCAAATTCAGCTGAGGACTGGGTTCCTGAACTTCCAAACTAAATGCTTCCATTGGCAGTGTCAATTCCATCCTGAGGCTATCCCAAAGTGCATGTACAGCCAAACAATTACTCTTTAAAGTGTAATTGTGTGAATGTAGGAGACACAGCAACCAATTTACACAGAGTTTGGCCCCCTGGCCCTCAAGCTTCCCTGGGCCTGTGACCCTATCTAAACATCGATCAATTCTAACCATTGCTAAACACAGAATATTCCAGAATTAGCTGCGTTACAGCCATGCTGTTCTGCTGACCGTCACCCAGATTCTAAGTCAAGGTCCATGAAAGTAAACAAAAGATGAATGAGCTGAGGGTGAAATAGGAATTGGAGCCAGTGGCTGTGGTCCATGCAGATACCATTGGCAGGATGAGGCAGGTTCAGGTTAGTGGGGCACTGGCACCAGTACCGGGGAAAGTGGGATCTTTTCCTTTGGGATGATCCACACCTGCACTGTGCTGGTGTTGATGTTCTTGCTAGCCACATAACTAAGGAAGTAGACAGAGTTTTAAACTGAATAATGAGGACAACTTATCAAATTTGGGAAGATGTAGAGACAAGGCAAGAGAGCAAGGTACAAATATGGGAGGTGATAAACAGATCGTGACATGAAGGGACAGAATACAAATCTAAGAGTAAATCAGCAGTAAGGCTATTTGCTACAAAAACAATAAAAGGAAAAAAGTAAAGGCTCTGTATCTAAATGCACATAATATTTGAAACATAACAAATGAACTGATGGCACAAATAGAAATGCAAAACTATTTTCCGATAGAAATCACAGAGACATGGCTGCAGGATGACATGGATTGGGACCTGACTATTGAAGGGTATGTGTGTGGTGAACCATCGTTGGTTACCACTGGGGGTTGTTCTTATGTTACTGTTGGGTTAGGGTGTTGTCACTGTGGGGGTTGTATAATGTTGTTGGGTTAGGGTGTTTACCTGTTGTAAATGTTATTATGGCACATCCCGGTGGGGCCCCGCCTCCGGAGGAGAGGTATAAGACCCTCTGCTCCGGCAGGACCCCTTCAGTCTGAACTGGTGTACTCGTGTTAGTTAGTTCCATTGTTTGATAATAAAAGCCTTCAATACTGAAGCCTTGTTCCACGTGCTTGATTGTCGCGCATCAATGTGACATTTCGGAAGGACAGAAGTTAAGAAAAATGAAGGGGTGGCTCTGCTAATTAATGATGGGATTAGCACATTAAAGAGGGATGACCCACCTTCAGGAAACCAGGATGTAGAAGCAGCTTGATGAGAAATGATAAAAGCAAGTAATCGCTTATGGGTGTTGTGTACAGGCCCCCCAGTTGTCCCGGTAGGACACAGTGCAAAAGAAAAGAGATAATGCGAGCTTGTCGGAAAGGTACGGTGATAATCATGGGGGCTTTTAATCTACGTATAGATTGGAAAAATCAGATGACCAAAGGTAGCCTTGGTAAGGAGTTCATAGAATATTTTCGGGATAGTTTCTTAGAACAGCATGTTCTGGAGCCAGCCAGAGGGCAGGCTATACTAGACTTGATGTTGTGCAACAAGATAGGATTAATTAATGACCTCATTGTGAAGGCATGCTACTCCCACTAGGTAGGAGCGATCATAATATGATTGAATTTTACATTCATTCTGAGGGAGTGGAGAGTGCATCCAACTTAAATAAGAGCAGTAATGAGGGCATGAAAGCAGGGCTTGCTAGTGAACTGGAAAATATGCTTAAGGGATAGATCAAGAGAGGTTCAGTGGGAGATATTTAAAGGATATTTCAGAATACACAAAATGGACACATTTCAATGAGAAAGAAAAATTCCATCATCTGTAGTTGAATAAAAAATTAAGGGTTGTATTAAACTTAAAGTAAAAGCATATATTTGCACAAAGACAGGTGTCAGGTCAGAAGATTGGAAGGAATGTAAAGAATAGCAAAGAATGACAAAAGAATGATAAGGAGTGAAAAACTAGAGCATGAAAGAACGATAGCTCGCAGTATAAAGAAATTCTATAGATACTTAAATAAGAAAAGTTAACAAAGTGAGTATTTGTCACCAAACAAATTTAAGGAGGGGAAGGATAGGTTTTAAATTAGTAGCAGGATGAAGGGTTATGGGGAACGGGCAGGAAAATGAAATTGAAGCTGAGATGAGATCAGCCATGATCGTATTGAATGGTGGAGGAGGCTCAAGTGGCTGAATGGCTTCCTCCTAGTTCTTGTGTTCTATAGAAAGTGCATCTGGGGAATTGTTAGTGGGAGGTAGGGCTGTGGCAGACTGATGTAGTAAACTGGTATTTTGCACCTGTCTTCACTATAGAAGGCACAAATAACATCCTAGAAAAAGCTGTAAATCAGGAAATGGAAAGGAGGGGGGATCTCAGAAAATTACAATCACAAGGGAAATGCTATTGAGCCAATTGTTGCAGATCATGGGTCCAGATGGACAAGGCTCGAGAAAATCCTGTCAGGTGAGATTCTTAATGTATTGATTTTAATTTTCCAATTCATTGGAGTTCTCTGCCACAAAAACAAAGGGGAAAGGCTAAAAGGTGCTCATGGCAGCCCATGGAGAGAATGCTGCCAGGCCTGCTGAGATTTTCCAGCATGTTCTCTTTTGGTTTCAGATTCCAGCATCTGCAGTAATTTGCTTTTACCCAACGTATTTACCCTGCTCGTCCCCTTGACACTAAGGGGCAATTTAGCATGGTCAATGCACCTAACCCGCATATCTTTGGACTGTAGGAGGAAACTGAAGCATCTGGAGGAAACCCATGCAGACATGGGAAGAATATGCAAACTCCACACGGGCAGTCCACATGGCAGGAATTGAACCCGGTTCCTGGCACTGTGAGGCAGCAGTGCTAACCACTGTGCTACCATTCCGCCCTTCTGGAGTATTGTGTACAGTATTGGTCTCCTTATTTAAGAAAGGATATAAATGTGTTAGAAGCAGATCAGAGAAGGTTTACCAGATTAATACCAGGAATGGGTGGGTTGTCTTATGAGGAAAGGTTGGAAAGGTTAGGTTTGTATCCACAAGGGGTGACTTGATCAAAACCTTTAAGATCCTGAGGGGTATTGACAGGGTGGATGTGGAGAGGATGTTTCCTCTTATTGGAGAATCTAGAACGAGGAGTTCCTGTTTCAAAATAAGGGGTTGCTCCTTTCGTACGGAGAATTCTTTCCTCTCAGAACAGGGTGAGTCCCTGGAACCCTGTTCCTCAAAAGGCAGTGGAAGCAGAGTCTTTTAATATTTTTAAGGCAGAACAAGATAGATTCTTGATTAACCAAGGGGTAAAAGGACATTGGGGGGTAGGCAAGAACGTGAGGTTACAATCAGAGCAGCCATCTTATTGAAGTACGAGCAGGCTCGAGGAGCCACGTGGCCTATTCCTGCTCCTAATTCATATGTTTGTATGTACGAGCCCTTTCTTTGGACACAGGACAGTTATCCTGGTGCACTTGTGAAACAACTTGTTGACTTGTTTCACAGACAAGCTGAGCCTGAAAGTACAGGCAGCTGGAAGTGGGATCTGAGGAAAGGAGACCCAAGCTGATTGGTTATTGGTTTTATTGTGCTTCCCGTGGGGTAATTGCAACCAGTGGAGTCTGCTGCCACTCAGAGCAGACTTCAGGGAAAGCAGAGGCACTCAGCACACTGGCAGTGTACGGTCCACTCTCCTCATTGTAATGCCCTCTTCACTGCCCACTCTCTCCTGCTCACTGTAATGCCCTCTTCACTGCCCACTCTCTCCTGCTCACTGTAATGCCCTCTTTCTCCGGTACCTTGTGCTCAGTGTTATCCATTATGTTGTCCATTGCGCACTTTCTCCTGCTTCACTGTCAGTCTTTGTGAACATTCAGTCTGTTCTGATCTGTCTTTGATTCCAATCATCACATTGTGGTTATATTGATACGCCTTCAACGACCTCATTGTGTTCTAATAGTCTCTTGTGATTGGCAGGTGGTTTCCCAGTCTGAAACGATGCTGATTTCCACAGCCTCGCTCACTCCATTGCTCTGTCTTGTTTATCTGCTCAGTCTCCAAACAGGTAAGCAGAATGATTCTTTGCTCAATCTGTGCTTGTGATGTAAAGTGTGTTGTTGTGTCAGGGTTATGTCAATAAACATTGTATGCCGGGTTGATATAGAGAACTGTAGCCTCCTGTAGGAGCAATGATGTGTTCCAGCTGTGACCAGTCATCCTCATAACCCCAGAGCTGACCCTGTCCCAACCCCAACACCGTTGACTGTCCAGTTCTTTAATTTATTCATGAGATGTAGACATTCAGCATTTATTGCCCATCTCTAATTGCCCTTGAGAAGGTGGTGGTGAGCCGCCTGCTTGAATCGCTGCTGTCCATGAGGTGTAGGTACAACCACACTGCTATTAGGGAGGGAGTTTCAGAAATTTGGTGAATTACTGTAGTGCATCTTGTAAATGGTAAACACTGCTGCCACTGTGCGTTGGTGGTGGAGGGAGTGAATGTTTGTAGAAGGGCTACCTATTAAGCAGGGTGCTTTGTCCTGGATGGCGTTGAGCTTCTTGAGTGTTGTTGGAGCTACACTCATGCAGGTAAGTGGAGGGTGTTCCATCACACTCCTGACTTGTAGATGGTGGACAGGCTTTGGGGAATGAGGAGGTGAGTTACTCACTGAAGGATTGCTCACCTTTGATCTGTTCTCCAGCCACATGTTGTACCTGTAAAACCTCAGATACTTTCAACCAGTTTACTTACTCAAACGTTTTATCCCAGTGCCCTTATTTGCAAGATGGACAAAGGACAAACACAAGTAAAGGTTCAATAAGTTTATTAATAATAATACTATTAACCCTCAAATTACCCACATAAAACAAGAGGATACCACAGATTCAAGTATACTACCCGCAAAGGTGGTTTGGTTAAACTGCTGGCCCGATTCTCTGAGTCCCTCTGGTCTGTCGTCACGAAGGTGAGTCTCGATGGCAGCTTCTTCCTTCCTTTTCTGGTCAGTCTTCTGGATGGTCAAGTCGCGTCCCTTGTCCGTCTTCACTGCTAGTGTGTCTGAGATGCATACCTTTATCCCCCTCCCTCCCCACCTTTCCAGAAACTTCTCTGGCTTCCGGCCAATGAAGTCCCGGGAGAGGGTCACAATATTCAGTGGATTTCTTGATGTCTGCCTGACAGGACGCCGGGGCCCTCCCCAGGTGTCCATCTCCATGGTGTTGCTTCTATATAACCTGTTGACAGATAAGGTAACTGCAGGAACTCTAGGTGACATAAAGTCTGGCCCGATCTGGGCTTCTAACAATAGGCCGGTGTTTGATGATCTCCTGCTGGGTCTCAGAGTATGATGATCTTTGATGGGTGATTGACGGAACAGGCCCAGACATGTTTCTGTGTCTTTGTATATTTGACCTTAGTCAAGTCTGGCCTGCCCGATGTTTGACTGTGTTTGATTTTAATATGCCCAATTCTTTAATTTAGGATATCCAATTTAATTGGCCTTAAAACTAGGCCCTGATTAGATTACTACACACAGCATTTATATAGCTAGTCCTATTCAGTTTCTGGTCAATGGTAACCCCCAGAATGCTGATAGTGGAGGATTCAGTGATGGTAATGTCATTGACTGTCATGGGGCGATGGTTAAATAATCTCTTGTTGGAGATGGTCATTGCCTGACACTTGTGTTGTGTGTACATTACTTGCAACTTGTCAGCATAAGCCCCCAAGTTTGGCACAAGGCCCCAGATGTTAGTAAGGAGAATTTTGCCAGGTCAACAGCGCTGGGTTGCTGCTGTTGTTTCTGGTGCCTCGGTCTATGGTGGATGGGTCATCCTGTTTCACTCCTTATTCTTAATTTGGAGTTGTCGGCGTTGGATTGGGGTAGGCACAGTAAATAGTCTTACTTAGTACCTACTTGATGAAGGAGCGGCATTCCGAAAGCTTGTGCTACCAAATAAACCCTGTTGGACTTTAACCTGGTGTTGTGAGACGACTTACCCTTATTCTTATGGAGAGAATTCTTAGGGATAGAATATGCGCGCATTTGGAAAAGCATGGCCTAATTAGGGAAAGTCAGCGTGGCTTTGTGCAGGAAAAGTCACATCTTACTAACTTGATTGGACCAGGGAGCGGCGCGGGCTAATTGTTCTTTGTTTCTCGTTTCAAGGCTTCATTCTATGATCATCTTGCTGGTGCCAGTACAGAGCGAGACTGCGGATAGTTGGGAACCTGTCTCGGGGGCAGGGAATTCAGATGGTGTTCGTAAAGCAGAAGTGGAAATGAATAGGGTTGGGAAGCATTTTCTGATCAGGGCCAGTGTGATCTCCTGGACTCGTTTCGATCGCCTCAGGGGGTCGGAGAGGAATTTCCCAGATTTTTTTTCCCCATTTTGGCCCTGGGGATTTCACTCTGGGTTTTCGCCTCTCCCTGGAGATCACATGGTCTGGAATGGGGGGGTGGGGGTGAGTTAATAGGTTGTGATGAACAAAGCATCGTAGCTGTGAGGGACAGCTCGGTGGATAGGATATTAGGATGTAGATAGGCTGGAAAATTGGGCGGGGATCCTGGATTCAGGATTCAATCCTGGACCGGGGAGCGGCGCGGGCTTGGAGGGCCGAAGGGCCTGTTCCTGTGCTGTATTGTTCTTTGTTCTTTGATTGATTTTTTTTCAAGGAGGTGACAAAGAGCAAAGAAAAGTACAGCACAGGAACAGGCCCTTCGGCCCTCCAAACCGATGCCAATCACGATGCCCTAACTAAACTTAAAGAAACCTTCTGCCCTTAATAGGTCCGTATCCTCCTATTCCCTCCCTATTCATGTACCCATCCAGATGCCTCTTAAATGTTGCTAATGTGCCTGCTTCCACTACATCCTCTGGCAGCGCCCACCACTCTCTGCATGAAAAACTTCCCCCGCCCATCTCCCTTAAACTTTCCCCCTCTCACCTTGAACCTGTGCCCCATTGTAATTGGCACTTCCACCCTGGGAAAAAACCTCTGACTATCCACCCTGTCTATGCCTCTCAAACTTTTGCAGACCTCTAACAGGTCTCCCCTCAGCCTCCTTCTTTCTAGTGAAAACAATCCTGGTTTATTCAACCAGACAGGCGTTTCTGTGGCCGCAATCGAGATTCCAGGATGGCGTGTTGCCTCCCTGGTGCCAGGGTCAAGGATGTCTCTGAGCGATTGCAGGATATTCTTAAGGGGGAGGGTGAGCAGCCAGAGGTCATTGTACATATTGGTACCAACGACATAGGTAGGAAAAGGGATGAGGTCCTGAAATGTGAATATAGAGAGTTAGGCAGAAGGCTAATGTGCAGGACCTTGAAGGTACCGGTACCACGTGCTAGTGAGAGTAGGAAGAGGAGGATTAGGCAGATGAATGCCTGGCTTGAGAGCTGGTGCAGGGGGCAGGGATTTAGATTTTTGGATCATTGGGATCTTTTCTGGAGGAAGGGGGATGGGTTACATTTGAACTGGAGGGGGATTAACATCCCGGTGGGGAGATTTTCTATAGCCACTCGGGAGGGTTTAAACTAGTTTGGCAGGGGGGTGGCATCCAAAGCAGTAGGGAGACAGAATCCGCATCTTTCTAAATGGTCGTAAATCCCATCCCTAAGGACCTTTTCCATCAACTTACCAACCACCAAAGTAAGACTAACCGGCCTATAATTACCAGGGTAATTTCTATTCCCTTTCTTAAACAGAGGAACAACATTCGCCACTCTCCAGTCCTCTGGCACTATCCCTGTGGACAGTGAGGACCCAAAGATCAAAGCCAAAGGCTCTGCAATCTCATGCCTTGCCTCCCAAAAAATCCTAGGATATATTTCATCAGGCCCAGGGGACTTATCGAGCTTCCGTTCATTCAAAACTGCTAGTACATCCTCCCTCCAAACATCTATTTCCTCCAGCCTATTAGCCTGTAACCCTTTCTCTTCCTCAAAAACATGGCCCCTCTCCTTGGTGAACACTGAAGAAAAGTATTCATTCATCACCTCTCCTATCTCTACTGACTCCATACACAAGTTCCCACTACTGTCCTTGACCGGCCCTAACCTCACCCGGTCATTCTTTTATTCCTCACATAAGAGTAAAAAGCCTTGGGGTTTTCCTTGATCCGACCCGCCAAGGACTTCTCATGCCCCCCCCTAGCTCTCCTGAGCCCCTTTTTCAGCTCATTCCTTGCTTACTTGTAACCCTCAATCGAGCCATCTGAACCTTGTTTCTTCATCCCTACATAAGCTTCCCTCTTCCTTTTTGCAAGACATTCCACCTCTTTTGTGAACCATGGTTCCCTCACTCGGCCATTTCCTCCCTGCCTGACAGGGACATACCTATCAAGGACACACAGTATTTGTTCCTTGAAAAAGTTCCACTTTTCATTAGTGCCTTTCCCTGACAGTTTCTGTTCCCATCTGATGCCCCCTAATTCTTGCCCAATCACATCATAATTACCTCTCCCCCAATTATAAACCTTGCCCTGCTGTACAGCCCTATCCCTCTCCATTGCAATAACAAAAGACACCGAATTGTGGTCACTATCTCCAAAGTGCTCTCCCACAACCAAATCTAACACTTGGCCCAGTTCATTTCCCAGTACCAAATCCAATATGGCCCCACCTCTTGTCGGCCTACCCACATATTGTGTCAGGAAACCCTCCTGCAAACAGTGCCCAAAAACTGCCCCATCCGAACTATTCGACCTACAAAGGTTCCAATCAATATTTGGAAAGTTAAAGTCCCCCCATGACAACTACCCTGTGACCCCCACACCTGTCCATAATCTGCTTAGCAATTTCTTCCTCCACATCTCTATTACTATTTGGGGGCCTATAGTAAACTCCTAACAACGTGACCGCTCCTTTCCTATTTCTAACTTCAGATACGATAGGAAAGATAGAACAGGGGGTAAGAGAGGAGGGAGAGTTGCACTTTTGATTAGGGAAAGCATCACGGCCGTACTGAGAGGGGATATATCCGAGGGTTCGGCCACTGAGTCTATATGGGTAGAACTGAGAAATAAGAAGGGGGAAACCACTTTGATAGGGTTGTACTACAGGCCCCCAAATAGTCAGTGGGAAATTGAGGAGCAAATATGTAAGGAGATTACAGATAGCTCCAAGAAAAATAGGGTGGTAATAGTAGGAGATTTTAATTTTCCCAACATTGACTGGGACAGCCATAGTATTAGAGGGTTGGATGGAGAGAAATCTGTTGAGTGTATTCATTAGGAATTTCTCATTCAGTATGTGGATGGCCTGACTAGAGGTATTCTAGGTCTGGGGAGCAGAACGTTGCCAGTGTTGCTACTTCTGGGCACCATGAGGTGTTGATTAGGAAGCAGTCCCCACCTCCCCTAGCCTTGCCTGACGCCGTTGTATGATTCCATTCGATGGATTGAGAACCCCTCTGGTTGTATCCCTCTGGTTATTGAGTGAGTGGGAGCTCGTCCAATGAGAGACAAGTGGTGGGAATTTAAACGGCGCACTCTGAGTCTGGACCTGGATTCTGTCGTTCCAGAGCTCAGGCCTTGATTTGTTGTAAGCCGCAGACGAAGCCTTTCTTTGTTTTAATGAAGCAGTGTTGTACTGCAGGACTGGCTTTGGCAAGGTTATTACATTAGTGACGAAGGTGAATAAGATTGTTTTTTTCTTCTTGTACTCCTGGTAACATTTCTCATCAAGTGGAAAGCCGCATTTCCTCTCTGGTAAGAAAAGTAAAATATCTTTCTTTGGTAAAGGATGTGAACGGTGAAGATTCGGCCCAATATCTAGAGCACACGCTCGACTTCATAGAATCCTACAGTGCAGAAGGAAGCCATTCGGCCCATCGAGTCTGCACTGACCACAATCCCACCCAGGCCCTCTCCCCATCACCCTATGCACTTACCTTAGCTAGTCACCCTGACACTAAGTGCCAATTTTAGCATGGCCAATGCACCTAACCCGCATATCTTTGGACTGTGGGAGGAAACCGGAGCACCCGGAGGAAACCCACGCAGACACGGGGAGAATGTGCAAACTCCACACACACAGTGACCCCAGCCGGGTCCCTGGTACTGTGAGGCAGCAGTGCTAACCACTGTGCCTCTGTGCTGCCCCTTCTTCTGGGAAAATCAAATTGAGGGAGATTAAAGGCAGAAAGTGATCTGACTTGCAGCACGTGGGACCCCGACATTCAGCAGAATACAAAGCTTGACTTACCCTGATTCAAGGTCTTTCGGTGAACTTGTAGATTTGGTTAACTTTGATCCAAAACGCTCTGTCATTCTCCAGTTGTATCAGTTTAATTCAAAAGGGAGAATCCCTGGGGAACCCATTGCAGTATTTTTGGCTAGATTTCAGAAATTGTGCAAAAACGTTGTGATTTCACATCATCATCAGATTGGTGTGTGGAATTAACTACTTGATAATACAAAACAAAATTAGCAGAACCTGAACTGAACTCAGAGTGTTATTAAAAATCTTTCTCACTGCAAAGTGCAGAAAAAGGAGCTCGAGAGCTGTAAGGGACGTCTGAAAATGATATTCTCCAGACAGGGAGAGGAGCCACGAGCAGTCGTGACCATTCCTCAACTGACGGTGCCTGTGCAAGTAAGGTGTCAGAGTTTCCACTACAATATCAAAGCCCAGTTTGTGTCACCAAGCAGTCGAGGAAACGAAATGATAACCCCAAATGTGGAGGAGACTATATTCTGGAAGGTTACAAGTCAATGGTTGGGCTGTTGTAGGCACGGACAGGCATGGGTGGCAGTAGACAAAACACGTGTTGTTCTGAAAGGAGGCCAAGACTAGTACCAGCCCATACTGTGAAGGTACATCCACTGACTGAGCAAGAAACAGCGCAACTAAACCGTATCCTTGTGAGCAGGATGGCCCAATAATGGTGGAACTGCTGGTGAATGGACCCCTGGTGGAAATGGAGGTTGACACGGAGCCACAGGTTTCATTTTCGGGGAGCAGGTGTATAACCACTTTCAGACCAGTATTCAGCTTCTGAAATTGCAAAACACACAGGCCAGACTACCCACTTACAGAGGGCGAACCATGAAGGATGAAGGGCACCACAATGGCCCCAGTGACCCAGTGATAGCAATCAGCCGGACTCCCACCCAGTGTTGTGCGTGGGCAAAGACCGAGCCTAATGGGGAGAGATTGCTGCAGCAAATCATAGAATTCCCTACAGTGCAGTAGGAGGCCATTCGGCCCATCGAGCCTGCACCGAACACAATTCCACCCAGGCCCTAGCCCCGTAACCCCACATGTTTATTCCGTGAGGGATTTCACTGGTACGTTCTGGGAGAAGTCAGCCCAGCAACATCTACAAAGAAGTGGGAAGTGGAAGATCTGGTGTCAAGGAGCGGTAGGCCCGAAACAATACATTGGTGTTTCCCTCCAACCCTCCTCCTCTAACCAATGTCTCGGACGACTACACCTGCAGGAGGTGCACTCAATTGCAACTCCTTACAGATCGCATGAAGCAGCAGTTAGATACACTTAGGAGCATGAAGGTGGAGGAAAGTGTCATAGACAGGAGCTTTAGAGACATGGTCACACCCAAGGTGCAGGCAGATAGATGGGTGACCGCTAGAAGGGGCAGGCAGGCAGTGCAGGACTCCCGTGTGGTTGTCCCCCCTCCCGCACAAGTATACTGTTTTGGATACTGTTGGGGAGGATGGCCTGTCAGGGGATAACAGCAGCAGCAGCCAGAGCAGTGGCACCCGGCTGGCTCTGTTGTTAAGCAGGAAGGGACGAAGAGGACTAGAGCAATAGTTATAGGGGACTCTACAGTTAGGGGTGCTGATAGGTGCTTCTGTGGACGTAAAAGAGACTTCAGGATGGTCTGTTGCCCCCCTGGTGCCAGGGTCCAGGATGTCTCTCAACAGACAGAAAGCATTCTGAAGGGAGAGGGTGAGCAGCCAGTGATTGTGGTACATATTGGTACTAACGACATAAGCAGGAAGAGTGATGAGGTCCTGCAGCAGCAGTTTAGGGAGTTAGATAGAATGTTAAAAAGCAGGACCTCTCGGGTTGTAATCTCAGGATTACTCCCTGTGCCACGTGCCAGTGAGGCGAGGAATAGGAAGATATTACAGCTCAGCACGTGGCTAAACAGCTGGTGTAGGAGGGAGGGTTTCAGGTTTCTGGACTATTGGGATCTCTTCCGGGGCAGGTGGGACCTGTACAAGAAGGACGGTTTGTGTCTAAACAGGAAGGGCATAAATATTCTGGCTGGGAGGTTTGCTAGTGTCACACGGGAGGATTTAAACTAGTTTGGCAGGGGGGTGAGAACCAAGGCAAAGGTGAATTAACTGTAGGGGAACCAGAGAGCAGGGCCGGTAAGACTCAGGGAAAGAGCAGGCAGGGTCTGGTTGCTAATCAAAGAGGGGCTGGTGGACTGAAGTGCATTTATTTCAATGCTAGAAGAAATATTAAAGCAGATGACTTTAGAGCTTGGATTAGTATTTGAAACTATGATGTTGTTGCTAATACAGAGACTTGGTTAAGGGAAGGACAGGATTGGCAGCTTAACATTCCAGGATACAGATGTTTCAGGTGGGATAGAGGGGGATGTAAAAGGGGTGGGGGAGTTCAACTACTGGTTAAGGAGAATATCACAGCTGTACTGTGGGAGGACACCTCGGAGGGTTCATACAGCGAGGTAATATGGGTAGAGCTCAGGAATAGGAAGGGTGTAGTCACAATGTTGGGGGTTTACTATTGGCCGCCCAACAGCCAGCGGGAAATAGAGGAACAGATATGTGGGCAGATTTTGTCAAGGTGTAAAAGTAACAGCGTTGTTGTGGTGGGAGATTTTAACTTCCCCAATATTAGAACATAGAACATAGAAAAACTACAACACAAACAGGCCCTTCGGCCCACAAGTTGCGCCGGTCATGTCCCTACCTACCTAGGCCTATATATAGGCTTACCTATAACCCTCAATCCTATTAAGTCCCATGTACTCATCCAGAAGTCCCTTAAAAGACCCGATCGAGATTGCCTCCACCACCATTGACGGCAGCCGATTCCACTCATCCACCACCCTCTGAGTGAAAAACTTACCCCTGACATCTCCTCTGTACCTACTCCCCAGCACCTTAAACCTGTGTCCTCTCGTAGCAGCCATTTCAGCCCTGGGAAAAAGCATCTGAGAATCCACCCGATCTATACCTCTCAACATCTTGTACACCTCTATCAGGTCACCTCTCATCCTTCATCTCTCCAAGGAGAAAAGACCGAGCTCCCTCAACCTATCCTCATAAGGCATGCCACCCAATCCAGGCAACATCCTTGTAAATCTTCTCTGCCCCCTTTCAATCATTTCTACATCCTTCCTGTAATGAGGCGACCAGAACTGAGCACAGTACTCCAAGTGGGGTCTGACGAGGGTCTTATAAAGCTGCATCATTATCTCCCGACTCCTAAACTCAATCGCTTGATTGATGAAGGCCAGCACACCATACGCCTTCCTAACCACCTCCTCTACCTGCGAGGCCGATTTAAGAGTCCTATGGACCCAGACCCCAAGGTCCTTCTGATCCTCTACACTACACCCTTGACATTATACTCCTTCATCCCATTTGACCTGCCAAAATGTACCACTACACATTTATCCGGGTTTATTGACTGGTACTCACTTAGTGCTAGAGGTGTGGATGGGGCAGAGTTTGTAAGAAGGATCTGGCATGTGGGAGGACTACACTTATGTGGGAGGACTACACTTATCTTTATCCATCAGTACCTTATCGGGTGGATTCTCAGAGGCTTTTTCCCAGGGCTGAAATGGCTGCTACGAGAGGACACAGGTTTAAGGTACAGAGGAGATGTCAGGGGTAAGTTTTTCACTCAGAGGGTGGTGGGTGAGTGGACTAGTCAACATCTTGCATGTGGGAGGCTTTCAAGTGTAAGTTGATAGGGATTCAGGACCGACACATTCCTGTAAGGATGAAGGATAAGGATGGCAAGTTTTGGGAACCTTGGATAATGAGAGATATTGTGAATCTAGTCAAAGAGAAAAAGGAAGCCCAGGAGGGCTTCTTGAAACAGTATGTAGATAGTCCAACTAGGGAAGGGGCCGTACTGGACCTGGTATTGGGGAAAGAGCCCGGCCAGGTGGTCGATGTTTCAGTAGGGGAGCAGTTTGGGAACAGTGACCACAATTCAGTAAGCTTTAAGATACTGATGGATAAAGATAAGAGTAGTCCTCAAGTTCAGGTGCTAAATTGGGGGAAGGCTAATTACAACAATATTAGGCAGGAACTGAAGAATGTAGATTGGGGGCAGATGTTTGAGGGCAAATCAACATCTGGCATGTGGGAGGCTTTCAAGTGTAAGTTGATAGGGATTCAGGACCGACACATTCCTGTAAGGATGAAGGATAAGGATGGCAAGTTTTGGGAACCTTGGATAATGAGAGATATTGTGAATCTAGTCAAAGAGAAAAAGGAAGCATTTGTCAAAGCTAGGAGGCTGGGAACACACGAAGCAAGTGTGGAATACAAGGAAAGTAGAAAGAAACTTAAGCAAGGAGTAAGGAGAGCTAAAAGAGGTCACAGAAAATCATTGGCCAGCAGGATTAAGGAAAATCCCAAGGCTTTTTATACATATATAAAGAGCAAGAGGGTAGCCAGGGAGAGGGTTGGGCCACTCAAGGACAGGGGAGGGAATGTGTGCATGAAGCCAGAGGAAATGGGCTATGAATATGGTATATGAATATACTCGCCCGACCTCAGGGTCTCATCAGCGTGAGTTAGATTCCAATGGACAATGGAAAACATAGTTGAACAGAGGGATCTCATAGATCATAGAAACCCTACAGTGCAGAAGGAGGCCATTCGGCCCATCGAGTCTGCACCGACCACAATCCCACCCAGGCCCTATCCCCACATATTTTTACCCACTAATCCCTCTAACCTACGCATCCCAGGACTCTAAGGGGCAATTTTTTATTTATTTTTTAACCTGGCCAATCAACCTAACCCGCACATCTTTGGACTGTGGGAGGAAACCGGAGCACCCGGAGGAAACCCAAGCAGACACGAGGAGAATGTGCAAACTCCACACAGACAGTGACCCGAGCCGGGAATCGAACCCGGGACCCTGGAGCTGTGAAGCAGCAGTGCTAACCACTGTGCTACCGTGCCGCCCTAAGTTCAGGAATGACACAGACTGTCAGTATACTTGGACGATAACCTGGTCACAGACACCTCAGAACAAGAGCACTTGGCAAACCTGGAAGAGATGCTGAAAAGATTTTCCAGAGCTGGGATACACCTTGTGGTGAACCATAGATGGTTACCACTATGGGTACTGAACCATAGATGGTTAGCACTATGGGTACTTGTACATATGTTACTGTTGTCTCTGTTGGGGTTAGGGTTGGGGTGTTCTACCTGTTGGTATTGTTCTGTGGTACACTCCGGTTGGCTCCGCCTACCTGTAGGAGTATAAAGGTCACTGCACTGCCCGGTGACCCTTTAGTCTGGGATTGTATTGTTAAGCAGTATGCTCCATTCTTGTTCCTAATAAAAGCCTTTATTTCCCGGGTACGATCCAGCCTCCCGAGTGATTTAATCGCGCATCAATTTTATTAGTAACAATTTTTGGTTGAAAAAAAAAACCATGGAGCAAATGTTAAAAACCGATCGGCTTACCTTAGATCCGCGTGCAGCTGGAGCGTCGAACACTTTCGACCATTGGTTGAAGTGTTTCCAGGATTATATCGACGCCTCAACAGCAGTCCAAAACGATGCCGATAGATTGCGGGTCCTCCACGCAAGGGTAAGCGACACTGTGTATGCAACAATCCGTGATGCCCAAGACTACAAAGGGGCCATCGAACTACTTAAGAAACTGTACAACAAACCGCCAAACGAGATTCATGCTCGTCACCTACTAGCCACTCGACGGCGGCAGCCCGGCGAAACGACGGGACAGTACCTGCGCAAACTTCAGCAGCTAGCCAGAGCCTGCAATTGCAAGCCAGTGTCGGCGGCCCAGTATACTAACGATCTGATCCGAGATGCGTTCGTGGCGGGAATCGGCTCATCCTATATTCGCCTGCGGCTGCTAGAGCAAGGTAACTTGGACCTAGCTAAGACGGTGGAATTGGCTGATGCGATGGAAACGGCCTCCAGAAGTCTTGAAACTTACCCCACCGACCACGTGGGAACATCGTGGCAAGTACAGCCACCGACTCAACTCTACCCAGCGGCTCCTAGGAACTGCGCGATCGTGCTTTCAACCTCGGATCTGACGGCTGCGGCAGTGCTACTTCTGTGGATTGGTGAAGCACCCTCGCCAGAGATGTCCGGCCAGAACGGTATTTTGCTCCGCGTGTGGGAAGAAAGGGCACTATGCTAAAGTGTGCCGAGCTAAACCACCTTCGAAGCCAAGCAGCGCGGCATGTGACTCTCCAGGATCTGTCTCCTCATCTTCGGCTTCGTCGAGGTCTTCCACCATGTGCGATTCACGAGCGCCGCCATTCATGAGGACGACGACGCAAGACACGTGCGACCTGTGAGTGCCGCCACTTTCAACACCATCGACCACGTGCGATCCATGGGTGCAGCCATTTTGGTCGACACCGACCGCAGATGACCAGCAGGGGTCATCATCATCAACCATCTCAGCTGCCTGCAGTTGCACTCAAGATTCAACGGTGGCGTCAATCATCCTGGACCAGGCCAAGCCTCACAGACTCGACAAGTCCATGATGGACATAGAGGTAAACGGACGCCTAATACATTGTCTGTTTGACAGCGGGAGCACGGAGAGTTTCATTCAGCCTGACACCGTGAAACGGTGCGGTCTCCGAGTACAGACTATCAGACAGACAATTTCTATGGCGTCGAGGTCCCGATCTGTTACCGTGCTTGGGAGCTGCGTGGTAAACCTAACGGTGCAGGGCACAGTTTATGAGAACTTCAGGCTCCTCGTGTTACCGCACCTTTGCGCTCCGATACTCCTGGGACTAGACTTTATGGTCCACCTGAGGAGTGTGACCCTGCAGTACGATGGGCCAGTCCCTCCACTTTCAGTGGGAGAACAGCAGCCTCCAAATTGCCCAGCGCGCTCCACGTGCAGTCTCTCGACACTCAGAATCACCCTGCCATCTTTATTTGAGAATCTTGTGGCAGGCTGCAAGCCCATCACAACTAAGAGCAGGCGTTACAGCGCTGAGGATCGGAGCTTTATTCGATCTGAGGTTCAGCGGCTCCTCAGGGAAGGGATCATTCAACCTAGCACTAGCCCATGGAGAGCCCAAGTCGTGGTGGTTAAAACTGGAGACAAGCCCCGGATGGTCATAGACTATAGTCAGACCATTAATAGGTACACGCAGCTGGACGCATACCCTCTCCCGCGCATATCTGACATGGTCAACCAGATTGCGCAGTGCCGGGTGTTTTCCACCATCGACTTGAAGTCAGCCTATCACCAGCTCCCCATTCGCCCAGAGGACCGAAAATATACGGCCTTTGAGGCGGATGGTCGTCTCTACCACTTCTTAAGGGTCCCCTTTGGTGTCACGAATGGGGTCTTGGTCTTCCAGCGTGCAATGGACCGAATGATGGACCAAAACGGGCTACGGGCTACCTTCCCGTAACTGGACAACATCACTATCTGTGGCTATGACCAGCAGGACCACGATGCCAACCTCCTAAAGTTTTTATGCACTGCGTCTCGCCTGAATCTGACCTATTACAGGGAGAAGTGTGTATTCAGCAAGCGCCGCCTAGCAATTCTCGGATACGTGGTGGAAAACGGGGTCATCGGCCCCGATCCAGACTGTATGCGTTCCCTCCTTGAACTTCCCCTACCCACTAGCATCAAAGCACTGAGAAGATGCTTAGGCTTCTTTTCGTATTACGCACAGTGGGTTCCCAATTATGTGGACAAAGCCCGTCCGCTCATAAAGTCTACCTCTTTTCCCCTGGCAGCAGAGGCTCGCTTAGCCTTTGAAGGGATAAAAGCTGACATCGCGAAAGCCACGATGCACGCTGTCGATGAGTCCATCCCCTTCCAGGTGGAGAGTGATGCATCTGATTTCGCCCTGGCCGCCACACTTAACCAGGCAGGCAGGCCCGTCGCCTTTTTCTCTCGCACCCTCCAAGGCCCTGAAATTCGGCACTCTGCTGTGGAAAAAGAGGCTCAGGCCATTGTGGAGGCCGTCCGGCATTGGCGCCATTACTTGGCTGGAAAACGATTCACCCTGCTCACGGACCAGCGGTCCGTGGCGTTCATGTTCAACAACACGTTAAGGGGTAAGATCAAAAATGATAAAATCTTGAGGTGGAGAATCGAACTCTCCACCTCCAACTATGATATCATGTACCGTCTGGGGAAGCTCAATGAGCCCTCAGATGCCCTGTCGCGTGGAACATGTGCCAGTGTGCAGGAGGACCGGCTACAGGCCCTCCACAATGATCTCTGCCATCCGGGGATCACTCGGCTCTTCCATTTTGTAAAGGCCCGGAATCTACCCTACTCCGTAGAGGATGTCAGGTCGATAACTCGAAGCTGCCAGGTATGTGCTGAATGCAAGCCGCACTTCTACCGACCTGACAGGGCACACCTCATTAAGGCCACTCGCCCTTTTGGAAGACTGAGTGTTGATTTCAAGTGTTGATTCCTTCGACAGATCGGAATGTGTACTTCCTCAACGTGATTGACGAGTACTCCCGATTCCCTTTTGCCATTCCCTGTTCAGACATGACCGCTGCCACGGTTATCAAAGCATTGCGGGATCTTTTCAACCTGTTTGGTTACCCCAGTTATATCCACAGTGATAGGATTTCGTCGTTTATGAGTGACGACTTGAGGCAATACCTGCTCTCAAAAGGAATTGCCTCAAGTAGGACTACGAGTTACAACCCCAGGGGTAACGGGCAGGTTGAAAGAGAAAACGCTACAGTCTGGAAGGCTGTCTTACTGGCGTTGAGGTCTAAGGGTCTTCCAGTCTCCCGTTGGCAAGAGGTACTTTCTGATGCGCTCCATTCAATCCGGTCCCTCCTGTGTACTGCAACCAATGCTACCCCACATGAGTGGATGTTTACCTTCCCTAGGAAGTCTTCCTCTGGGACCTCACTGCCGTCTTGGTTGACGTAGTCAGGACCTGTCCTCCTGCGGCGGCATGTTAGGACCCACAAGTCCGACCCTTTGGTTGAACAGGTCCATCTCCTCCATGCCAACCCTCAATATGCCTATGTAGCATATCTTGACGGGCGAGAGGACACGGTCTCTATTCGAGATCTGGCGCCTGCAGGGGACCTGGAAACCCCCGTCGCTCCCGCACCCCTGGTTAGGGACCCCTTGCCCTTTATCTCCCCTCCTGACACGGCGCGGGCAGTATCAGGACCACCACTTAATCCTCTTACTCCCGTGTACAGCTTGCCTGAGTCCAAGAGATTGTCGCCACCTCGGGGCATTCCTGAGTCCGGGAGATTGTCGCCACCTCGTGGTCCACCCGTCTGTGAGGAACTGGAGGAGTCACTGGACACCGCCTTGGAGAGAGGGACACCACGGTCACCAGAACCGGCGCTACCGCCAGTGTTGAGGAGGTCGCAGAGACGGTGCGGTCCTCCAATACGACTGAACTTGTGAATATATGGACAGTTCGTACAGTTTTTTTGCCCCACCGGCCTTTGTTTTAAAGGAGGGGTGAATGTGGTGAACCATAGATGGTTACCACTATGGGTACTGAACCATAGATGGTTAGCACTATGGGTACTTGTACATATGTTACTGTTGTCACTGTTGGGGTTAGGGTTGGGGTGTTCTACCTGTTGGTATTGTTCTGTGGTACACTCCGGTTGGCTCCGCCTACCTGTAGGAGTATAAAGGTCACTGCGCTGCCTGGTGACCCTTTAGTCTGGGAATGTATTGTTCAGCAGTATGCTCCATTCTTGTTCCTAATAAAAGCCTTTATTTCCCGGGTACGATCCAGCCTCCCGCGTGGTTTAAGAGAGAAAAATGTGCCTTTCAGGCTGTTTGGGTGATTACCGGGTGGACACAGTGATTTACACCCCGTAGAACAGAAAATCAAGGGGGCAGCACCCCTGAAAAATATCACAGTTAAAATCCTTCTTAAGATTAGTAAACTGCTATGGGAAACTCATTCTGGACTTGGTTACCCTTTGCATGCCCTGCTATGGAAGGACCAAAAATGGTCCTGGAAGGAAATGATGTGGAGATGCCGGCGTTGGACTGGGGTAAGCACAGTAAGAAGTCTCACAACACCAGGTTAAAGTCCAACAGGTTTATTTGGTGGCAAATACCATAAGCTTTCGGAGCACAGCTCCTTCGTCAGATGGAGTGGATATCTGTTCTCAAACAGTGCAAACCAGACACAGAAATCAAGTTACAGAATACTGATTAGAATGCAAATCTCTACAGCCAGCCAGGTCTTAAAGGTACAGACAATGTGGGTAGAGGGAGAATTCAACACAGGTTAAAGAGATGTGTATTGTCTCCAGACAGAACAGCTAGTGAGATTCTGCAAGATCAGGGGGAAGGCTGTGGGGGTTACTGATAATGTGACATAAATCCAACATCCCGGTTTAGGCCGTCCTCATGTGTGCGGAACTTGGCTATCAGTTTCTGCTCAGCGACTCTGCGCTGTCGTGTGTCGTGAAGGCCGCCTTGGAGAACGCTTACCTGAAGATCCAAGGCTGAATGCCCGTGACTGCTGAAGTGCTCCCCCTGGAAGGAAACCCAGGCTGAGGCTTTCAACAAGGTAAACAACAATTTTTGTCATCAAATCTGTTGGTCCATTTTGACCCGAAGAAGGAACTCATGCTGACATGTGACTATGGGATTGGGGCTGTACTTTCACATTGTTGGAAAGATAGAACAGAAAGGTCGAGAGCATTTACATCCAGAATCCTCTTAGACGCCAAGCGGAGGTATTCGCTAATTGAGAAAGAGGGATTGATGGTCATTTTTGACATAAAAAGATTTAATGAGAATGTCTGAGGTGCTTTATAATAGCTTGGGCCATTCAGAGGATGAGGCAATTTCCACCATTGTTTCTGCCCAGATTGTCAGAAGGGATATGAAACTCAATCCACAGAATATTACCATGTGTCTCTGGATGACTGGTCCAGTGAGAATACCAGTGCACCACTGCCTCCCCTAACTAGAGATCCATTTCAACTCTGAAATAAATAGCTGATAAGAGTGGCTGTTGGACTAGGAGCAGGATGCTTGAGATGTAGAATTCTGTCCGTGAGAATGTGCAAAGATTGACTCTGGTCATTTCCTTCATTAGCCAGCTTCATGCAATACAGAGTCAGAAAGCCCAAGGAAGGCCATTCGGCCCAGCAATGCTGTGCTGATTCTCTACTGAGAAATCCAGTTCGTTCCACTCCCCCAAAAGGGAACAAGACCTGTCCCTGGCTGAGTCTCAACATAGAATCATAGAATCCCTACAGTGCAAAAGGAGGCCAATCAGCCTATCGAGCCTGCACCGACCACAATCCCACCCAGGCACTATCCCTGTAACACCACGTTTTTATCCTGAATGCCCCTGACACTATGGGACAACTTAACATGGTTAATTCATCTAACCCGCACACCTTTGGACTGTGGAAGGAAACCGGAGCACCCGGAGAAAACCCACACAGACACGGGGAGAACGTGCAAACTCCACGCAGACAGTGACCCAAGCCAGGAATTGAACCTGGGTCCCTGGAGCTGTGAGGCAGCAGTGCTAACCACTGTGGCACCGTGCCGCCATGTTAGTGATTGGTGCTCTGTCTGACGAGGAGTGCTGGTGAATGAGGGTTGTTTGGTGGCATGACGGTTTAAATCACTTTACGATAATTAATAGTTGGCTAATAAGATGTCCTATTCTGTGGACAGAACAGACATGGTCAATCTTCCACATTGTCATCTAGATGTGCATTTACAGCACTGTTTTTAAAATAGAAGATAATTGCAATTGCTGCCATTTCTTTCCAGGAGCTGTTTGGGAGGGGAGCGAGTGTCTCCGTGTTCTAGTGAGTGCTGACACTGTGCAATGGGGCTCTCCAGTGGCTGCAACATGCACAATTACAAACACTTCCTGTGTCGTGGGTTCCATCACACACGCCTCAGAGATATTGTGGCAACTGGACAAGGTGAACATTCCCAGGACACAGTACACCATTGTGAACCGGACCGTATCTCAGGTCAACATTCCTGCTTTCAATCAAACAGTTGGAGTGCTCAGTTGTGCAATCCAGCAAGGATTGGGAATGCCTGTGCGGAATGGAGTCAGAATCCGCACTGGATGTAAGTATCGGCACATGGTGAAGCTGAGTGAAACAGCTTGAGGGTGACTAAGTTAAGAAGGGTTTATTATGAACAATATAAGTGTGTTTGTACAAGCAATGGTCAGACACAACAAAAGAGAAAAATAAAGACACACTCTCTGTCCCTCAGCTCCAACTCACGTTCCTCCCTGGCCCCGAGTCACGCCCTTGCTCCCGTTTGGCTTCCAGCGCTGCCACCCACTTATTTCCATTCTCTCATTGCCTTCCTCTGGTGCTTTGCTTTTGCCCTCTTCTTGAGGTATTTTATTGCCTCCTCTTTGAGGTCTTTGTTACTTATGGACCTTTTAAGAGAGTTGTCCTCTATCTGGGCACTAATCCAGTTTTCCTGTCTGGAGCTGTTTGTTGATTCTTGCTGCTTTAAATGTATTACCACTTCAAAACTGCCAATGAGCCGTCAGCATTCTCTCTCTCCATTTTCACACTTTTGGGGTTTTGGAGCGAATCTGCTGCTCTTTTTTTAACTTTTAAAACTTTTATTAAGGGAAACTCCTTTTTGTGATGTCTGGAATGTTTGTTTCCTCTGGCGGTTTGGAGATTTCTGTTTGGAAAACGGCTAATGTTACGCCGCTGTTTAAAAAAGGAAGGAGACAAAAGGCGGGTAACTATAGGCCGGTCAGCTTAACGTCTGTAGTAGGGAAAATGCTGGAATCCATTATTAAAGAGGAGATAGCAGGGCATCTGGATAGAAATGGTTCGATCAATCAGACGCAGCATGGATTCATGAGGGGAAAGTCGTGCTTGACGAACATGTTGGATTTTTATGAAGATGTGACTAGGGGGGTTGATGGAGGAGAACCGGTGGATGCGGTGTTTTTGGATTTCCAAAAGGCGTTTGATAAGGTGCCCCATAAAAGGCTGCTGAAGAAGATTAGGGCACACGGAGTTGGGGGTAGTGTGTTAAAGTGGATTGGGGACTGGCTATCCGACAGGAAGCAAAGAGTCGGAATAAATGGGTGTTTTTCCGGTTGGAGGAAGGTAACTAGTGGCGTGCCGCAGGGATCGGTACTCGGGCCGCAACTATTTACCATTTATATAGATGATCTGGAGGAGGGGACGGAGTGTAGGGTAACGAAGTTTGCAGACGACACAAAGATAAGTGGAAAAGTGAATCGTGTGGAGGACGGAGAAGATCTGCAGAGAGATTTGGACAGGCTGAGTGAGTGGGCGAGGATATGGCAAATGGAGTATAACGTTGAGAAATGCGAGGTTATACACTTTGGAGGAAATAATAACAAATGGGATTACTATCTCAATGGAAACAAATTAAAACATGCTACCGTGCAAAGGGACCTGGGGGTCCTTGTGCATGAGACGCAAAAGCCCAGTCTGCAGGTACAACAGGTGATCAAGAAGGCAAATGGGATGTTGGCCTATATTGCGAGGGGGATAGAATATAAAAGCAGGGATGTCTTGATGCACCTGTACAGGGCATTGGTGAGGCCGCAGCTGGAATACTGTGTGCAGTATTGGTCCCCTTATATGAGGAAGGATATATTGGCATTGGAGGGAGTGCAGAGAAGGTTCACCAGGTTGATACCGGAGATGAGGGGTTTGGATTATGAGGAGAGGCTGAGGAGATTGGGTTTGTACTCGTTGGAGTTTAGAAGGATGAGGGGGGATCTTATGGAGACTTATAAGATAATGCGGGGGCTGGATAGGGTGGAGGCGGAGAGATTCTTTCCACTTAGTAAGGAAGTTAAAACTAGAGGACACAGCCTCAAAATAAAGGGGGGTCGGTTTAAGACAGAGTTGAGGAGGAACTTCTTCTCCCAGAGGGTGGTGAATCTCTGGAATTCTCTGCCCACTGAGGTGGTGGAGGCTACCTCGCTGAATATGTTTAAAGCGCGGATGGATGGATTCCTGATCGGTAAGGGAATTAAGGGTTATGGGGATCAGGCGGGTAAGTGGTACTGATCCACGTCAGATCAGCCATGATCTTATTGAATGGCGGGGCAGGCTCGAGGGGCTAGATGGCCTACTCCTGCTCCTATTTCTTATGTTCTTATGTTCTTATGTTTTCTATCCATGGTGACTTGGCCGTTTGGATTCAGAATTGGCTTGCCCATAAACATGAGGACACACGAGGACGGCCTCAACCGGAATATTGGGTTCATGTCACACTATCTGTAAT
Organism: Mustelus asterias; assembly: GCF_964213995.1. Lineage (NCBI taxonomy): Eukaryota > Metazoa > Chordata > Chondrichthyes > Carcharhiniformes > Triakidae > Mustelus > Mustelus asterias. Next base: position 362,319 of record NW_027590289.1, on the reverse strand, counting down.
CCCCACAGCTTGCCTGGACCTGCAGAGTCTCACTGGCTGTCCTGTCTGGAGACAATACACATCTCTTTAACCTGTCTTAATGCTCTCTCCACTCACATTGTTTGCATGTTAAAGACTTGATTAGCTGTAAGTATTCGCATTCCAACCATTATTCTGTAAATTGAGTTTGTGTCTTTATATGCCCTGTTTGTGAACAGAATTCCCATTCACTTGAAGAAGGGGCTTAAGGCTCCGAAAGCTTGTGGCTTTTACAGGATCTCAATCATAGAAACCCTACAGTACAGAAAGAGGCCATTTGGCCCATCGAGTCTGCACCGACCACAATCCCACCCTGGCCCTACCCCCATATCCCTACATATCTTAGCCACTAATCCCTCTAACCTACGCATCTCAGGATACTAAGGGGCAATTTTAGCATGGCCAATCAACCTAACTCGCACATCTTTGGACTGCGGGAGGAAACCGGAGCACCCGGAGGAAATCCATGCAGACACGAGGAGAATGTGCAAATTCCACACAGGCAGTGACCCAAGCCGGGAGTCGAACCCAGGTCCCTGGAGCTGTGAAGCAGCAGTGCTAACCACTGCTACCGTGCCGCCCTTTTGCTACCAAATAAACCTGTTGGACTTTAACCTGGTGTTGTAAAACTTCTTGCTGTGTTTGCCCATAAACGCCAGACAGTGGTGATGGAAGGTTTTCTGGCTGGAGGTCTGTGACTAGTGGTGTTCCGCAGGGATCCATACTGGGACCTCTGCTGTTTGTGATATATAGAAATGACTTGGATGAAAACACAGATGGGTACATGAGTAAATTTGCAGATAACACAAAGATAGGTGTAGAGTCATAGAGGTTTACAGCACGGAAACAGGCCCTTTGGCCCAACTTGTCCATGCCGCCTTTTTTTTAAACGACTAAGCTAGTTCCAACTGCCCGCGTTTGGCCCATATCCCTCGATAGCCATCTTACTCATGTAACTGTCTAAATGCTTTTTGAAACACAAAATTGTACCCGCATCTACTACTACTTCTGGCAGCTTGTTCCAGACACTCACCACCCTTTTTTCACCATCTGTGTGAAAAAATTGCCCCTCTGGACCCCTTTGTATCTCTCCCCTCTCGCCTTAAACCTATGCCCTCCAGTTTTAGACTCCCCTACCTTTGGGAAAAGATATTGACTATCTAGCTGATGTTTGCCCCTCATTATTTTGTAGACCTCTATAAGATCACCCCCAAGCCTGCAACACACGCCCAGACTCTGTCGCGCACGCCCAGACTCTGTCACGCATGCCGACACTCTGTCGCATCCGCCTACTCTTTGACACGAAGCCCACACTCTGTCACAAAGACCACACTCTGTCGCGAAGCCCACACTCTGTCGAGCATGCCCGCACTCTCACACTCCCTCGCTCTCACACTCCCTCACTCTCACACTCCCTCGCTCTCACACTCCCTCACTCTCACACTCCCTCGCTCTCACACTCCCTCGCTCTCACACTCCCTCGCTCTCACACTCCCTCGCTCTCACACTCCCTCGCTCTCACGCTCCCTCGCTCTCACACTCCCTCGCTCTCACACTCCCTCGCTCTCACACTCCTTCGCACTCACGCTCCCTCGCTCTCACACTCCCTCGCACTCACGCTCCCTCACTCTCACACTCCCTCACTCTCACACTCCCTCGCTCTCACACTCCCTCGCTCTCACACTCCCTCGCTCTCATGCTCCCTCGCTCTCAAAGAACAAAGAACAATATAGCACAGGAACAGGCCCTTCGGCCCTCCAAGCCTGCGCCGCTCATGTGCCCAACTAGTCCATTCGTTTGTATCCCTCTATTCCCAGTCTGTTCATGTGGCTATCTAGATAAGTCTTGAATGATCCCTCGCTCTCCCTCGCCCCCTCGTTCTCCCTCGCTCTCACGCTCCCTCACTCTCTCACACTCTCTCTTTCTCGCTACACTCTCTCAAGCTCTCTCTCACACACTCTCACACACTGTCTCTCACACATTCTTTCTCTCACTCTCACTCTCACTCTCACTCTCACACTCTCACTCACACTCTCTCACACTGTCTCTTTCTCTCTCTCACACTGTCTCTCTCTCACGCTCTCTCTCACGCTCTCTCTCACGCTCTCTCTCACGCTCTCTCGCACACTCTCTCTCAGACAGCCTCTCTCACACACTCTCTCTCACACACTCTCTCACACTCTCACACACTCTCTCTCTCTCTCTCACACACTCTTTCTCATACTCTGTCACACTCACATCAATCTCACACTAATTACTCGGGGGCACAGGTTTAAGGTGCGAGGGGCAAGGTTTAAAGGAGATGTATGAGGCAGATTTTTTACACAGAGTAGTGGGTGCCTGGAACTCGTTGCCGGGGGAGGTAGTGGAAGCTGATACGATAGTGACTTTTAAGGGGTGTCTTGACAAATACATGAATAGGATGGGAATATAGGGATACGGTCCCCAGAAGGGTCGGGTGTTTTAGTTTAGTCTGGCAGCATGGTCGGGCAGGCTTGGAGGGCCGAAGGGCCTGTTCCTGTGCTGCAATTTTCTTTGTTCACACTCTCTCTTGCACACTCTCTCTCTCACACACACTCTCTCTCATGCGCACACCCTGCACATACACATCACGCACCCCCTACACACCTAACATGCAGGTTCAGCAGGCAATAGGGAAGGCAAATGTAGTATAAAAATGGGGAAGTAATGCTAAAACTATTCAAGGCACTAGTTAGACCACAGCTGGAATACTGTGAACAGCTTTGGTCCCCTTATCTGAGGAAAGATATACTGGCATTGGAAGCAGTCCAGAGAAGGTTCACTGGGTTGATCCTGGGCATGGAGGGATTTTTTTATGAGGAGAGGTTGAGTAGGTTGGGGATTGTACTCATTGGAGTTTAGAAGAATGAGAAGCAATCTTATTGAGACATATAGAATTCTCAGGGGGCTTGACAGGGTAGATGCTGAGAGGTTGTTTCCCCTTGTGGGAGAGTCTAGAACCAGAGTAAGGGGGTGCCCATTTAAGTCAGAGATGAGGAGGAATTTCTTCTCTGAGGGAAGTGAATCTGGGGAATTCTTTACTGCAGAGGGCTGTAGAGGCTGGGTCATTAAATATGTTCAAGGCTGAGATAAAGATTTTAATCAGTCAGAGAATTGAGGGTTATGGGGATAAGGTGAGAAAGTGGAGTTGAGGATTATCAGATCAGTCATGATCTAATTGAATGGTGGAGCAGACCGAATGGCTTAATTCTATTTCTACGTCTTATGGTGTTCTGCATGGTTACAATTCTGTGATTCTGTAATCATGTATATTCACAGCCAGTCTTTATTAACAACACTCACGATTTGATTATGCAGCAGAGGGTACAGTTACTCAGCTGACCCTGTGCTGGGTCTCTGTCAATCCCTACACTGACCATGTCTCAGGTCATGTGTTTTTTTTACTTCATTGCTGAGATGTACTGCACTCAATCCCCCATTAACCCTGCACATACCCATACCCATACCCTAACCCTAACCCTAACCCTAACCCAAACCCTAACCCAAACCCATACACTAACCCTAACCCAAACCCATACCCTAACCCTAAACCATACCCATACCCAAACCCATACCCAAACCCATACCCTAACCCTAACCCATACTCCCCCACAGTCCCAAATACAGTCATGTTCACAACTTCTTCAACTTAAAGCCTCAAGATAAGCTTTCTGTTTTCAGTAGCTCCAGATAAACCAGTGAACCTAACCTGCATAACAAGCTGGAAGAAGGGGCCGAGTATGACATGCAGTTGGAACCCTGGCAGAGACCCCCTCATACCAACAAACTATACACTCCGCATAATAAGGTGAGTTACCCTGGCAGTGATGACAAAACTGCTGTCCGCTAATGTACAGGCCTGGAATTAAAATGATCAGCATTCTGCACCCATGTTGAGGACTGAACGACTTAGTGAGAACATTGATATCTGCATACCACTGTGAAGTTGAGTTTGTGAAGTTAGAATCTGATGTTGGTAAAGATGTAAAAAATTGTAAAAATGCGAGAAGAAAAAAAATTTGTGTGGTCCCTTTAAAAGCTGGGGTTTTGTTTCATAGAACATAGAACATAGAACATTACAGCACAGAACAGGCCCTTCGGCCCACGATGTTGTGCCGACCTTCATCTGAAACCAAGATCAAGCTATCCCACTCCCTACCATCCTGGTGTGCTCCATGTGCCTATCCAATAACCGCTTAAATGTTCCTAAAGTGTCTGACTCCACTATCACTGCAGGCAGTCCATTCCACACCCCAACCACTCTCTGCGTGAAGAACCTACCTCTGATATCCTTCCTATATCTCCCACCATGAACCCTATAGTTATGCCCCCTTGTAATAGCTCCATCCACCCGAGGAAATAGTCTTTGAACGTTCACTCGATCTATCCCCTTCATCATTTTATAAACCTCTATTAAGTCTCCCCTCAATCTCCTCCGCTCCAGAGAGAACAGCCCCAGCTCCCTCAACCTTTCCTCATAAGACCGACACTCCAAACCAGGCAGCATCCTGGTAAATCTCCTCTGCACTCTTTCCAGCGCTTCCACATCCTTCTTATAGTGAGGTGACCAGAACTGCACGCAATATTCCAAATGCGGTCTCACCAAGGTCCTGTACAGTTGCAGCATAACCCCACGGCTCTTAAACTCCAACCCCCTGTTAATAAAAGCTAACACACTATATGCCTTCTTCACAGCTCTATCCACTTGAGTGGCAACCTTTAGAGATCTGTGGATATGGACCCCAAGATCTCTCTGTTCCTCCACAGTCTTCAGAACCCTACCTTTGACCCTGTAATCCACATTTAAATTAGTCCTACCAAAATGAATCACCTCACATTTATCAGGGTTAAACTCCATTTGCCATTTTTCAGCCCAGCTTTGCATCCTATCTATGTCTCTTTGCAGCCTACAACAGCCCTCCACCTCATCCACTACTCCACCAATCTTGGTGTCATCAGCAAATTTACTGATCCAACCTTCAGGCTCCTCCTCTAAGTCATTAATAAAAATCACAAAGAGCAGAGGACCAAGCACCGATCCCTGCGGCACTCCGCTAGCAACCTGCCTCCAGTCCGAAAATTTTCCATCCACCACCACCCTCTGTCTTCGATCAGATAGCCAGTTACCTATCCAATCGGCCAACTTTCCCTCTATCCCACACCTCCTTACTTTCATCATAAGCCGACCATGGGGGACCTTATCAAACGCCTTACTAAAATCCATGTATATGACATCAACCGCCCTACCTTCATCAACACACCTAGTTACCTCCTCAAAAAATTCTATCAAATTTGTGAGGCACGATTTGCCCTTCACAAATCCGTGCTGACTATCCCGGATTAATCCGCATCTTTCTAAATGGTCGTAAATCCCATCCCTAAGGACCTTTTCCATCAATTTACCAACCACCGAAGTCAGACTAACCGGTCTATAATTACCAGGGTCATTTCTATTCCCTTTCTTAAACAGAGGAACAACATTCGCCACTCTCCAGTCCTCTGGCACCATCCCCGTGGACAGCGAGGACCCAAAGATCAAAGCCAAAGGCTCTGCAATCTCATCCCTCGCCTCCCAAAGAATCCTAGGATACATTTCATCAGGCCCAGGGGACTTATCGACCTTCAGTTTATTCAAAACTGCCAATACATCCTCCCTCCGAACATCTATTTCCTCCAGCCTATTAGCCTGTAACACCTTCTCTTCCTGAAAAACATGGCCCCTCTCCTTGGTGAACACTGAAGAAAAGTATTCATTCATCACCTCGCCTATCTCTACTGATTCCATACACAAGTTCCCACCACTGTCCTTGACCGGCCCTAACCTCACCCTGGTCATTCTTTTATTCCTCACATAAGAGTAAAAAGCCTTGGGGTTTTCCTTGATCCGACCCGCCAAGGACTTCTCATGTCCCCTCCTAGCTCTCCTCAGCCCCTTTTTCAGCTCATTCCTTGCTAACTTGTAACCCTCAATCGAGCCATCTGAACCTTGTTTCCTCATCCCTACATAAGCTTCCCTCTTCCTTTTCACAAGACATTCCACCTCTTTTGTGAACGACGGTTCCCTCACTCGGCCATTTCCTCCCTGCCTGACAGGGACATACCTATCAAGGACACCCAGTATTTGTTCCTTGAAAAAGTTCCACTTTTCATCAGTGCCTTTCCCTGACAGTTTCTGTTCCCATCTTATGCCCCCTAATTCTTGCCTAATCGCATCATAATTACCTCTCCCCCAATTGTAAGCCTTGCCCTGCCGTCCGGCCCTATCCCTCTCCATTGCAATAACAAAAGACACCGAATTGTGGTCACTATCTCCAAAGTTCTCTCCCACAACCAAATCAGTGCTTGGAAGTTTAAAATTCGAAGTACACACAGAGTCCAAGCTGAAACATTTGTATCAAAAAGTCAAGCAGTTGTCTTGACAAGACAACCTGTTTTAAAATTTAGCCCAATCAATTTAAAGCAGGCACTCAGCGACCAGGAACCTATAAGATTTGAATTTGATGGTGTCGACAACATCAAACCAATCCTTTTATAGGAAAATTGATAGGTTATCACAGGTATAAAAGAGCGTGGGGGAAAAGAGGAGAGCAACTGAAGAACTGCCACCTCTCAAGCCTTGAGAGGGAGAGCAGCTCTCAACTTAAGAGAACGCACTATCTAACTCGCCGAAGGTACCAATTCAGAAAGAATTACAGACAGAGGAATCAACAGAGGAACTCCAAAAGTTTCAGAAAGCCACAAACCTGGTTGTATTTTTGAGAGTGTCTGAATTCCATTATTATATATATTTTTTGGCTAATGAATGGACATTCATAATCTCATGGGATCCAGGATGAGGTATCTAAATGGATACAAAATTGACTGGATGACAGAAGACAGAGTGTGGTTGTAGAGGGTTGTTTTTCAAACTGGAAGCCTGTGATCAGCGGTGTGCCTCAGGGATCAGTGCTGGGTCCACTGTTATTTGTCATTTATATTAATGATTTGGATGAGAATATAGGGGGCATGGTTAGTAAGTTTGCAGATGACACCAAGATTGGTGGCATTGTGGACAGTGAGGAAGGTTATCTGGGATTGCAACAGGATCTTGATCAATTGGGCCAGTGGGCTGACGAATGGCAGATGGAGTTTAAGTTAGATAAATGCGAGGTGATGCATTTTGGTAGATTGAACCAGGGCAGGACTTACTCAGTTAATGATAGGGCATTGGGGAGAGTTACAGAACAAAGAGATCTCGGGGTACATGTTCATAGCTCCTTGAAAGTGGAGTCACAGGTGGACAGAGTGGTGAAGAAGGCATTCAGCATGCTTGGTTTCATCGGTCAGAACATTGAATACAGGAGTTGGGACATCTTGTTGAAGTTGTACAAGACATTGGTAAGGCCACACTTGGAATATTGTGTACAGTTCTGGTCATCCTGTTATAGAAAGGATATTATTAAACTAGAAAGAGTGCAGAAAAGATTTACTCGGATGCTACCAGGACTTGATGGTTTGAGTTATAAGGAGAGGTTGGATAGACTGGGACCTTTTTCTCTGGAGCGTAGGAGGCTGAGGGGTGATCTTATAGGGGTCTATAAAATAATGAGGGGCACAGATCAGCTAGATAGTCAATATCTTTTCCCAAAGGTAGGGGAGTCGAAAACTAGAGGGCATAGGTTGAAGGTGAGAGGAGAGAGATACAAAAGTGTCCAGAGGGGCAATTTTTTCACACAGAGGATGGTGAGTGTCTGGAACAAGCTGCCAGAGGTAGTAGTAGAGGTGGCTACAATTTTGTCTTTTAAAAAGTATTTAGATAGTTACATGGGTACGATGGGTATAGAGTGAGATGGGCCAAATGTGGGAAATTGGGATTAGTTTAGGAGTTTTAAAAAAAGGGCGGCATGGACAAATTGGGCCGAAGGGCCTGTTTCCATGCTGTAAACCTCTATGACTCTATGATTCTATATTGTATTTATTTGGACAGCATTCCAATGGAATCTTATTTTATTCAGTATGTTACTTACTTAGTTAAATCTCCCTGTTCGTTCAATAAATCAATTGTTAAGGGTTCATTTTAAAGTGAGTGTCAGATATTTTTGTTAGTTACCCACTAAAAGTTACTGACGAACAGTTAACAACGTCCCACACACTTTTACCAGATTACGAGGCAAGGTATTCTTCCTTGGGGATTTTGGTGTTACATCTCGAAAGGGGAACAACCTCCGCATCACAACAGTACACTGCTGTCTATCTGTTATTCTGTGCACGTGTGTGCGTGTGTGCGTGTGTATTACTCTCTGGCTGTTACTTATGTGCATGTATGTGAATTTCCCTCTGCCTGTTACTCTGTGTGTGTGCTAATCTCCTCCTGTTACTGTATTTGTGTGTATTACTCTCTGCTTGTTGCGGTGTGTGTTAATCTCTGTCTCTTACTGTGTGTGAATGTATATTATTCTCTGCCCGTTACTGTGTGCGTGTATTACTCTCTGACTGTTACTGTAAATGTGTATTACTCGCTCCCTGTTACTATGTGTGTGTGTATTACTCACTGCCTGTTCTGTGTGAGTGTTACTCTCTGCCTGTATCACAGTTTGTGTGTGTGTAATACTCTCTGCAGTGTGTGTGTAATACACACACAGTTATAGGCAGAGAGTAATACACACACACATAGTAACAGACAGAGATTAATAAACACACAGTAACAGGCAGTGAGTAGAACACACACACACATAGTAACAGGCGGAGAGTAATACACACACACACTGTAACAGGCAGAGAGTAATACACACACACATTAACAGGCACAGAGTAATAGACACATACACAGTAACAGACAGAGAGTGAAACACACACACACAGTAACAGGCAAAGAGTAATACCCGCACACGGTAACAGGGAGAGCATAAAATACACACACACAGGAAGAGGCAGAGAGTAAAACACACACACCCAATGTAACAGGCAGAGTGTAATACACACACAGTATCAGGCCGTGAGTAGTACACACACAGACACACACACACACACAGTAACCAGCAGAGATTAATGCACAAATACAGTAACAGGCAGAGAATAATAGACACACACAGTAACATACAGAAAGTGAAACACACACACAGTAACATGCAGAGTGTAATACACACACAGTATCAGCCATGAGTAGTACACACACACACACGCACGCACGCACGCACGCACGCACGCACACACACACACACACACACACACACACACAGTAACCAGTAGAGATTAATGCACAAACACAGTAACAGGCAGAGAATAAAAGACACACACACAGTAACAGGCAGAGAGTGAAACACAAACACAGTAATAAGCAGTGAGTAATACACACACACACACAGTACCACGCAGAGAATAATACACACACAGTAGCAGGCATAGAGTAATACACACACATAGTAACAGGCAGAGAGTAATAAACTAAAACACAATAACAGGCAGAGACTAATACACATACACACAATAAGAGACAGGTATTAATACACACACACAGTAACCGGCAGTGACTAATACACATGCACAGTAACAGGCAGAGGGTAATACACACACACGCACATTAACAGGCAGAGATTAATATACACACACAGTAACAGGCAGAGAGTAATACACACACTCGCCCATGAACAGACGGAGAGTAATACACACACACATAGTGACAAGCAGAGAGTAATGCACACACACAGGCACAAAGAGACACACACACACACAGTAACAGGCAGAGAGTAATGTACACACTCACACAGTAGTAGGCAGAGGGCAATATACACAGTACGAGACAGAGAGTAACACACACACACAGTAACAGGCAGAGAGTAATAAACACACAGCAACAGGCAGAGAGTAATAAACACACAGTAACAAGCAGAGAGTGAAACACACTCTGCAGAGAATAAGGGGGAGCTATACAATAAATGGCAGAGCCATCAAGAGTATAGACACACAGAGGGACCTGGGTGTACAAGTCCACAGATCCTTAAAAGGTGGCAGCACAGGTGGAGAGGGTGGTGAAGAAGGCATATGGCATGCTTGCCTTTATTGGACGGGGCATAGAATATAAAAGTTGGCTTATGATATTGCAGCTGTATAGAATGATGGTTAGGCCACATTTGGAATACTGCGTCCAGTTCTGGTCGCCACACTACCAGAAGGACGTGGAGGCTTTGGAGAGGGTACAGAGAAGGTTTACCAGGATGTTGCCTGGCATGGAGGGTCTCAGCTATGAGGAGAGATTGGGTAAACTGGGGTTGTTCTCACTGGAAAGACGAAGGATGAGGGGCGACCTAATATAAAATTATGAAGGGTATAGATAGGGTGAACAGTGGGAAGCTTTTTCCCAGGTCGGAGGTGATGAACACAAGGGGTCACAGGTTCAAGGTGAGGGGGGCAAGGTTCAACACAGATGTCAGGGGAACGTATTTTACACAGAGGGTGGTGGGGGCCTGGAATGCGCTGCCAAGCAAGGTGATTGAAGCGGACACGCTGGGATCATTTAAGACTTATCTAGATAGCCACATGAACAGACTGGGAATAGAGGGATACAAACAAATGGTCTAGTTGGGCACATGAGCGGAGTTTTTATTTTCCACAGTAACATTCTCTGCGATGCTTTATCAAATGCTTTCTGGACATTCAAGTACAGCAATGGTTCTCCTTTATCCACGACATATGTTACTCCTGGCTCTTCAATTACAAGGGGGCACAGGTTCAAGGTGAGGGGGGTAAGTTTAAGGGAGATGTGCAGGGGAGGTTTATCATGCTGAAAGTGTTGGGTGACTGGAACGCACTCCCAGAGGAGGTGGTGGAAGCAACATCAGCAACATTTAAGAGGAATCTGGGTGGGTACATGAATATGGAGGGAATAGAGAGATACGGACCGAGTGAGGGCAGAAGGTTATTTTTCAGTTTAGTTCAGTCATCATGATCGACACAGGCTTGGAGGGCCGAAGGGCCTGTTCCTATGCCATGATTTTCATAGTACAACTTAATGTAATCGGGAACAAAGAACAAAGTGCCCAGATTTAATCTCCTCGATTATCAATTCTATCATCTTCCCCATGACAGACATCACGCCTATAGTTTCCAGTTTTCTGTCTCGCTCATTTCTTGAATAAACAAATTATATTTTCTACTTTCCAGTCTGATGGAACCTTACCAGAATCCAGTGCAGTTTGGAAAATTAACACCAATGCATCACCAATTAGCCAGCTCTTTTAAGACTCTAAGTTTGTCAGCTGCAGCTCCATCAAAGAACAGTACAGCACAGGAAACAGGCCCTTCGGCCCTCCAAGCCTGTGCCGCTCCTTGGTCCAACTAGACCAATCGTTTGTATCCCTCCATTCCCAGGCTGCTCATGTGACTATCCAGGTAAGTCTTAAACGATGTCAGCGTGCCTGCCTCCACCACCCTACTTGGCAGCGCATTCCAGGCCCCCACCTCCCTCTGTGTAAAAAACGTCCCTCTGATGTCTGAGTTATACTTCGCCCCTCTCAGCTTGAGCCCGTGACCCCTCGTGATCGTCACCTCCGACCTGGGAAAAAGCTTCCCACTGTTCACCCTATCTATACCCTTCATAATCTTGTATACCTCTATTAGATCTCCCCTCATTCTCCGTCTTTCCAAGGAGAACAACCCCAGTCTACCCAATCTCTCCTCATAGCTAAGACCCTCCATACCAGGCAACATCCTGGTAAACCTTCTCTGCACTCTCTCCAATGCCTCCACGTCCTTCTGGTAGTGCGGCGACCAGAACTGGATGCAGTACTCCAAATGCGGCCTAACCAGCGTTCTATACAGCTGCATCATCAGACTCCAGCTTTTATACTCTATACCCCGTCCTATAAAGGCAAGCATACCATATGCCTTCTTCACCACCTTCTCCACCTGTGTTGCCACCTTCAAGGATTTGTGGACTTGCACACCTAGGTCCCTCTGTGTTTCTATACTCCTGATGACTCTGCCATTTATTGTATAACTCCTCCCTACATTATTTCTTCCAAAATGCATCACTTCGCATTTATCCGGATTAAATTCCATCTGCCACCTCTCCGCCCAATTTTCCAGCCTATCTATATCCTGCTGTATTGCCCGACAATGCTCTTCGCTATCCGCAATTCCAGCCATCTTCGTGTCATCCGCAAACTTGCTGATTACACCAGTTACACCTTCTTCCAAATCATTTATATATATCACAAATAGCAGAGGTCAGTTTGCTCATTACAGTTTCCCTCGTGATTGGAATTTCACCAAGCTTCTCTCTACCTTCCACTTCCTGATTCACATCTAATATTGAAACATTCACTTGTTTTTTTTGCCAGTTTGCAGGCAGAGTAAAATCACCCATGATTCTGCAGTTCCTTTGTCACAAGTACTCAATATTTCTTCATGTATACATTGCACGACATTGTGGTTACTGTGTACACATTGCCCAACATTCAAGTTACTGTGTATACATTGCCCGACATCGTAGTTACTGTGTATACATTGCCCGACATTGTGGTTACTGTGTATACATTGCCCGACATTGTAGTTACTGTGTATACATTGCCCGACATTGTGGTTACTGTGTATACATTGCCCGACATTGTAGTTACTGTGTATACATTGCCCGACATTGTGGTTACTGTGTACATATTGCCCAACATTGTAGTTACTGTGTATACATTGCCCAACATTACAGTCACTGTGTACATATTGCCCGGCATTGTAGGTACTGTGTACACATTGTAGTTACTGTGCATACATTGCCCAGTAAGAAGTCTCACAACACCAGGTTAAAGTCCAACAGGTTTATTTGGTAGCAAATACCATAAGCTTTCGGAGCACAGATCCTTCGTCAGATGGAGTGGATACTCCATCTAACGAAGGAGCTGTGCTACGAAAGCTTATGGTATTTGCTACCAAATAAACCTGTTGGACTTTAACCTGGCGTTGTGAGACTTCTTACTGTGCTTACTCCAGTCCAACGCCGGCATCTCCACATCATGACTATACACTGCCCAACATTGTAGTTACTGTGTATACATTGTCCAACATTGCAGTTAGTGTGTATACATTGCCCGACATTGTGGTTACAGTGTATACGTTGCCCGACATTGAGGTTACTGTGTATACATTGCCCGACACTGTGGTTACTGTGTATACATTGCCCAACATTGAGGTTACTGTGTATACATTGCCCGACATTGCTGTTAGTGTGTATACATTGCCCGACATTGTAGTTACTGTGTATACATTGCCCGACATTGTAGTTACTGTGTATACATTGCCCGACATTGTAGTTACTGTGTATACATTGCCCGACATTGTGGTTACTGTGTATATATTGCCCGACATTGCTGCTATTGTGTATACAGAGCCCGACATTGTAGTTACTGTGTATACCTTGCCCGACATTGCAGTTACTGTGTGTACATTGTAGTTACTGTGTATACCTTGCCCGACATTGCAGTTACTGTGTGTACATTGTAGTTACTGTGTATATCTTGCCCGACATTGTAGTTACTGTGTGTACATTTTAGTTACTGTGTATACATAGAACATAGAACATAGAACATTACAGCGCAGAACAGGCCCTTCGGCCCACGATGTTGCACCGACCAGTTAAAAAAAAACTGTGACCCTCCAACCTAAACCAATTTCTTTTCGTCCATGAACCTATCTACGGATCTCTTAAACGCCCCCAAACTAGGCGCATTTACTACTGATGCTGGCAGGGCATTCCAATCCCTCACCACCCTCTGGGTAAAGAACCTACCCCTGACATCGGTTCTATAACTACCCCCCCAATACATTGCCCAACATTGTGGTTACTGTGTATATATTGCCCGGCATTGTAGTTACTGTGTATACATTGCCCGACATTGTGGTTACTGTGTATACATTGCCCGACATTGTAGTTACTGTGTATACATTGCCCGACATTGTGGTTACTGTGTATACATTGCCCGACATTGTGGTTACTGTGTATATATTGCCCGACATTGCTGCTATTGTGTATACAGAGCCCGACATTGTAGTTACTGTGTATACCTTGCCCGACATTGCAGTTACAGTGTGTACATTGTAGTTACTGTGTATATCTTGCCCGACATTGTAGTTACTGTGTGTACATTTTAGTTACTGTGTATACATTGCCCGACATTGTGGTTACTGTGTATATATTGCCCGGCATTGCAGTTACTGTGTATACATTGCCCAACATTGTCGTTACTGTGTACATATTGCCCTGCATTGTAGGTACTGTGTATACATTGTAGTTGCTGTGTATACATTGCCCGACATTGTAGTTGCTGTGTATACATTGCCCGACATTGTGGTTACTGTGTATACATTGCCCGACATTGTGGTTACTGTGTATACATTGTAGTTGGTATGGAGGGGCTTAGTTATGAGGAGAGATTGGGTAAACTGGGGTTGTTCTCCCTGGAAAGACGGAGGATGAGGGGAGACTTAATGGAGGTGTATAAAATTATGAAAGGCATAGATAGGGTGAACGGTGGGAAGCTTTTCCCCAGGTCGGTGGTGACGTTCACGAGGGGTCATAGGTTCAAGGTGAAGGGGGGGAGGTTTAACACAGATATCAGACGGACATATTTTTCACAGAGGGTGGTGGGGGCCTGGAATGCGCTGTCAGGTAAGGAGGTGGAGGCGGACACACTGGGAACGTTTAAGACTTATCTAGACAGCCATATGAACGGAGTGGGAATGGAGGGATACAAAAGAATGGACTAGTTTGGACCAGGAAGCGGCGCAGGCTTGGAGGGCCGAAGGGCCTGTTCCTGTGCTGTATTGTTGTTTGTTCTTTGTTCTAGTTGCTGTGTATACATTGTGGTTACTGTGTATACATTGTAGTTACTGTGTATACATTGCCTGACATTGTAGTTCATGTGTATACATTATCCGACACTGTGGTTACGGTGTATACATTGTAGTTAATGTGTACACCTTGCCCAACAGTGTAGTTACTGTGTATAGATTGTAGTTATTGTGTATACCTTGAACGACATGGTCGTTATTGTGTATACATTGTAGTTACTGTGTATACATTGCCCGACCTTGTGGTCACTGTGTATAGATTGTAGACACTGTGTATACATTGCCTGACATTGTAGTTACTGTGTATACATTGTAGTTACGGTGTATACATTGCCCGACATTGTGGTTACTGTGTATACATTGCCCGACATTGTGGTTACTGTGTATACATTGTAGTTACTGTGTATACATTGCCCGACATTGTGGTTACTGTGTATACATTGCCCGACACAGTGGTTACTGTGTATACATTGCCCGACATTGTGGTTACTGTGTATACATTGTAGTTACTGTGTATGCATTGCCCGACATTGTGGTTACTGTGTATATATTGCCCGACATTGCTGTTATTGTGTATACAGAGCCCGACATTGTAGTTACTGTGTATACCTTGCCCGACATTGCAGTTACTGTGTGTACATTGTAGTTACTGTGTATATCTTGCCCGACATTGTAGTTACTGTGTGTACATTTTAGTTACTGTGTATACATTGCCCGACATTGTGGTTACTGTGTATATATTGCCCGGCATTGCGGTTACTGTGTATACATTGCCCAACATTGTCGTTACTGTGTATACATTGCCCGACATTGTAGTTACTGTGTATATCTTGCCCGACATTGTAGTTACTGTGTGTACATTTTAGTTACTGTGTATACCTTGCCCGACATTGTAGTTAATGTGTGTACATTTTAGTTACTGTGTATACATTGCCCGACATTGTGGTTACTGTGTATACATTGTAGTTAATGTGTACACCTTGCCCGACAGTGTAGTTACTGTGTATAGATTGTAGTTATTGTGTATACCTTGAACGACATGGTCGTTATTGTGTATACATTGTAGTTGCTGTGTATACATTGCCCGACATTGTGGTTACTGTGTATAGATTGTAGTCACTGTGTATACATTGCCTGACATTGTAGTTACTGTGTATACATTGCCCGACATTGTGGTTACTGTGTATATGTTGTAGTTACTGTGTATACCTTGCCCGACATTGTAGTTACTGTATATACATTGTAGTTACTGTGTATACATTGCCCGACATTGTGGTTACTGTGTATATGTTGTAGTTACTGTGTATACCTCGCCCGACATTGTAGTTAGTGTGTATACTTTGTAGTTACTGTGTATACCTTGCCCGACATTGTGGTCACTATGTATACCCTGCCCGACATTGTGGTTACTGTGTGTACATTGCCCAACATTGTGGTTACTGTGTATACATTGCCCGACATTGCAGTTAATGTCTATACATTGTAGTTACTGTGTAGTCATTGTAGGTTCTGTGTGTACATTGTAGTTACTGTGTATACATTGCCCAACATTGTAATTTCTGTGTATAAATTGTGTTTACTGTGTATACATTACCCGACATTTTGGTTACTGTGTATACATTGTAGTTACTGTATATATCTTGCCCGACATAATGGTTACTGTGTACACATTGCCAGACATTGCTGTTAGTGTGTACACATTGCCTGACATTGTAGTTACTGTGTATACCTTGCCCGACATTGTAGTTACTGTGTGTACGTTGTAGTTTCTGTGTATACGTTGCCCGACATTGTGGTTACTGTGTATACATTGCCCGACATTGTAGTTACAGTGTATACATTGCCCGACATTTTAGGTACTGTGTATACATTGCCCGACATTGTGGTTACTGTGTATACGTTGCCCAACATTGTGGTTACTGTGTATACATTGCCCATCATTATAGTCACTGTGTACATATTGCCCGGCATTGTAGGTACTGTGCATACATTGTAGTTGCTGTGTACACATTGTCCGACATTGTAGTTACCGTGTATACTTTTCCCGACATTGTGGTTACTGTGTATACATTGCCCAAAATTGTGGTTACTGTGTATACATTGCCCGACATTTTGGTTCCTGTGTATACCTTGCCCGACATTGTGGTTACTGTGTATACATTGCCCGACATTGTGGTTACTGTGTATACATTGCCCGACATTGCAGTTAATGTCTATACATTGTAGTTACTGTGTAGTCATTGTAGGTTCTGTGTATACATTGTAGTTACTGTGTATACATTGCCTGCCATTGTAGTTTCTGTGTATACATTGTAGTTACTGTGTATACATTGCCCGACATTGCAGTTAGTGTGTTTGCATTGTAGTTACTGTGTGTACATTCTAGTTTCTGTGTGTACATTGTAGTTACTGTGTATACATTGCCCGACATTGTAATTTCTGTGTATAAATTGTGTTTACTGTGTATACATTGCCCGACATTTTGGTTACTGTGTATACATTGTAGTTACTGTGTATATCTTGCCCGACATAATGGTTACTGTGTACACATTGCCAGACATTGCTGTTAGTGTGTACACATTGCCCGACATTGTAGTTACTGTGTATACCTTGCCCGACAATGTAGTTACTGTGTATACATTGCCCGACATTGTGGTTACTGTGTATACATTGCCCGACATTGTGGTTACTGTGTATACTTTGCCCGACGTTGTGGTTACTGTGTATACATTGCCCATCATTATAGTCACTGTGTACATATTGCCCGGCATTGTAGGTACTGTGTATACTTTTCCCGACATTGTGGTTACTGTGTATACATTGCCCGACATTGTAGTTACTGTGTATACATTGCCCGACGTTGTGGTTACTGTGTATACATTGCCCGACATTGTGGTTACTGTGTATACATTGCCCGACGTTGTGGTTACTGTGTATACATTGCCCATCATTATAGTCACTGTGTACATATTGCCCGGCATTGTAGGTACTGTGTATACTTTTCCCGACATTGTGGTTACTGTGTATACATTGCCCGACATTGTAGTTTCTGCGTATACATTGTAGTTACTGTGTATACATTGTAGTTACTGTGTATACATTGCCCGACATTGTAGTTTCTGTGTATACATTGTAGTTACTGTGTATACATTGCCCGACATTGTGGTTACTGTGTATACCTTGCCCGACATAGTGGTTACTGTGTATACATTGCTCAACATTGTAGTTACTGTGTATACATTGCTCGACATTGTAGTTGCTGTGTATACATTGCCTGACATTGTAGTTACTGTGTATACATCGCCCGACATGATAGTCACTGTGTACATATTGCCCGGCATTGTAGGTACTGTGTATACATTGTAGGTTCTGTGGATACATTGTAGTCACTGTGTATACATTGCCCGACATTGTGGTTACTGTGTATACGTTGCCCAACATTGTGGTTACTGTGTATACATTGCCCATCATTATAGTCACTGTGTACATATTGCCCGGCATTGTAGGTACTGTGCATATATTGTAGTTACTGTGTACACATTGTCCGACATTGTAGTTACCGTGTATACTTTTCCCGACATTGTGGTTACTGTGTATACATTGCCCGACATTGTGACTACTGTGTATACATTGCCCGACATTGTAGTTTCTGTGTATACATTGTAGTTACTGTGTATACATTGCCCGACATTGTAGTTTCTGTGTATACATTGTAGTTACTGTGTATACATTGCCCGACATTGTGGTTACTGTGTATACATTGCCCGACATTGTAGTTTCTGTGTATACATTGTAGTTACTGTGTATACATTGCCCGGCATTGTAGTTACTGTGTATACATTACCCGACATTGTAGTTACTGTGTATACATCGCCCGACATTGTAGTTTCTGTGTATACATTGTAGTTACTGTGTATACATTGCCCGACATTGTGGTTACTGTGTATTGATTGTAGTCACTGTGTATACATTGCCTGACATTGTAGTTACTGTGTATACATTGCCCGACATTGTGGTTACTGTGTATACATTGCAGTTAGTGTGTATACATTGCCCGACATTGTAGTTACTGTGTATACATTACCCAACATTGTAGTTACTGTGTATACATCGCCCGACATGATAGTCACTGTGTACATATTGCCCGGCATTGTAGTTGCTGTGCATACATTGCCCGACATTGTAGTTACTGTGTATACCTTGCCCGACATTGTAGTTACTGTGTATAGATTGTAGTTATTGTGTATACCTTGCCCGAAATGTTCATTACTGTGTATACATTGTAGTTACTGTGTATACATTACCTGACATTGTGGTCACTGTGTATATATTGCCCGGCATTGTAGTTACTGTGTATACATTGTAGTTGCTGTGTATACATTGCCCGGCATTGTAGTTCCTGTGTATACATTGCCCGACATTGTGGTCACTGTGTATATATTGCCCTGCATTGTAGTTACTGTGTCTCCATTGCCCGACATTGTAGTTGCTGTGTGTACATTGCCCGACATTGTAGTTGCTGTGTGTACATTGCCCGACATTTTGGTTACTGTGTATACCTTGCCCGACATTGTGGTTACTGTGTATACATTGCCCGACATTGTGGTTACTGTGTATACATTGCCCGACATTGCAGTTAATGTCTATACATTGTAGTTACTGTGTAGTCATTGTAGGTTCTGTGTATACATTGTAGTTACTGTGTATACATTGCCTGCCATTGTAGTTTCTGTGTATACATTGTAGTTACTGTGTATACATTGCCCGACATTGCAGTTAGTGTGTTTGCATTGTAGTTACTGTGTGTACATTCTAGTTTCTGTGTGTACATTGTAGTTACTGTGTATACATTGCCCGACATTGTAATTTCTGTGTATAAATTGTGTTTACTGTGTATACATTGCCCGACATTTTGGTTACTGTGTATACATTGTAGTTACTGTGTATATCTTGCCCGACATAATGGTTACTGTGTACACATTGCCAGACATTGCTGTTAGTGTGTACACATTGCCCGACATTGTAGTTACTGTGTATACCTTGCCCGACAATGTAGTTACTGTGTATACATTGCCCGACATTGTGGTTACTGTGTATACATTGCCCGACATTGTGGTTACTGTGTATACATTGCCCGACGTTGTGGTTACTGTGTATACATTGCCCATCATTATAGTCACTGTGTACATATTGCCCGGCATTGTAGGTACTGTGTATACTTTTCCCGACATTGTGGTTACTGTGTATACATTGCCCGACATTGTAGTTACTGTGTATACATTGCCCGACGTTGTGGTTACTGTGTATACATTGCCCGACATTGTGGTTACTGTGTATACATTGCCCGACGTTGTGGTTACTGTGTATACATTGCCCATCATTATAGTCACTGTGTACATATTGCCCGGCATTGTAGGTACTGTGTATACATTGCCCGACATTGTAGTTTCTGCGTATACATTGTAGTTACTGTGTATACATTGTAGTTACTGTGTATACATTGCCCGACATTGTAGTTTCTGTGTATACATTGTAGTTACTGTGTATACATTGCCCGACATTGTGGTTACTGTGTATACCTTGCCCGACATAGTGGTTACTGTGTATACATTGCCCGACATTGTAGTTAGTGTGCATACATTGCCCGACATTGCAGTCACTGTGTATACATTGCCTGACATTGTAGTTACTGTGTATACATCGCCCAACATGATAGTCACTGTGTACATATTGCCCGGCATTGTAGTTACTGTGTATACATTACCCGACATTGTAGTTACTGTGTATACATCGCCCGACATGATAGTCACTGTGTACATATTGCCCGGCATTGTAGTTACTGTGTATACATTGCCTGACATTGTAGTTACTGTGTATACATTGTAGTTACTGTGTATACATTGCCGGACATTGTGGTTACTGTGTATACATTGTAGTTACTGTTTATACCTTGCCCGACACAGTGGTTACTGTGTGTACATTGCCCGATATTGCTGTTAGTGTGTGTACATTGCAAGACATTGTGGTTACTGTGTATACCTTGCCCGACAAAGTGGTTACTGTGTATACATTGCCCGACATTGTAGTTACTGTGTGTACATTGTTGTTACTGTGTATACCTTGCCCGACATAGTGGTTACTGTGTGTACATTGCCCGATATTGCTGTTAGTGTGTGTACATTGCAAGACATTGTGGTTACAGTGTATACCTTCCCCGACATAGTGGTTACTGTGTTTATTTTGCCCGACATTGCTGTTAGTGTGTATACATTGCCCGACATTGTAGATACTGTGTGTACATTGTTGTTACTGTGTATACCTTGCCCGACATTGTAGTTACAGTGTATAGATTATAGTTATTGTGTATACCTTGCCCGACATGTTCATTACTGTGTATACATTGTAGTTAGTGTGTATATATTACCTGACATTGTGGTCACTGTGTATACCTTGCCCGGCATTGTAGTTACTGTGTATACATTGTAGTTGCTGTGTATACATTGCCCGACATTTTGGTTCCTGTGTATACCTTGCCTGACATTGTGGTTACTGTGTATACATTGCCCGACATTGTGGTTACAGTGTATACCTTGCCCGACATTGTGGTTACTGTGTATACATTGCCCGACATTGCTGTTAGTGTGTATATATTGCCCGACATTGTAGTTACTGTGTGTACATTGTAGTTACTGTGTATACCTTGCCCGACATAGTGGTTACCGTGTGTACATTGCCCAACATTGATGTTAGTGTGTATACATTGCAAGACATTGTAGTTACTGTGTAACCTTGCCCGACATTGTAGTTACTGTGTATACATTGCCCAACATTGTAGTTACTGTGTATACATTGCCCGGCATTGTGGTTACTGTGTATACATTGCCCAGCATTGTAGTTACTGTGAAGACATTGCCCAACATTGTAGTTACTGTGTATACATTGCCCGGCATTGTGGTTACTGTGTATACATTGCCCAACATTGTAGTTACTGTGTATACATTGCCCGCCATTGTGGTTACTGTGTATACATTGTCGTTACTGTGTATACATTGTCGTTACTGTGTATACATTGCCTGGCATTGTAGTTACTGAGTATAGATTGTAGTTATTGTGTATACCTTGCCCGACATGGTCATTACTGTGTATACATTGTAGTTACTGTGTATACATTGTAGTTACTGTGTATACCTTGTCCGACATTGTAGTTACTGTGTATACATTGTAGTTACTTTGTATACCTTGCCCGACATTGTGGTTACTGTGTATACATTGCCCGACATTGTGGTTACTATGTGTACATTGCCCGACATTGTGGTTGCTGTGTATACATTGCCCGACATTGTGGTTACTCTGTATACATTGCCCGACATTGTGGTTACTCTGTATACATTGTAGCTACTGTGTATACATAGTAGTTTCTGTGTATACATTGTAGTTACTTTGTATACCTTGCCCGACATAGTGGTTACTGCGTATACATTGCCTGACATTGTGGTTACTGTGTATACCTTGCCCGACATTGTGGTTACTGTGTATACATTGCCTGACGTTGTGGTTACTGTGTATACATTGCCCGACATTGTAGTTACAGTGTATAGATTGTAGTTATTGTGTATACCTTGCCCGACATTGTGGTTACTGTGTATATATTGCCCGACATTGTGATTACTGCGTATACAGTGCCCGACATTGTTGTTACTGCGTGTACATTGCCCGACATTGTGGTTACTGTGTATACGTTGCCCAAAATTGTGGTTACTGTGTATACATTGCACGACATTTTGCTTACTGTGTATACATTGCCCGACATTGTGCTTACTGTGTATACATTGCCCGACATTTTGGTTACTGTGTATACATTGCCGGACATTTTGGTTACTGTGTCTACATTGCAGGACATTGTGGTTACAGTCTATACATTGTAGTTACTGTGTATACCTTGCCCGACATTGTGGTTACTGTGTATACATTGCCCGACATTGTGGTTACAGTCTATACATTGTGGTTACTGTGTATACCTTGCCCGACATTGTGGTTACTGTGTATACATTGCCCGACATTGTGGTTACTGTGTATACATTGCCCGACATTGTGGTTACTGCGTATACATTGCCCAACATTGCAGTTAGTGTGTATACATTGCCCGACATTGTAGTTACTGAGTATACATTGTAGTTACTGTGTATACCTTGCCCGACACTGTAGTTACTGTGTACATATTGCCCGGCATTCTAGTTACTGTGTATACATTGCCCAACATTGTAGTCACTGTGTACATATTGCCCGGCATTGTGGTTACTGTGTATACATTGCCCGACATTGTGGTTACTGTGTATACATTGCCCGACATTGCAGTTAGTGTGTATACATTGCCTGACATGGTAGTTACTGAGTATACATTGTAGTTACTGTGTATACCTTGCCCGACATTGTAGTTACTGTGTATACCTTGCCCGACACTGTAGTTACTGTGTACATATTGCCCGGCATTCTAGTTACTGTGTATACATTGCCCAACATTGTAGTCACTGTGGACATATTGCCCGGCATTGTGGTTAGTGTGTATACATTGCCTGACATTGTAGTTACTGAGTATACATTGTAGTTACTGTGTATACCTTGCCCGACATTGTAGTTACTGTGTACATAGTGCCCGGCATTGTAGTTACTGTGTATACATTGCCCAACATGGGCAAACAGGGCAAACTGGGAGGGAGGCCATGGAACGTTTACAGATTAAAGGGGAGGAGGTGCTCGCTGTCTTGAGGCAAATCAGAGTGGATAAATCCCCAGGACCGGACAGGTTATTCCCACGGACCTTGAGGGAAGCTAGTGTTGAACTTGCAGGGACCCTGGCAGACATATTTAAAATGTCAGTATTCACGGGGGAGGTGCCGGATGATTGGAGGGTGGCTCATTTTGTTCCGTTGTTTAAAAAAGGTTCCAAAAGAAATCCGGGAAATTATCGGCCAGTAAGTTTGACGTCGGTGGTGGGCAAGTTATTGGAAGGTGTGATAAGAGATAGGATCTACAAATATTTGGATAGACAGGGACTTATTAGGGAGAGTCAACATGGCTTTGTGCGTGGTAGGTCATGCTTGACCGATCTATTAGAGTTTTTCGAGGAGGTTACCAGGAAAGTGGATGAAGGGAAGGCGGTGGATGTTGTCTACCTGGATTTCAGCAAGGCCTTTGACAAGGTCCCTCATGGGAGGTTAGTTAGGAAGGTTCAGTCGCTAGGTATACATGGGGTGGTAGTAAATTGGATTAGACACTGGCTCAATGGAAGAAGCCAGAGAGTGGTTGTGGAGGATTGCTTCTCTGAGTGGAGGCCTGTGACTAGTGGTGTGCCGCAGGGATCGGTGTTGGGTCCATTGTTGTTTGTCATCTATATCAATGATCTGGATGATAATGTGGTAAATTGGATCAGCAAGTTTGCTGATGATACAAAGATTGGAGGTGTAGTGGACAGTGAGGAAGGTTTTCAAAGCTTGCAGAGGGATTTGGACCAACTAGAAAAATGGGCTGAAAAATGGCAAATGGAATTTAACGCAGACAAGTGTGAGATATTGCACTTTGGAAGGACAAACCAAAGATGAACGTACAGGGTAAATGGTAGGACTCTGAAGAGTGCAGTGGAACAGAGGGATCTGGGAATACAGGTACAGAATTCCCTAAAAGTGACGTCACAGGTGGATAGGGTCGTAAAGAGTGCCTTTGGTACATTAGCCTTTATAAATCGGAGTATCGAGTATAAAAGTTGGAGTGTTATGGTAAGGTTATATAAGGCATTGGTGAGGCCGAATTTGGAGTATTGTGTACAGTTTTGGTCACCTAGTTACAGGAAGGATGTAAATAAGATTGAAAGAGTGCAGAGAAGGTTCACAAGGATGTTGCCGGGACTTGAGAAGCTGAGTTACAGAGAGAGATTGAATAGGTTGGGACTTTATTCCCTGGAGCGTAGAAGATTGAGGGGAGATTTGAAAGAGGTGTATAAGATTTTGATGGGCATAGATAGAGTGAATGCAAGCAGGCTTTTTCCGCTGAGGCTCGGGGAGAAAAAAACCAGAGGGCATGGGTTCAGGGTGAAAGGAGAAAAGTTTAAAGGGAATATTAGGGAGGGCTTCTTTACGCAGAGAGTGGTGGGAGTGTGGAATGAGCTGCCGGATAAAGTGGTAAATGCGGGGTCACTTTTAACATTTAAGAAAAACTTGGACGGGTTCATGGATGAGAGGGGTGTGGAGGGATATGGTCCAAGTGCAGGTCAGTGGGACTAGGCATAAAATGGTTCGGCACAGACAAGAAGGGCCAAACGGCCTGTTTCTGAGCTGTAATTTTCTATGGTTCTATGGTTCTAACATTGTAGTCACTGTGTACATATTGCCCGGCATTGTAGGTACTGTGTATACATTGTAGTTACTGTGTATAAATAGGCTGACATTGTAGTTACTGTCTATACATTGCCCGATATTGTAGATACTGTGTATACATTGTCGTTACTGTGTATCCATTGCCTGACATTGCAGTTACTGTGTATACATTGCCTGACATTGCAGTTACTGTGTATACATTGCCCGATATTGTAGATACTGTGTACACATTGCCTGGCATTGTCGTTACTGTGTATACATTGCCCGACATTGTAGTTACTGTGTACACATTGCCTGACATTGTGGTTACTGTGTACACATTGCCCGACATTGTGGTTACTGTGTATACATTGCCTGACATTGTAGTTACTGTGAATAACTTGCCCGACATTGTAGTTACTGTGTACACATTGCCCGACATTGTAGTTACTGTGTATACATTGCCCGACATTGTAGTTACTGTGTATACATTGCCCGACATTGTAGTTACTGTGTATACATTGCCTGACATTGTAGTTACTGTGAATAACTTGCCCGACATTGTAGTTACTGTGTATACATTGCCTGACATTGTGGTTACTTTGTATACAACCCCGACATTGTGGTTACTGTGTATACATTGCCTGACATTGTGGTTACTGTGTATACATTGCCCGACTTTGTGGTTACTGTGTATACATTGCCTGACATTGTGGTTACTGTGTATACAACCCCGACATTGTAGTTACTGTGTATACATTGCCTGACATTGTAGTTACTGTGTATACATTCCCCAACATTGTAGTTACTGTGTATACATTGCCCAACTTTGTGCTTACTGTGTATACATTGCTCAACATTGTAATTACTGTGTACACATTGCCCAACATTGTAGTTACTGTGTATACATTGCTCGACATTGTAGTTACTGTGCATACCTTGTCCGACATTGTAGTTACTGTGTGTACCTTGCCCGACATTGTGGTTACTGTGTATATATTGCCTGGCATAGTAGTTACTGTGTATACATTGCCCATCATTATAGTCACTGTGTACATATTGCCCGGCATTGTAGGTACTATGCAGACATTGTCGTTGCTGTGTATACATTGCCCGACATTGTGGTTACAGTGTATACATTGCCCGACATTGTAGTTACTGTGTGTTGTCGGTAAAAAACCTCTGACCCTATTCGTAGATCAAAATGCCGGTTTATTTTCACAATTGTGGGAGAAGTGAGGTTCCTAACAATGGACCCCCAGCCTTCTCATCGAACACAAGTAAGAACAGAGTTTATATATGTCCCGGGCCCCGCCCTCATTACATTGCAATTCTCTAAGATGTCTGTCATTGTTCATGGTGAGATTCT
The DNA here is from genome assembly GCF_964213995.1 of Mustelus asterias. NCBI lineage: Eukaryota > Metazoa > Chordata > Chondrichthyes > Carcharhiniformes > Triakidae > Mustelus > Mustelus asterias. Next base: position 335,745 of record NW_027590289.1, on the reverse strand, counting down.
TGTTGTATTAGCAGTATCTTCCTATGCGTAGTTTGTTCGATCTCCTAGGCCACGATTGTTCGTCATTTATATCCTTGAAACAACATCACAGGTTTTGCACAAACAAGTTAACTAATATACATACAAGTTTGTATAATACTTTATATCAGAATAAGATGAATAACATATGATGAATATATATATATGAATCTATGGTTATACAAAGACAGACGGCATATATGTCAACTCCATCGTGTTAAACAAAGGTACATGAAAATGGAGACTGTTTAGCTTATTTGGAGCTGGGTTAATCGCATTTCTTAATAACAAGAATAGCTGTTCCTCTTATCTGGCACAGACATGAAAAACACCGAACTCTGACAAAAACATGAACTCTGCAGTGTTCTCAACAAAATCACAGAGTTCGGGTCTTAATGCTTAAGTGTGACAAAGTTCATTAACCCATTCCCGACTTCACTCCCCCCTTTTGGTCGGCTGCCAGGTCCAAACATGGCACCTATGACCAACTCAGAACCACATGTCATCGGGGAATGGGCCTAGCTCCTTAGTCGGGAGGTCTGCCCCCTCCGCCTGTACACTTGCGACTGTCACAATTCACGCTGTTACTGTTTTGCAACAGGCGTTCAATAATGCCATACAAACACAGCAAGTAATTACAATTACAATTAATACAATCAATCCATGCATCAGGTATGAACCCCACGACCCGAACCATTGCCCCAGCCAGCCCGGAGGGTTATAATCATGATATTGGTTCCCTTCTTCCTGTATTGCTTTTGCTACTTGTTTAATATGATCTGCTAAGCGAGTTATATTCTCGGAAGCATCAGGAATATACGTACAGCATTTCGAGCCAACTATGGCACATGTTCCTCCTTGGGAGGCTAGCACATAATCGAGTGCCAATCAGTTCTGTAAAGCCATAGTTCGAATAGCTACGACCTCTGCTGACATTTCAGAGATGGCCGTGCTCACCTCCTCGAATCCATCCTTCGTCTTATTTGCACCTTTCTCTCGGGTTGAGGCCATCTGAATAAGTTCCTGTGCTGCCTTTGCCGTCCCAAAAAAATGGGTAGGCTATCATGAAGAATCGTTCTGTCTCACTAATGGCTCGCTTAGCCCTAAGCAGGTGTATCTCGGGGTGGTCTTGTCAGTCAGTGTAATGGTGAATATAGGGCACCACATATGCCAAATAACACGATCCTGTCCAATTCCAGGGAAGCCACGGATAGGCATTGTTTCCACAGACAAAATAGGTACCATTATATGCAGTCATCTCGCTTCCATAAGCGGAGGAGAGGCTAACCGGGACAGTGGCTATGGGGCACTGGATTGTGACCTGTACCATGGCCTCAGCATCATCAGTGATATCAATCTGCTGTATACAGTAGTTACGGCCAACAGGTATGGTTCCATTTCTTGTCAGGCAGATAACTCCCCTTTGTTGATTTTTCACACCGAGGTAGGGTGGGGAATCTGATCTGTCGTAGTTGGGCTGGTAAATGTTTCTTAAAGGTCGATAAAGTGCACCCTCCGCCCCCTAGCCTGAAAACAACATCACTGTTGCTGATACCCTGCATAGTGGTACCCGATGGGGTTTTAAATGTCAGTTTCCTTGTCCCTTCTGGGTTCCATTCTGATTTAAAACCCATTTAATTACTTCTGGAGCTGATAAAGGGATAGGAAATAAGGGAATTCCTCCCTTTCCTCCGTGCATGGGAATGTGTGAACAGACCCAGCACTTGCTCAGATTCGATTGTGATGCATAAAGATAAGACATATACACAAAGGTGTTCATACAATAGACAGAGTCATCATTACAGAGATGTTCACTGTGTCTCATCCCTAAATTCTCATAATTCCATCTATACTTACCCGCTATGGCTAACAGGGCCAGGGTCGTGAGAAGCAGCATGAGAAGCATCTTATCACTTACTAATATCCCGCGCGACCATTATACAATGGTCCAAAGGCTATATCGCCCACGCGCAAAGTTTCCGCGTGCCCGTTCAGCTTGCTTGGAGGTCAGTTGTTGTTTGTTTATATCTGCAATTGGAGTATATCACATATTTTTCCAATAATTTCAGCATATTCAACTGAGTCTAGACAGGCACAGATATCTCCACTAATTATAACTTCATGCGGCTCATTTCATTTTTGTACAAGCCCTGATTTGTTAGGTAATATTTTTACTAGGACACCCTACTGTTGGGACTGTCAGGGAGCATTTCAAGCTCTCTCTGCATCTCTTATTTCTTGATTGACTTTTACCGATTTATGCATCCTTTTTAGTTGGGTGCTTAGTTCCAAAACATATCTCCTGATTTTATCTTTTAGTGGACCTACATCGGTCCCACCTGTTATGATGTTTTTTGGTAATTGCATTGTCCGTCCTGTCATTAGCTCATAAGGGGTTAATCCGGTTGTTTGGTTTGTAGCAACCCTTAATCTCATTTAGTATGGTGAGCAATACCTTCATCCACGTTTCTTTTTTCCCCGATATCTGTATGGCTTTCGCCAGTGCAAAGTATTTTTGCCCAATGTAATTAATTGTGCTATGCTTTAAGTTAATTGAAGCTAATTTGGCCTCATCAGCTTGGAATCCTGAGTCCAGCTTAGAAACTTAGCTGCATTCTCTGAAAGTACAATGTAAGGTAAACAAACTTTCTCATGGCCAAGTTGTTGATGTAGCTTGTATGTAATAATAATATCTAATTTAGTTATGCTTTAGAAACAGATGTTTTGTTTCGTTCAATCTCAGGCTGGTTTTTGGCTGCTTTCTCTCTCTCCTTTCTCTAAAATAACCGTTATTTCGAAAGCTTAAAGAAAGGCATATTTACTTCAGATCAGTCGAGTTTATTCTGAAGAAATAAACAGACCCTTCAGTTGGCTTGGTGCGAATCACACAACACTTTGCACTGGCTGCAGCCGGACATTCTATCAAAAGGCATCGCTTTTCACATTTAAATCACATACCATACAACTCCGATCTTTGTATGATGTATTCTTACATTATATCTAATTTGATCATTTATTTGTCCACATTTGAAAGTGCAGAAATGATCCTTCTATAGACAGATTGTCTCATAAGGTCTCACCAGTGTTTCGTGTTCATAGATGCCAAATGTATGCTGCCAGACACAGCTCTTTAAAAACACAGATAACCGAATAAGCAGTTTGTTGTGTGCAGTCGAATGCTGCAAGATTTTTGAGTCTGGCTGCAAAGCCAGTCGCCAACTCTTTTTCTCTCTCTCTCTCTTAAGTAATCCGGTTTCACTTCCTGACATGTTAATATTAATTGTGCAAGCTATTACAAATTATGGCAAAGAATGGTTACATGTTTGGAATAACGAGCCTTTTTTTCAAAGACTTATGTTTTAATCAATACACAATATATATTATATCGGGTATCTCAAAACCCTCTTAATTTAACTTTTAAATTCATCTGTTTCCATTTTTAAACTGAGCTCCAGATTAGAATTGCTTCATTTTCAGAGTTACTTGATTAGAAATGTTTTGGTTTGCTTCCTAGCTGGCTAGGTTTTAAGCTTTGCAGTGTTCTTAGATTTGGAAAACCTTGAACAATAGATGGCACAATTCCAACGGCAGTATATAATTTTAACTAGTTACACTATCAGAACTATCATCAATGTGAGATGATTTAAATGATGTAATTTGTTGCATGTTATCAGAACATCACACAAGTCTTGAATTTCATATCGGTAACTAACTGGCAACACAAGTTCCAATAATTCATGGTGTTCAATCGTTGGCATCAAATGCAAATTAAAAATACTCAAGGACAACATCTTTATTTGTATTAACAACTGAGGTTTTAACTGATTTAATCTCCTGCTGTAACTTGGGATAATCGGAACTACGATTCATTGATTTGATAGACTTTAAACTGACTCATAGACAGTATATTCACCTCATTCTTTTGTTCCTGCTTTCCTATTTTTCACAAAATTACTTATTATTTTTTTAACTTCTCAACTACACTTTTATAATCTCAACTTCAAGACAAGGAAAGAGCACATGGTCCTTCCAAGGTCTAACTCCTTTCTCAACATTAAAACGAACAACAACAAAACATTCACGCAATCACGTTGTTAAACACACAGATACACACAGATAACATGGAAGCTTCCAACATTTATTCAGACTTAACATCTTAAACTGGGATGGAAGTAAAACATTTAAGAATACAGACTGTTGATTAACAGTCGCTTTTATTCTGCTGCCTTCCAAACTGTAATTCAACTCAAAACAGAAGTAAATTCAAGAAATCTTATCACTTTAATCTTTAACCATTTGTAACAAATACTTCCGCAGCATTTTCTTATCTCATTTATTCCACTGAATTATTTCCCTCATCTCTAATTATATTGATTTGTCAATTTGGTATTATAGGCGGGCACTCCCTTTTAGCCTGTCTGTAATACAGTTTCATGGTTGATCCATGTAACACATTTTAATTAGAATGCATTATGGCAGTATAATAATTCCCAGTATGACACACGCACTCCCATTCTACCTTATGTATCTCCCTTCTCTGTTAAATTTTGACTATATCTTAAAATTACTGCAAGTCTTATAACTCAGAGGAACATAAACAAGTGATTAATCATCATTTCAAATACGCAGGAATAATTCTTTCTATTTATCTTTTCAACTTCAGTTCTATCAAAAATACATTTTCAAATTTAACAAAAGCCTGATCCAAATAATCCATTTATTTTATCACTTTTAAATATCCCTACTAAAATAATTATCTTTACACAGGCAGATGCAAGATCGAATCTACTGTGTGCTTAAATGGTTAACTCTCCTTACGACTCTTCAGATGTAATCTAATGCTATTATTCCCACATTCCCCAAATCTCTGTCCGATGCATTATCGTAAAATTTCCTGGGGAACATAATTTATTAAACTCACATTGATCTGCTATACCCATTCCACCACGTGAGGTTCTCGATCGCAATTACATCTTACATCTCTCTCTCTCCCTCGAGTGAGAGAGAGAGATTCATAGCCTGCTTATTTTCTTTTAACCCTTTATTCCCCTTTTAACTGTTTTGTTGTGGTAATTGGTGTATTCCTTTAACTGAGTCCAATGCTTCCAGACACCCCTACCTTGCATATCTATGCAGGCACAGGTGTCTCCACTGATAATGACCTCATAGGGGCCTTTCCATTTGGGGGCAAATCCAGGTTTTCCTGGTAGTGTTTTTACCATAACCTTGCTGCCCGCCGGGGGTACCTCCGGGGTCTGTTCTAGTTTATTGTGCTCATCTATCACTGTTTGTTTGTCCCGTACTGTTTTCTACATATCTTTTAATTGGGAGCTTAACTCTAATACATATCGTCTAATCCTGTCCCATAATGGGCCTACATCTGCATATTTCCATGATCCATCCACAAACAGGACCAAGTCTGGTGCCTCCAGGGGCACATCTTTTATTCTACTCTCCTCTACCTCTTTGTCTACGTCCCCACATGAGTGGGGAGACCCTTCACCTAACATTCCTTCTGCGGGGTTCATTCCCATGTCTCGTACAATGGTGATGGACTTAGTGGGTGGGAGAAGCACTGCCTCCCACTTCGCCCTTCTCATGTTTGAGACAGACCGCAATTTTCCTGTGTTCAGCATTTCCACCAAGGTATGTTTGGTGTGTAAAACAATATTCCCCGTCATTATGATGGGCTCGCTGACCTTTACTGCCCATGCCACGCAATCTAGTGCGGCTATACATCTGGGTAACCCGGTTACTACGGGGCCCTCCGCTGTGGAATAATAACCCACGGGTCGCTGTTTGTCCCCATGGACCTGTGTGACTACTGCCGAATAAACCCCCCTTCGTTATTACAATAGATATGAAAATCTTTACTCGCGTCGGGCAGTCCAAGTCCTGGAGCCTTCATTAGTTCTACTTTTAGTTTACTATATGCCCTTTCCTGTTCTGATCCCCATTCTATAACTTCTAGAGCGGGTTTCCCCCCTTTTACTAGCCTTTGTATTGGTTCGGCTAGCCTTGCAAATTCTGGTATAAAGTTGCGGCTGTAATTAAACAACCCCAAAACCTTCCTTACCCCTCGGTCGGTTACTGGTCTTGGCATTTGCTGTATGGCTGTTTTCCTGTCCAATGGCATTTCTTTGGTCCCCTGGGATATCAGGTGTCCCAAATATAACACCTGCACTTTCCCTATTTGGGCCTTCCTGGGGCTCGCCTTTAGTCCCTGTTCTTCTAAGTGTTTCAGGACTGAGTATAGTGCCGTCTGGTGATTCTCTACACTGGGTCAATTCCACCACTCCTGTTCATTCGTATCGGGATTTTGGAACAACATTGGCAAGCCAGATACCTCTTTATCTTTCCTTTGATTCTCACATTCACTGATCCCTCTTCTTAATTGTTTTATTGTGGTAATTCTGTTCCAATAAGTGGGAGCATTCCCTAATACTCTCTGAATCTCTGTTTTACACTGGGTGACGGGTTTATAATTTTGCTTTTGGCCGTGCATCAGTTCCCCTCCGGGTTACTGGTGCTGAGTTGTATTCTAGCACTTACCACTCCTCTGGAGGAGTGGTTGGTCCCTGTGTGGACTCATTAGGAGGTAGAGGAACAGTTTCCCCTCTCTATTGTTTTTCTTCGAAGACTTGGTTTCGTTTCTCCAATTCCCTTATTCTGAATTCTAGTTCTCTAATCTTTTTTCTATCTTGCTCAATTAGTCCAGCTAACTGATGTATTAACAATACTCCTATCTTCTTTGCCTCGTTTCTCTTTTCTTTATATATCCACGTTTTCTGCTACTCTAAGGTCTGAGACGTATCCCAGCCATCCTTTTGCATCCTCTTTATTAATGCTTCTTTCTTTGATAAGTACACGTCAATGAGAGGACCTGCAGATCCCCTCATCCTTCATTATCTGCCATTATTTCGTCCATTCATGGACGAAAAGAAATTGGTTTAGGTTGGAGGGTCACAGTTTTTTTTTTTAACTGGTCGGTGCAACATCGTGGGCCGAAGGGCCTGTTCTGCGCTGTAATGTTCTATGTTCTATGTTCTATTTTGCAGACTTCACTACCCCCCTTTGGAGCCCCACAGTGCCTGACAAAGTGACCCAGTTTCCTACAATTATGGCACGCACCCTTTGGTTTAGCTCCTCCACTGTTTGCACTAACATTTTCCTGTTTTATTTGTAGGTATGGTTTCTCATCTGGTCCATCTCTAATTCCAGATGCCCATTCCACTAATTCATCATAAGTCTGGGTATTGAGAACTCCCATTTTAAGGATTTTTTGGTGAGCTGGCGACAGCCCATCTTTAAATGCTTGTAAAAAGGCTCTATCTGTTCGGGCAGCTTCGGGCATTCCCAACATTCTTGGTATATTCTAAAGAGTCACTCCCCAAATTCGGAGGCTCTTTCACCCCTTTGTTCATTAACATTTTAATTTTTTCTTTGACATCAGCCCATTTCTTACCCGAGACTGAAACCTGTTCAATTAATCCGGCTAATTGATGAACTAAGAGAACTCCAATTTTCTTAGTTTTGTTTTTCTTTTCCTTTTCCAACCATTTTCGTTGTTGGACTAGCGGGTGGTCTAAATCCCATCCCCCTTTTATCATCTGTTTTATGAGTCTGTCCCTCTTAGTCATAAATTCATTTATCAGGGACCCAGGGGGTCCCCACTGTCTTTGTCCCGCCATAACACTGATAAGTTTATACTCACCACCTGGAGTGACTTATTCTCCCTTCTCGCTCTCCCCCTCCCAGGTCGCTCTTATCGGAGTCCGGTGATACCTGTAAGGGTTGATCAGATCCCTCCGTACCACCGCTTATACTATATATTTGTTTAAGCCGGCTTCTCCTCAGAAGGCTTTTCCTTCTAACTCTTACACATGAAGGCTTTTCCTTCAAACTCCGGCGATCACTCAGACAGTCTCGATCTCACTCACGTCTGAACATCACACACTCTTATCACAGATGATTACCCACTGCATTTTGACCCACTCTATTTAGAGTTCGATAATCTATTCTGGTGTCCCGGTCTTGGCCATTCGACCGGACCGTAAACAGATTATCCCGGACGAGCCCCCAATTGTTGTAGGTAAAAAACCTCTGACACTATTAGCAGATCAAAATGCAGGTTTATTTTCACAATTGTGGGAGAAGTGAGGTTCCTAACAGTGGACCCCCAGCCTTCTCATCGAACACAAGTAAGAACAGAGTTTATATATGTCCCGGGCAACGCCCTCATTACATTGCAATTCTCTAAGATGTCTGTCACTGTTCATGGTGAGATTCTTGTTGTATTAGCAGTATCTTCCTCTGCGTAGTTTGTTCGATCTCCAAGGCCACGATTGTTCGTCATTTATATCCTTGAAACAACATCACAGGTTTTGCACAAACAAGTCAACTAATATACATACAAGTTTGTATAATACTTTATATCAGAATAAGATGAATAACGTATGATGAATATATATATATGAATCTATGGTTATACAAAGACAGAAGGCATACATGTCAACTCCATCGTGTTAAACAAAGGTACATGAAAATGGAGACTGTTTAGCTTATTTGGAGCTGGGTTAATCGCATTTCTTAATAACAAGAATAGCTGTTCCTCTTATCTGGCACAGACATGAAAAACACCGAACTCTGACAAAAACATGAACTCTGCAGTGTTCTCGACTAAATCACAGAGTTCGGGTCTTAATGCTTAAGTGTGACAAAGTTCATTAACCCATTCCCAACTTCACTGTGTATACATTGCCCAAAATTGTGGTTACTGTGTATACATTGCCCGACATTTTGGTTACTGTGTATACATTGCCTGACATTTTGGTTACTGTGTGTACATTGCAGGACATTGTGGTTACAGTATATACATTGTAGTTACTGTGTATACCTTGCCCGACATTGTGGTTACTGTGTATACATTGCCCGACATTGTGGTTACTGTGTATACATTGCCCGACATTGCAGTTAGTGTATATACATTGCCCGACATTGTGGTTACTGTGTATACATTGCCCGACATTGTAGTTACTGTGTACATATTGCCCGGCATTGTAGTTACTGTGTATACATTGCCCAACATTGTAGTCACTGTGTACATATTGCCCAGCATTGTGGTTACTGTGTACATATTGCCCGGCATTGTAGTTACTGTGTATACATTGCCCAACATTGTAGTCACTGTGTACATATTGCCCGACATTGTGGTTACTGTGTATACATTGCCCGACATTGTGGTTGCTGTGTATACATTGCCCGACATTGCAGTTAGTGTATATACATTGCCCAACATTGCAGTTAGTGTGTATACATTGCCCGACATTGTGGTTACTGTGTATACATTGCCCGACATTGCAGTTAGAGTATATACATTGCCCGACATTGTGGTTACTGTGTGTACATTGCCCGACATTGCAGTTAGTGTATATACATTGCCCGACATTGTGGTTACTGTGTATACATTGCCCGACATTGTGGTTACTGTGTATACATTGCCCGACATTGCAGTTAGTGTATATACATTGCCCGGCATTGTGGTTACTGTATGTACATTGCCCGACATTGCAGTTAGTGTATATACATTGCCCGACATTGCAGTTAGTGGGTATACATTGCCCGACATTGTGGTTACTGTGTATACATTGCCCGACATTGCAGTTAGTGTGTATACATTGCCCGACATTGTGGTTACTGTGTATACATTGCCCGACATTGCAGTTAGTGTATATACATTGCCCGGCATTGTGGTTACTGTATGTACATTGCCCGACATTGCAGTTAGTGTATATACATTGCCCGACATTGCAGTTAGTGGGTATACATTGCCCGACATTGTGGTTACTGTGTATACATTGCCCGACATTGCAGTTAGTGTATATACATTGCCCGACATTGTAGTTAGTGTATATACATTGCCCAACATTGCAGTTAGTGTGTGTACATTGCCCGACATTGTGGTTACTGTGTATACATTGCCCGACATTGCAGTTAGTGTATATACATTGCCCAACATTGCAGTTACTGTGTATAAATTGCCCGACATTGTAGTTACTGTGTATACATTGCCCGACATTGTGGTTACTGTGTATACATTGTAGTTACTGTGTATACCTTGCCCGACATTGTAGTTACTGTGTACATATTGCCCGGCATTGTAGTTACTGTGTATACATTGCCCAACATTGTAGTCACTGTGTACATATTGCCCGGCATTGTAGGTACTGTGTATACATTGTAGTTACTGTGTATACAAAGGCTGACATTGTAGTTACTGTGTGTACATTGCCCGATATTGTAGATACTGTGTACACATTGTCGTTACTGTGTATACATTGCCTGACATTGCAGTTACTGTGTATACATTGCCTGACATTGCAGTTACTGTGTATACATTGCCCGATATTGTAGATACTGTGTATACATTGCCCGACATTGTGGTTACTGTGTATACATTGCCTGACATTGTAGTTACTGTGAATAACTTGCCCGACATTGTAGTTACTGTGTATACATTGCCTGACATTGTGGTTACTTTGTATACAACCCCGACATTGTGGTTACTGTGTATACATTGCCTGACATTGCAGTTACTGTGTATACATTGCCCGATATTGTAGATACTGTGTACACATTGCCTGGCATTGTCGTTACTGTGTATACATTGCCCGACATTGTAATTACTGTGTACACATTGCCCGACATTGTGGTTACTGTGTATACATTGCCTGACATTGTGGTTACTGTGTATACATTGCCTGACATTGTGGCTACTGTGTATACATTGCACAACTTTGTGCTTACTGTGTATACATTGTAGTTACTGTGTACACATTGCCCGACATTGTAATTACTGTGTACACATTGCCCAACATTGTAGTTACTGTGTATACATTGCTCGACATTGTAGTTACTGTGTATACATTGCTCGACATTGTAGTTACTGTGTATACATTGCTCAACATTGTAGTTACTATGTATACATTGCTCGACATTGTAGTTGCTGTGTATACATTGCTCAACATTGTAGTTACTGTGTATACATTGCTCGACATTGTAGTTGCTGTGTATACATTGCTCGACATTGTAGTTGCTGTTTATAAATTGCCCAGTAAGAAGTTTAACAACACCAGATTTTTGGTGTTTCTTCTTACTGTGTTTACCCCAGTCCAACGCCGGCATCTCCACATCATGACTACGATATGCATTGCCCGACATTGTAGTTACTGTGTGTGCATTGCCCGACATTGTGGTTACTGTGTATACATTGTGGTTACTGTGTACACATTGCCCGACATTTTGGTTACTGTGTCTGCATTGCCCGACATTGTGGTTACACTGTATACATTGCCTAAAATTGTGATTACTGAGTGTACCTTGCCCCATGTTGTAATTACTGTGTATACACTTCCCGACATTGTGGTTACTGTGTATTCAAGGCCCAAAATTGTAGTTACTGTGTATATATTGTCTGAAGTTTTGGTCAATGTGCATACATTGCCGAAGATTGTTTTATCTGTTTATACATTGCCCGGCATTGTAGTTAGTGTGTGCACATTCCCCACATTCTGTTTTGTGTGTATACATTCCCCACATTGTGGTTTGTGTGTATACATTGCCCAAGATTGTGGTTACTGTGTATCCATTGCCTGACATTGTGGTTACACTGTATACATTGCCTAAAATTGTGTTTACTGAGTGTACCTGGTCCCATGTTGTAATTACTGAGTATACATTGCTCAGCAATGTGGCTACTGTGCGTACATTACCCGACATTGTAGTTACTGTGTACACATTGCCCGATGTAGCAGTTACTGTGTATACATTGCCTGACATTCTAGTTACTTTGTATATTTTACCTGTCATAATAGTTGCTGTATACATTGCCTGACATTGGGGTGGCTGTGTATACGTTGGCCAACATTGTGGTTACTGTGTATACATTGCCCGACATTGTAGTTAACGTGTATACATTGCCCGACAATGTGGTTACTGTGTATACATTGCCCAACATTGCAGTTACTGTGTATATTTTGTTTGCCATTGGGGTTACTGTGTACACCTTGCCTGACATTGTGGTTACTGTGTATACATTGCCCCACATTGCAGTCACTGTGTACATATTGTCCGAAATTGTGGTCACTGTGTATACATTGTCCAACATTGTGGTTACTCTGTGTACATTGCCCGACATTGTGGTTACTCTGTGTACATTGCCCAACATTGCAGTTACTTTGTATACATTGCCCGACATTGCAGTTACTGTGTATACATTGCCCGACATTGTGGTTACTGTGTATACGTTGCCCGACATTATGGTTACTGTGTATACATTGTAGTTACTGTGTATACTTTGCTCTGCATTGTGGTTACTGTGTATACATTGCCCGACATAGTGGTTACTGTGTATACATTGTGGTTACTGTGTATAAATTGCCCAGTAAGAAGTTTAACAACACCAGGCTATTGGTGTTACTTCTTATTGTGTTTACCCCAGTCCAACGCCAGCATCTCTACATCATGACTACGATATGCATTGCCTGACATTGTAGTTACTGAGTATACATTGCCCGACATTGTGGTTACTGTGTATACATCGCCTGACATTGTAGTTACTGAGTATACATTGCCCGACATTGTGGTTACTGTGTATACATTGCCTGACATTGTATTTACTGTTAGACCTAGAATCATAGAATCATAGAATCCCTACAGTGCAGGAAGAGGCCATTGGGCCCATCGAGTCTGCACCGACCACAATCCCACCCAGGCCCTAACCCCATATCCCTATATATTTTACCCGCTAATCCCTCGAACCTACACATCTCAGGACACGAAGGGGCAATTTTAGCACAGCCAATCAACCTAACCCGCACATCTTTGGACTCTTTTGTGGACCTCTTCCACAAATGACTTTTCTCCCCAACTATTCCTGATCATCACCCAAATTGCTGATACATTCTGATCCTCTGAACCAATAATTGTGCAAATGCGATCCTTGATTAACAGTGCCATCCCGCCACCTTTTCCCAGATTCTTCTTGAATATTATGTACCCGTCAATATTCAGGACTCAATCCTTGTCATCCTGCCGTCGCATCTCTGTAATAGCTATCAGATCAGATTTATTGACTTCAGTCTGCCCGATCAATTTATTTGAGTTGTTATGAATGCTACGCACATTCAGATCCAAAACGTTTTTGTTGTTTTGCTATATTTGTAACATCAATTAGTCTTGATTCTTTATGTATTTTCAGTTTTTTTCTTCTCATCAGTCTTTGACCCATATATTCATCTCTCTTGTTTCATGGGGCGGCACGGTGGCACAGTGGTTAGCACTGCTGCCTCTCAGCGCCAGGGACCTGGGTTCAATTCCCAGCTTGGGTCACTGTCCGTGTCTGTGTGGGTTTCCTCCGGGTGCTCCAGTTTCCTCCCACGCTCCACAGATGTGTAGGTTAGGTGGATTGGCCATGCTAAATTGCCCCTTTGGTTCAATAGAACAAAGAACAATACAGCACAGGAACAGGCCCTTCGGCCCTCCAAGCCCGTGCCGCTCCCTGGTCCAACTAGACCATTCTTTTGTATCCCTCCATTCCCACTCCGTTCATATGGCTATCTAGGTAAGTCTTAAACGTTCCCAGTGTGTCCGCCTCCACCACCTTGCCTGGTAGCGCATTCCAGGCCCCCACCACCCTCTGTGTAAAATATGTCTTTCTGATATCTGTGTTAAACCTCCCCCCCTTCACCTTGAACCTATGACCCCTTGTGAACGTCACCACCGACCTGGGGAAAAGCTTCCCACCGTTCACCCTATCTATGCCTTTCATAATTTTATCCACCTCTATTAAGTCTCCCCTCATCCTCCGTCTTTCCAGGGAGAACAACCCCAGTTTACCCAATCTCTCCTCATAACTAAGCCCCTCCATACCAGGCAGCATCCTGGTAAACCTCCTCTGTACTCTCTCCAAAGCTTCCACGTCCTTCTGGTAGTGTGGCGACCAGAACTGGACGCAGTATTCCAAATGCGGCCGAACCAACGTTCTATACATCTGCAACATCAGACCCCAACTTTTATAATTGTACATGGAAAAGGTGTGGTCTTATTGGGGGAGGGCGGGAGAGAGGACCTGGTAAGATACTTTGTCAGAGAGTCGGTGCAGACTTGATGGCCAAATGGCCGCTTTCTACACTAGGGATTTTATGTCCTGTGTGCCAATTTGCATGCTGCTCAGTTAATAATCCAGAGATTACAACCTTGGAGATTCTGTGGTTTAACTTCATGTTTAACTCCTCAAGCTCTCTATGCAGAATCTCTTTCCTCATTCTATCTGTATCATCGGTCTACATGGGCTATGAGAGCAGGATCCTTCCCCTCCCACTGCAAGTTCTTCTCCAGCCCAGAGCAGATGTCCCAAATCCTGGTACCAGGCAGGCTGTCTAGACTCTGGCTCCTTGCTGCAGAGAACAGTGTCAATGGCCTTCACTATACTGTCCCCTATTAGCATTACCTTCTTCTGTGTTCTCCCCATGATCAATCAACTCATCCACCCTGCAGCCCCCACTCTCATTCACACAAGCTGGAAGAAGCTCAAACCTGCTGGACAATTGCTGAGGCTGGAGCTCCTGCCCTCTGGGTCCCCTGACCTGCCTCACTCGCAGTCACACCCTCCTGTCCCCCTGAATGTTGACTGGATCAGAAGATCCTATCCTAAGATACTGCCTCCTGGTACGAAGTATCTAGGTACCTTTCCACCTCGCTGACATGTAGTAATGTCTGCACCTCAGCCTCCAGCCTAATGACTCTGAAACCAACCACTTATGTCCACTCAAGGAACCCCACACCTGCCCTAAAGAGCAGTGAACAGGATGGAACACAATGCTTTCGTTATGGCCTAACCAGAGCTTCATTAAAGCTCGGCATAACTTCCTGTCTTTGTACACAATGCCTCCGTTTATAAAACCCAAGATGCTTTGTTATCTGCTCTGTCAGTGTGCCTGCCACCTCCAAATGATCCAAGCAAATTAAACCATGTCTCACCGCCCAGTACACACGTTAGAACTGTGCCATTAACTCAATATTGCCTCTCTGATCCTTTCCACCAAACTCATACATTTCTGTATTATCTGCAAATTGTCTGCCCACTCTCCTCACCGACTTGAATATCTCTGTCTCTTCACCACTTTTAGGAATCTAGGTAAGTGCCATAATCAGAAAGTGAATGCAGAGAGGATAGAATGCTTGTCTCAGGATTCCCGTTCCTGTACAGTGCCTCGTGACAAACTACGCCTCTACTCCACCGGTGATATCTCTGTGTTTGCTGAGAATGTACTTGGATGGGTAGAATCGGACATTCTGTGCATCGATGCAATGGATGTAGGTGAGACTTGAAGCAGTGAAAACATTGCTCTTCAATTTGCCTTTCCTGTTTCTCACTTGTTGTCATTCTGTCTGTGCCAATGACTCTCTTTGTCTTACTTGAATCAAGCATGTCCAGCAAATAATAACCAGGTGAGGACTCTGACCATCCAATACACTCTATCAACTGTGAATCTGAGGCTCCAGTACCTGGGACCCTGACACAGCAGAAATCCGGACACGGAAACTGCAGTAACTGCAAAGCAGACTCGATGGTGATTCAGGACCGCATGCAAAACTAACTGATAAAGATTATATCAAGTTTATTTATTAGTCACAAGTAAGGCTTACATTAACACTGCAATGAAGTTACTGTGAATTCCCCTAGTCGTCACAGTCTGGCAAATGTTCAGGTCAATGCAACTAAGCAGCACATCTTTCAGACAGTGGGAGGAAACTGGAGAACTCGGAAGAAACCCTCGCAAACAAGGGGAGAACATTCAGACTCCACACGGACAATGACCCAAGCTCGGAATCAAACCCAGGTCCCTGGTGCTGTGAGGCAGCAGTGCTAACCGCTGTGCCACCGTGCCATCCTAAACTTACACTCCAATATCTGGAACCCTGACCAAACAGTAACTGGAAAACTGACACTTCAGTAACTGGGGCAGTGACATTGCAGTAACTGGGACACTGACATTGCAGTAACTGGGGCAGTGACACTTCAGTAACTGGGACACTGACATTGCAGTAACTGGGACACTGACATTGCAGTAACTGGGGCTGTGACACTTCAGTAACTGGGACACTGACATTGCAGTAACTGGGACACTGACATTGCAGTAACTGGGACACTGACATTGCAGTAACTGGGGCAGTGACATTGCAGTAACTGGGACACTGACATTGCAGTAACTGGGACACTGACATTGCAGTAACTGGGACACTGACATTGCAGTAACTGGGGCACTGACATTGCAGTAACTGGGACACTGACATTGCAGTAACTGGGACAGTGACATTGCAGTAACTGGGGCAGTGACATTGCAGTAACTGGGGC
The DNA here is from genome assembly GCF_964213995.1 of Mustelus asterias. NCBI lineage: Eukaryota > Metazoa > Chordata > Chondrichthyes > Carcharhiniformes > Triakidae > Mustelus > Mustelus asterias. The sequence goes on along the minus strand of NW_027590289.1, from coordinate 319,310 downwards.
AGTGACATTGCAGTAACTGGGGCTGTGACACTTCAGTAACTGGGGCAGTGACACTTCAGTAACTGGGACACTGACATTGCAGTAACTGGGACACTGACATTGCAGTAACTGGGGCAGTGACATTGCAGTAACTGGGACACTGACATTGCAGTAACTGGGACACTGACATTGCAGTAACTGGGGCAGTGACATTGCAGTAACTGGGACACTGACATTGCAGTAACTGGGACACTGACATTGCAGTAACTGGGGCAGTGACATTGCAGTAACTGGGACACTGACATTGCAGTAACTGGGACACTGACATTGCAGTAACTGGGGCAGTGACATTGCAGTAACTGGGACACTGACATTGCAGTAACTGGGGCAGTGACATTGCAGTAACTGGGACACTGACATTGCAGTAACTGGGACACTGACATTGCAGTAACTGGGGCAGTGACATTGCAGTAACTGGGGCTGTGACACTTCAGTAACTGGGGCAGTGACACTTCAGTAACTGGGACACTGACATTGCAGTAACTGGGGCTGTGACACTTCAGTAACTGGGACACTGACATTGCAGTAACTGGGACACTGACATTGCAGTAACTGGGACACTGACATTGCAGTAACTGGGACACTGACATTGCAGTAACTGGGACACTGACATTGCAGTAACTGGGGCACTGACATTGCAGTAACTGGGACACTGACATTGCAGTAACTGGGGCTGTGACATTGCAGTAACTGGGGCTGTGACATTGCAGTAACTGGGGCTGTGACATTGCAGTAACTGGGACACTGACATTGCAGTAACTGGGACACTGACATTGCAGTAACTGGGACACTGACATTGCAGTAACTGGGACACTGACATTGCAGTAACTGGGGCAGTGACATTGCAGTAACTGGGACAGTGACATTGCAGTAACTGGGACACTGACATTGCAGTAACTGGGACACTGACATTGCAGTAACTGGGACACTGACATTGCAGTAACTGGGGCAGTGACATTGCAGTAACTGGGACAGTGACATTGCAGTAACTGGGACACTGACATTGCAGTAACTGGGACACTGACATTGCAGTAACTGGGACACTGACATTGCAGTAACTGGGACACTGACATTGCAGTAACTGGGGCACTGACATTGCAGTAACTGGGACAGTGACATTGCAGTAACTGGGACACTGACATTGCAGTAACTGGGACACTGACATTGCAGTAACTGGGGCAGTGACATTGCAGTAACTGGGACACTGACATTGCAGTAACTGGGACACTGACATTGCAGTAACTGGGACACTGACATTGCAGTAACTGGGACAGTGACATTGCAGTAACTGGGACACTGACATTGCAGTAACTGGGGCAGTGACATTGCAGTAACTGGGACACTGACATTGCAGTAACTGGGGCAGTGACATTGCAGTAACTGGGACACTGACATTGCAGTAACTGGGACAGTGACATTGCAGTAACTGGGACACTGACATTGCAGTAACTGGGGCAGTGACATTGCAGTAACTGGGACACTGACATTGCAGTAACTGGGACACTGACATTGCAGTAACTGGGGCAGTGACATTGCAGTAACTGGGACACTGACATTGCAGTAACTGGGGCAGTGACATTGCAGTAACTGGGACACTGACATTGCAGTAACTGGGACACTGACATTGCAGTAACTGGGACAGTGACATTGCAGTAACTGGGACAGTGACATTGCAGTAACTGGGACACTGACATTGCAGTAACTGGGACACTGACATTGCAGTAACTGGGACACTGACATTGCAGTAACTGGGACACTGACATTGCAGTAACTGGGACACTGACATTGCAGTAACTGGGGCAGTGACATTGCAGTAACTGGGACACTGACATTGCAGTAACTGGGGCAGTGACATTGCAGTAACTGGGGCAGTGACATTGCAGTAACTGGGGCTGTGACACTTCCGTAACTGGGGCAGTGACACTTCAGTAACTGGGGCAGTGACATTGCAGTAACTGGGGCAGTGACATTGCAGTAACTGGGGCAGTGACATTGCAGTAACTGGGGCAGTGACATTGCAGTAACTGGGACACTGACATTGCAGTAACTGGGGCAGTGACATTGCAGTAACTGGGGCAGTGACATTGCAGTAACTGGGGCTGTGACACTTCCGTAACTGGGGCAGTGACACTTCAGTAACTGGGACACTGACATTGCAGTAACTGGGACACTGACATTGCAGTAACTGGGACACTGACATTGCAGTAACTGGGACACTGACATTGCAGTAACTGGGGCAGTGACATTGCAGTAACTGGGGCAGTGACATTGCAGTAACTGGGGCAGTGACATTGCAGTAACTGGGGCTGTGACACTTCAGTAACTGGGACACTGACATTGCAGTAACTGGGACACTGACATTGCAGTAACTGGGACAGTGACATTGCAGTAACTGGGACACTGACATTGCAGTAACTGGGACACTGACATTGCAGTAACTGGGGCAGTGACATTGCAGTAACTGGGACACTGACATTGCAGTAACTGGGGCAGTGACATTGCAGTAACTGGGGCAGTGACATTGCAGTAACTGGGGCACTGACATTGCAGTAACTGGGACACTGACATTGCAGTAACTGGGGCACTGACATTGCAGTAACTGGGGCAGTGACATTGCAGTAACTGGGGCAGTGACATTGCAGTAACTGGGACACTGACATTGCAGTAACTGGGACACTGACATTGCAGTAACTGGGACACTGACATTGCAGTAACTGGGACACTGACATTGCAGTAACTGGGGCACTGACATTGCAGTAACTGGGGCAGTGACATTGCAGTAACTGGGACACTGACATTGCAGTAACTGGGACACTGACATTGCAGTAACTGGGACACTGACATTGCAGTAACTGGGACACTGACATTGCAGTAACTGGGGCAGTGACATTGCAGTAACTGGGGCAGTGACATTGCAGTAACTGGGACACTGACATTGCAGTAACTGGGGCAGTGACATTGCAGTAACTGGGGCAGTGACATTGCAGTAACTGGGACACTGACATTGCAGTAACTGGGGCAGTGACATTGCAGTAACTGGAACACTGACATTGCAGTAACTGGGGCAGTGACATTGCAGTAACTGGGGCACTGACATTGCAGTAACTGGGGCAGTGACATTGCAGTAACTGGGGCAGTGACATTGCAGTAACTGGGGCAGTGACATTGCAGTAACTGGGGCAGTGACATTGCAGTAACTGGGGCACTGACATTGCAGTAACTGGGGCAGTGACATTGCAGTAACTGGGGCAGTGACATTGCAGTAACTGGGACACTGACATTGCAGTAACTGGAACACTGACATTGCAGTAACTGGGGCAGTGACATTGCAGTAACTGGGACACTGACATTGCAGTAACTGGGGCAGTGACATTGCAGTAACTGGGACACTGACATTGCAGTAACTGGGGCAGTGACATTGCAGTAACTGGGACACTGACATTGCAGTAACTGGGGCAGTGACATTGCAGTAACTGGGACACTGACATTGCAGTAACTGGGGCAGTGACATTGCAGTAACTGGGACACTGACATTGCAGTAACTGGGGCAGTGACATTGCAGTAACTGGGACACTGACATTGCAGTAACTGGGACACTGACATTGCAGTAACTGGGACACTGACATTGCAGTAACTGGGGCAGTGACATTGCAGTAACTGGGACACTGACATTGCAGTAACTGGGACACTGACATTGCAGTAACTGGGACACTGACATTGCAGTAACTGGGGCAGTGACATTGCAGTAACTGGAACACTGACATTGCAGTAACTGGGGCAGTGACATTGCAGTAACTGGAACACTGACATTGCAGTAACTGGGGCAGTGACATTGCAGTAACTGGGACACTGACATTGCAGTAACTGGGACACTGACATTGCAGTAACTGGGGCAGTGACATTGCAGTAACTGGGACACTGACATTGCAGTAACTGGGGCAGTGACATTGCAGTAACTGGGACACTGACATTGCAGTAACTGGGGCAGTGACATTGCAGTAACTGGGACACGGACATTGCAGTAACTGGGGCAGTGACATTGCAGTAACTGGGACACTGACATTGCAGTAACTGGGGCAGTGACATTGCAGTAACTGGGACACTGACATTGCAGTAACTGGGGCAGTGACATTGCAGTAACTGGGACACTGACATTGCAGTAACTGGGGCAGTGACATTGCAGTAACTGGGACACTGACATTGCAGTAACTGGGGCAGTGACATTGCAGTAACTGGGGCAGTGACATTGCAGTAACTGGGACACTGACATTGCAGTAACTGGGGCTGTGACACTTCAGTAACTGGGACACTGACATTGCAGTAACTGGGACACTGACATTGCAGTAACTGGGACACTGACATTGCAGTAACTGGGACACTGACATTGCAGTAACTGGGACAGTGACATTGCAGTAACTGGGACACTGACATTGCAGTAACTGGGACAGTGACATTGCAGTAACTGGGGCAGTGACATTGCAGTAACCGGGACACTGACATTGCAGTAACTGGGACAGTGACATTGCAGTAACTGGGGCAGTGACATTGCAGTAACCGGGACACTGACATTGCAGTAACTGGGACAGTGACATTGCAGTAACTGGGGCAGTGACATTGCAGTAACTGGGACACTGACATTGCAGTAACTGGGGCAGTGACATTGCAGTAACTGGGGCAGTGACATTGCAGTAACTGGGGCAGTGACATTGCAGTAACTGGGACACTGACATTGCAGTAACTGGGGCACTGACACTTCAGTAACTGGGACACTGACATTGCAGTAACTGGGACACTGACATTGCAGTAACTGGGGCACTGACATTGCAGTAACTGGGACACTGACATTGCAGTAACTGGGACACTGACATTGCAGTAACTGGGACACTGACATTGCAGTAACTGGGGCAGTGACATTGCAGTAACTGGGGCAGTGACATTGCAGTAACTGGGACAGTGACATTGCAGTAACTGGGGCAGTGACACTTCAGTAACTGGGACACTGACATTGCAGTAACTGGGACACTGACATTGCAGTAACTGGGGCAGTGACATTGCAGTAACTGGGGCACTGACATTGCAGTAACTGGGACACTGACATTGCAGTAACTGGGGCTGTGACACTTCAGTAACTGGGACACTGACATTGCAGTAACTGGGACACTGACATTGCAGTAACTGGGGCAGTGACATTGCAGTAACTGGGGCACTGACATTGCAGTAACTGGGGCAGTGACATTGCAGTAACTGGGGCTGTGACACTTCAGTAACTGGGACACTGACATTGCAGTAACTGGGACACTGACATTGCAGTAACTGGGACACTGACATTGCAGTAACTGGGGCTGTGACACTTCAGTAACTGGGACACTGACATTGCAGTAACTGGGACACTGACATTGCAGTAACTGGGGCACTGACATTGCAGTAACTGGGACACTGACATTGCAGTAACTGGGGCAGTGACATTGCAGTAACTGGGGCACTGACATTGCAGTAACTGGGGCAGTGACATTGCAGTAACTGGGGCACTGACATTGCAGTAACTGGGACACTGACATTGCAGTAACTGGGACACTGACATTGCAGTAACTGGGACACTGACATTGCAGTAACTGGGGCAGTGACATTGCAGTAACTGGGACACTGACATTGCAGTAACTGGGACACTGACATTGCAGTAACTGGGGCAGTGACATTGCAGTAACTGGGGCAGTGACATTGCAGTAACTGGGGCAGTGACATTGCAGTAACTGGGACACTGACATTGCAGTAACTGGGACACTGACATTGCAGTAACTGGGACACTGACATTGCAGTAACTGGGGCAGTGACATTGCAGTAACTGGGGCAGTGACATTGCAGTAACTGGGACACTGACATTGCAGTAACTGGGGCAGTGACATTGCAGTAACTGGGGCAGTGACATTGCAGTAACTGGGACACTGACATTGCAGTAACTGGGGCACTGACATTGCAGTAACTGGGGCAGTGACATTGCAGTAACTGGGACACTGACATTGCAGTAACTGGGGCAGTGACATTGCAGTAACTGGGACACTGACATTGCAGTAACTGGGGCAGTGACATTGCAGTAACTGGGACACTGACATTGCAGTAACTGGGGCAGTGACATTGCAGTAACTGGGGCAGTGACATTGCAGTAACTGGGACACTGACATTGCAGTAACTGGGGCAGTGACATTGCAGTAACTGGGGCAGTGACATTGCAGTAACTGGGACACTGACATTGCAGTAACTGGGGCAGTGACATTGCAGTAACTGGGGCAGTGACATTGCAGTAACTGGGACACTGACATTGCAGTAACTGGGGCAGTGACATTGCAGTAACTGGGGCAGTGACATTGCAGTAACTGGGACACTGACATTGCAGTAACTGGGGCAGTGACATTGCAGTAACTGGGACACTGACATTGCAGTAACTGGGGCAGTGACATTGCAGTAACTGGGACAGTGACATTGCAGTAACTGGGGCTGTGACACTTCAGTAACTGGGACACTGACATTGCAGTAACTGGGACACTGACATTGCAGTAACTGGGGCACTGACATTGCAGTAACTGGGACACTGACATTGCAGTAACTGGGGCAGTGACATTGCAGTAACTGGGGCACTGACATTGCAGTAACTGGGGCAGTGACATTGCAGTAACTGGGGCACTGACATTGCAGTAACTGGGACACTGACATTGCAGTAACTGGGACACTGACATTGCAGTAACTGGGACACTGACATTGCAGTAACTGGGACACTGACATTGCAGTAACTGGGGCAGTGACATTGCAGTAACTGGGACACTGACATTGCAGTAACTGGGGCAGTGACATTGCAGTAACTGGGGCAGTGACATTGCAGTAACTGGGGCAGTGACATTGCAGTAACTGGGACACTGACATTGCAGTAACTGGGACACTGACATTGCAGTAACTGGGGCAGTGACATTGCAGTAACTGGGGCACTGACATTGCAGTAACTGGGACACTGACATTGCAGTAACTGGGACACTGACATTGCAGTAACTGGGACACTGACATTGCAGTAACTGGGGCAGTGACATTGCAGTAATTGGGACACTGACATTGCAGTAACTGGGGCAGTGACATTGCAGTAACTGGGGCAGTGACATTGCAGTAACTGGGGCTGTGACACTTCAGTAACTGGGGCAGTGACACTTCAGTAACTGGGACACTGACATTGCAGTAACTGGGACACTGACATTGCAGTAACTGGGACACTGACATTGCAGTAACTGGGACACTGACATTGCAGTAACTGGGACACTGACATTGCAGTAACTGGGGCAGTGACATTGCAGTAACTGGGACACTGACATTGCAGTAACTGGGGCACTGACATTGCAGTAACTGGGACACTGACATTGCAGTAACTGGGGCAGTGACATTGCAGTAACTGGGGCAGTGACATTGCAGTAACTGGGACACTGACATTGCAGTAACTGGGACACTGACATTGCAGTAACTGGGACACTGACATTGCAGTAACTGGGACACTGACATTGCAGTAACTGGGACACTGACATTGCAGTAACTGGGGCACTGACATTGCAGTAACTGGGACACTGACATTGCAGTAACTGGGGCAGTGACATTGCAGTAACTGGGACACTGACATTGCAGTAACTGGGGCACTGACATTGCAGTAACTGGGACACTGACATTGCAGTAACTGGGGCAGTGACATTGCAGTAACTGGGACACTGACATTGCAGTAACTGGGACACTGACATTGCAGTAACTGGGACACTGACATTGCAGTAACTGGGACACTGACATTGCAGTAACTGGGACACTGACATTGCAGTAACTGGGACACTGACATTGCAGTAACAGGGACACTGACATTGCAGTAACTGGGGCAGTGACATTGCAGTAACAGGGACACTGACATTGCAGTAACTGGGACACTGACATTGCAGTAACTGGGACACTGACATTGCAGTAACTGGGACACTGACATTGCAGTAACTGGGGCTGTGACATTGCAGTAACTGGGACACTGACATTGCAGTAACTGGGACACTGACATTGCAGTAACTGGGACACTGACATTGCAGTAACTGGGGCAGTGACATTGCAGTAACTGGGGCAGTGACATTGCAGTAACTGGGACACTGACATTGCAGTAACTGGGACACTGACATTGCAGTAACTGGGACACTGACATTGCAGTAACTGGGGCTGTGACATTGCAGTAACTGGGACACTGACATTGCAGTAACTGGGACACTGACATTGCAGTAACTGGGGCAGTGACATTGCAGTAACTGGGACACTGACATTGCAGTAACTGGGGCTGTGACATTGCAGTAACTGGGACACTGACATTGCAGTAACTGGGACACTGACATTGCAGTAACTGGGACACTGACATTGCAGTAACTGGGACACTGACATTGCAGTAACTGGGGCTGTGACATTGCAGTAACTGGGACACTGACATTGCAGTAACTGGGACACTGACATTGCAGTAACTGGGACACTGACATTGCAGTAACTGGGGCAGTGACATTGCAGTAACTGGGGCAGTGACATTGCAGTAACTGGGACACTGACATTGCAGTAACTGGGACACTGACATTGCAGTAACTGGGACACTGACATTGCAGTAACTGGGACAGTGACATTGCAGTAACTGGGACACTGACATTGCAGTAACTGGGACACTGACATTGCAGTAACTGGGACACTGACATTGCAGTAACTGGGGCAGTGACATTGCAGTAACTGGGACACTGACATTGCAGTAACTGGGACACTGACATTGCAGTAACTGGGGCAGTGACATTGCAGTAACTGGGGCAGTGACATTGCAGTAACTGGGACACTGACATTGCAGTAACTGGGACACTGACATTGCAGTAACTGGGACACTGACATTGCAGTAACTGGGACACTGACATTGCAGTAACTGGGGCACTGACATTGCAGTAACTGGGGCAGTGACATTGCAGTAACTGGGACACTGACATTGCAGTAACTGGGACACTGACATTGCAGTAACTGGGACACTGACATTGCAGTAACTGGGACACTGACATTGCAGTAACTGGGGCACTGACATTGCAGTAACTGGGGCAGTGACATTGCAGTAACTGGGACACTGACATTGCAGCAACTGGGACACTGACATTGCAGTAACTGGGACACTGACATTGCAGTAACTGGGACACTGACATTGCAGTAACTGGGACACTGACATTGCAGTAACTGGGACACTGACATTGCAGTAACTGGGGCACTGACATTGCAGTAACTGGGACACTGACATTGCAGTAACTGGGACACTGACATTGCAGTAACTGGGACACTGACATTGCAGTAACTGGGACACTGACATTGCAGTAACTGGGACACTGACATTGCAGTAACTGGGGCAGTGACATTGCAGTAACTGGGGCTGTGACATTGCAGTAACTGGGGCACTGACATTGCAGTAACTGGGGCACTGACATTGCAGTAACTGGGGCAGTGACATTGCAGTAACTGGGACACTGACATTGAAGTAACTGGGGCAGTGACATTGCAGTAACTGGGACACTGACATTGCAGTAACTGGGACACTGACATTGCAGTAACTGGGACACTGACATTGCAGTAACTGGGACACTGACATTGCAGTAACTGGGACACTGACATTGCAGTAACTGGGGCAGTGACATTGCAGTAACTGGGGCTGTGACACTTCAGTAACTGGGGCACTGACATTGCAGTAACTGGGGCTGTGACACTTCAGTAACTGGGACAGTGACATTGCAGTAACTGGGACACTGACATTGCAGTAACTGGGACACTGACATTGCAGTAACTGGGACACTGACATTGCAGTAACTGGGACACTGACATTGCAGTAACTGGGGCAGTGACATTGCAGTAACTGGGGCTGTGACACTTCAGTAACTGGGGCAGTGACATTGCAGTAACTGGGGCTGTGACACTTCAGTAACTGGGGCACTGACATTGCAGTAACTGGGGCTGTGACACTTCAGTAACTGGGACAGTGACATTGCAGTAACTGGGGCTGTGACACTTCAGTAACTGGGACACTGACATTGCAGTAACTGGGGCAGTGACATTGCAGTAACTGGGACACTGACATTGCAGTAACTGGGACACTGACATTGCAGTAACTGGGACACTGACATTGCAGTAACTGGGACAGTGACATTGCAGTAACTGGGGCTGTGACATTGCAGTAACTGGGACACTGACATTGCAGTAACTGGGGCTGTGACATTGCAGTAACTGGGACACTGACATTGCAGTAACTGGGGCAGTGACATTGCAGTAACTGGGACACTGACATTGCAGTAACTGGGGCTGTGACACTTCAGTAACTGGGACACTGACATTGCAGTAACTGGGGCAGTGACATTGCAGTAACTGGGACACTGACATTGCAGTAACTGGGACACTGACATTGCAGTAACTGGGACACTGACATTGCAGTAACTGGGACAGTGACATTGCAGTAACTGGGGCTGTGACATTGCAGTAACTGGGACACTGACATTGCAGTAACTGGGGCAGTGACATTGCAGTAACTGGGACACTGACATTGCAGTAACTGGGGCTGTGACATTGCAGTAACTGGGGCAGTGACATTGCAGTAACTGGGGCACTGACATTGCAGTAACTGGGACACTGACATTGCAGTAACTGGGGCAGTGACATTGCAGTAACTGGGACACTGACATTGCAGTAACTGGGACACTGACATTGCAGTAACTGGGACACTGACATTGCAGTAACTGGGACAGTGACATTGCAGTAACTGGGGCTGTGACATTGCAGTAACTGGGACACTGACATTGCAGTAACTGGGACACTGACATTGCAGTAACTGGGGCAGTGACATTGCAGTAACTGGGACACTGACATTGCAGTAACTGGGACACTGACATTGCAGTAACTGGGGCACTGACATTGCAGTAACTGGGGCAGTGACATTGCAGTAACTGGGGCACTGACATTGCAGTAACTGGGGCACTGACATTGCAGTAACTGGGACACTGACATTGCAGTAACTGGGGCACTGACATTGCAGTAACTGGGGCAGTGACATTGCAGTAACTGGGACACTGACATTGCAGTAACTGGGGCACTGACATTGCAGTAACTGGGGCAGTGACATTGCAGTAACTGGGACTCTGACATTGCAGTAACTGGGGCACTGACATTGCAGTAACTGGGGCAGTGACATTGCAGTAACTGGGGCACTGACATTGCAGTAACTGGGACACTGACATTGCAGTAACTGGGGCACTGACATTGCAGTAACTGGGGCAGTGACATTGCAGTAACTGGGGCAGTGACACTTCAGTAACTGGGACACTGACATTGCAGTAACTGGGGCACTGACATTGCAGTAACTGGGACACTGACATTGCAGTAACTGGGGCACTGACATTGCAGTAACTGGGGCAGTGACATTGCAGTAACTGGGACACTGACATTGCAGTAACTGGGGCACTGACATTGCAGTAACTGGGGCAGTGACATTGCAGTAACTGGGGCACTGACATTGCAGTAACTGGGGCACTGACATTGCAGTAACTGGGACACTGACATTGCAGTAACTGGGGCACTGACATTGCAGTAACTGGGGCAGTGACATTGCAGTAACTGGGACACTGACATTGCAGTAACTGGGGCACTGACATTGCAGTAACTGGGGCACTGACATTGCAGTAACTGGGACACTGACATTGCAGTAACTGGGGCACTGACATTGCAGTAACTGGGGCAGTGACATTGCAGTAACTGGGGCAGTGACATTGCAGTAACTGGGGCAGTGACATTGCAGTAACTGGGACACTGACATTGCAGTAACTGGGGCACTGACATTGCAGTAACTGGGGCAGTGACATTGCAGTAACTGGGGCAGTGACATTGCAGTAACTGGGGCAGTGACATTGCAGTAACTGGGGCACTGACATTGCAGTAACTGGGACACTGACATTGCAGTAACTGGGGCAGTGACATTGCAGTAACTGGGGCAGTGACATTGCAGTAACTGGGGCACTGACATTGCAGTAACTGGGGCAGTGACATTGCAGTAACTGGGACACTGACATTGCAGTAACTGGGGCAGTGACATTGCAGTAACTGGGGCACTGACATTGCAGTAACTGGGACACTGACATTGCAGTAACTGGGGCAGTGACATTGCAGTAACTGGGGCAGTGACATTGCAGTAACTGGGGCACTGACATTGCAGTAACTGGGGCAGTGACATTGCAGTAACTGGGACACTGACATTGCAGTAACTGGGGCACTGACATTGCAGTAACTGGGACACTGACATTGCAGTAACTGGGACACTGACATTGCAGTAACTGGGACACTGACATTGCAGTAACTGGGGCAGTGACATTGCAGTAACTGGGACACTGACATTGCAGTAACTGGGACACTGACACTTCAGTAACTGGGACACTGACATTGCAGTAACTGGGACACTGACACTTCAGTAACTGGGACACTGACATTGCAGTAACTGGGACAGTGACACTTCAGTAACTGGGACACTGACATTGCAGTAACTGGGACAGTGACATTGCAGTAACTGGGGCTGTGACATTGCAGTAACTGGGGCAGTGACATTGCAGTAACTGGGGCAGTGACATTGCAGTAACTGGGACACTGACATTGCAGTAACTGGGGCTGTGACATTGCAGTAACTGGGGCAGTGACACTTCAGTAACTGGGGCTGTGACATTGCAGTAACTGGGGCTGTGACATTGCAGTAACTGGGGCAGTGACACTTCAGTAACTGGGGCTGTGACACTTCAGTAACTGGGGCTGTGACACTTCAGTAACTGGGGCTGTGACACTTCAGTAACTGGGGCAGTGACACTTCAGTAACTGGGGCTGTGACACTTCAGTAACTGGGGCTGTGACATTGCAGTAACTGGGGCTGTGACACTTCAGTAACTGGGGCAGTGACACTTCAGTAACTGGGACACTGACATTGCAGTAACAGGGGCTGTGACACTTCAGTAACTGGGACACTGACATTGCAGTAACTGGGGCTGTGACACTTCAGTAACTGGGGCAGTGACACTTCAGTAACTGGGACACTGACATTGCAGTAACTGGGGCTGTGACACTTCAGTAACTGGGGCAGTGACATTGCAGTAACTGGGGCTGTGACACTTCAGTAACTGGGGCAGTGACATTGCAGTAACTGGGGCTGTGACACTTCAGTAACTGGGACACTGACATTGCAGTAACTGGGGCAGTGACACTTCAGTAACTGGGGCTGTGACACTTCAGTAACTGGGGCAGTGACACTTCAGTAACTGGGGCTGTGACACTTCAGTAACTGGGGCAGTGACACTTCAGTAACTGGGGCAGTGACACTTCAGTAACTGGGGCAGTGACACTTCAGTAACTGGGGCAGTGACACTTCAGTAACTGGGGCTGTGACACTTCAGTAACTGGGGCAGTGACATTGCAGTAACTGGGGCAGTGACATTGCAGTAACTGGGACACTGACATTGCAGTAACTGGGACACTGACATTGCAGTAACTGGGGCTGTGACATTGCAGTAACTGGGGCAGTGACATTGCAGTAACTGGGGCAGTGACATTGCAGTAACTGGGACACTGACATTGCAGTAACTGGGACACTGACATTGCAGTAACTGGGGCAGTGACATTGCAGTAACTGGGGCAGTGACATTGCAGTAACTGGGACAGTGACATTGCAGTAACTGGGACACTGACATTGCAGTAACTGGGGCAGTGACATTGCAGTAACTGGGACAGTGACATTGCAGTAACTGGGACACTGACATTGCAGTAACTGGGACAGTGACATTGCAGTAACTGGGACAGTGACATTGCAGTAACTGGGACAGTGACATTGCAGTAACTGGGACACTGACATTGCAGTAACTGGGACAGTGACATTGCAGTAACTGGGACAGTGACATTGCAGTAACTGGGACAGTGACATTGCAGTAACTGGGGCAGTGACATTGCAGTAACTGGGACAGTGACATTGCAGTAACTGGGGCAGTGACACTTCAGTAACTGGGACAGTGACATTGCAGTAACTGGGGCAGTGACACTTCAGTAACTGGGACAGTGACATTGCAGTAACTGGGACAGTGACACTTCAGTAACTGGGACACTGACATTGCAGTAACTGGGACACTGACATTGCAGTAACTGGGGCAGTGACACTTCAGTAACTGGGACACTGACATTGCAGTAACTGGGACACTGACATTGCAGTAACTGGGACACTGACATTGCAGTACCTGGGGCAGTGACATTGCAGTAACTGGGGCAGTGACATTGCAGTAACTGGGGCTGTGACACTTCAGTAACTGGGACACTGACATTGCAGTAACTGGGACACTGACATTGCAGTACCTGGGGCAGTGACATTGCAGTAACTGGGACACTGACATTGCAGTAACTGGGACACTGACATTGCAGTAACTGGGACACTGACATTGCAGTAACTGGGACACTGACATTGCAGTAACTGGGACACTGACACTTCAGTAACTGGGACACTGACATTGCAGTAACTGGGACACTGACATTGCAGTTACTGGGACACTGACATTGCAGTAACTGGGGCAGTGACATTGCAGTAACTGGGGCAGTGACATTGCAGTAACTGGGGCAGTGACACTTCAGTAACTGGGACACTGACATTGCAGTAACTGGGACACTGACACTTCAGTAACTGGGACACTGACATTGCAGTAACTGGGGCAGTGACATTGCAGTAACTGGGGCAGTGACATTGCAGTAACTGGGGCTGTGACACTTCAGTAACTGGGACACTGACATTGCAGTAACTGGGGCAGTGACACTTCAGTAACTGGGACACTGACATTGCAGTAACTGGGGCAGTGACATTGCAGTAACTGGGGCTGTGACACTTCAGTAACTGGGACACTGACATTGCAGTAACTGGGGCTGTGACACTTCAGTAACTGGAACACTGACACTTCAGTAACTGGGGCTGTGACACTTCAGTAACTGGGGCAGTGACACTTCAGTAACTGGGGCAGTGACATTGCAGTAACTGGGGCTGTGACACTTCAGTAACTGGGGCAGTGACATTGCAGTAACTGGGGCTGTGACACTTCAGTAACTGGGGCAGTGACATTGCAGTAACTGGGGCAGTGACACTTCAGTAACTGGGGCAGTGACATTGCAGTAACTGGGGCTGTGACACTTCAGTAACTGGGGCAGTGACATTGCAGTAACTGGGGCTGTGACACTTCAGTAACTGGGGCAGTGACATTGCAGTAACTGGGGCAGTGACACTTCAGTAACTGGGGCAGTGACATTGCAGTAACTGGGACACTGACATTGCAGTAACTGGGACACTGACATTGCAGTAACTGGGGCTGTGACACTTCAGTAACTGGGGCAGTGACATTGCAGTAACTGGGGCAGTGACACTTCAGTAACTGGGGCAGTGACATTGCAGTAACTGGGGCTGTGACACTTCAGTAACTGGGGCAGTGACATTGCAGTAACTGGGGCTGTGACACTTCAGTAACTGGGGCAGTGACATTGCAGTAACTGGGGCTGTGACACTTCAGTAACTGGGGCAGTGACATTGCAGTAACTGGGGCTGTGACACTTCAGTAACTGGGACACTGACATTGCAGTAACTGGGACACTGACATTGCAGTAACTGGGGCAGTGACATTGCAGTAACTGGGGCAGTGACACTTCAGTAACTGGGGCTGTGACACTTCAGTAACTGGGGCAGTGACATTGCAGTAACTGGGGCAGTGACATTGCAGTAACTGGGGCAGTGACATTGCAGTAACTGGGGCAGTGACACTTCAGTAACTGGGGCTGTGACACTTCAGTAACTGGGGCAGTGACATTGCAGTAACTGGGGCAGTGACACTTCAGTAACTGGGGCAGTGACATTGCAGTAACTGGGGCAGTGACATTGCAGTAACTGGGGCAGTGACATTGCAGTAACTGGGACACTGACATTGCAGTAACTGGGGCAGTGACATTGCAGTAACTGGGGCAGTGACATTGCAGTAACTGGGGCTGTGACACTTCAGTAACTGGGACACTGACATTGCAGTAACTGGGACAGTGACACTTCAGTAACTGGGACACTGACATTGCAGTAACTGGGACACTGACATTGCAGTAACTGGGGCAGTGACATTGCAGTAACTGGGGCAGTGACACTTCAGTAACTGGGACACTGACATTGCAGTAACTGGGACACTGACATTGCAGTAACTGGGACACTGACATTGCAGTAACTGGGACACTGACATTGCAGTAACTGGGGCTGTGACACTTCAGTAACTGGGACACTGACATTGCAGTAACTGGGACACTGACATTGCAGTAACTGGGACACTGACATTGCAGTAACTGGGACACTGACATTGCAGTAACTGGGACACTGACATTGCAGTAACTGGGACACTGACATTGCAGTAACTGGGACACTGACATTGCAGTAACTGGGACACTGACATTGCAGTAACTGGGACACTGACATTGCAGTAACTGGGACACTGACATTGCAGTAACTGGGGCTGTGACACTTCAGTAACTGGGACACTGACATTGCAGTAACTGGGACACTGACATTGCAGTAACTGGGGCTGTGACACTTCAGTAACTGGGACACTGACATTGCAGTAACTGGGACACTGACATTGCAGTAACTGGGACACTGACATTGCAGTAACTGGGACACTGACATTGCAGTAACTGGGGCTGTGACACTTCAGTAACTGGGACACTGACATTGCAGTAACTGGGGCTGTGACACTTCAGTAACTGGGACACTGACATTGCAGTAACTGGGACACTGACATTGCAGTAACTGGGGCAGTGACATTGCAGTAACTGGGACACTGACATTGCAGTAACTGGGACACTGACATTGCAGTAACTGGGGCAGTGACATTGCAGTAACTGGGACACTGACATTGCAGTAACTGGGACACTGACATTGCAGTAACTGGGGCAGTGACACTTCAGTAACTGGGACACTGACATTGCAGTAACTGGGACACTGACACTTCAGTAACTGGGACACTGACATTGCAGTAACTGGGGCAGTGACATTGCAGTAACTGGGACACTGACATTGCAGTAACTGGGACACTGACATTGCAGTAACTGGGGCAGTGACATTGCAGTAACTGGGACACTGACATTGCAGTAACTGGGACACTGACATTGCAGTAACTGGGGCAGTGACATTGCAGTAACTGGGGCACTGACACTGCAGTAACTGGGGCAGTGACACTTCAGTAACTGGGACACTGACATTGCAGTAACTGGGGCAGTGACATTGCAGTAACTGGGACACTGACATTGCAGTAACTGGGACACTGACATTGCAGTAACTGGGACACTGACATTGCAGTAACTGGGACACTGACATTGCAGTAACTGGGGCTGTGACATTGCAGTAACTGGGACACTGACATTGCAGTAACTGGGGCTGTGACATTGCAGTAACTGGGACACTGACATTGCAGTAACTGGGACACTGACATTGCAGTAACTGGGGCAGTGACATTGCAGTAACTGGGGCTGTGACATTGCAGTAACTGGGGCTGTGACATTGCAGTAACTGGGACACTGACATTGCAGTAACTGGGACACTGACATTGCAGTAACTGGGGCTGTGACATTGCAGTAACTGGGGCAGTGACATTGCAGTAACTGGGGCAGTGACATTGCAGTAACTGGGGCTGTGACATTGCAGTAACTGGGGCAGTGACATTGCAGTAACTGGGGCAGTGACATTGCAGTAACTGGGGCTGTGACATTGCAGTAACTGGGGCAGTGACATTGCAGTAACTGGGGCTGTGACATTGCAGTAACTGGGGCTGTGACATTGCAGTAACTGGGACACTGACATTGCAGTAACTGGGACACTGACATTGCAGTAACTGGGACACTGACATTGCAGTAACTGGGACACTGACATTGCAGTAACTGGGACACTGACATTGCAGTAACTGGGGCACTGACATTGCAGTAACTGGGACAGTGACATTGCAGTAACTGGGACACTGACATTGCAGTAACTGGGACACTGACATTGCAGTAACTGGGACACTGACACTTCAGTAACTGGGACACTGACATTGCAGTAACTGGGACACTGACATTGCAGTAACTGGGACACTGACACTTCAGTAACTGGGACACTGACATTGCAGTAACTGGGACACTGACATTGCAGTAACTGGGACACTGACACTTCAGTAACTGGGACACTGACATTGCAGTAACTGGGGCAGTGACATTGCAGTAACTGGGACACTGACATTGCAGTAACTGGGACACTGACATTGCAGTAACTGGGACAGTGACATTGCAGTAACTGGGACACTGACATTGCAGTAACTGGGACACTGACATTGCAGTAACTGGGACACTGACACTTCAGTAACTGGGACACTGACATTGCAGTAACTGGGACACTGACATTGCAGTAACTGGGACACTGACACTTCAGTAACTGGGACACTGACATTGCAGTAACTGGGACACTGACATTGCAGTAACTGGGACACTGACACTTCAGTAACTGGGACACTGACATTGCAGTAACTGGGGCAGTGACATTGCAGTAACTGGGACACTGACATTGCAGTAACTGGGACACTGACATTGCAGTAACTGGGACACTGACATTGCAGTAACTGGGGCAGTGACATTGCAGTAACTGGGGCAGTGACATTGCAGTAACTGGGGCAGTGACATTGCAGTAACTGGGGCAGTGACATTGCAGTAACTGGGGCAGTGACATTGCAGTAACTGGGGCAGTGACATTGCAGTAACTGGGGCAGTGACATTGCAGTAACTGGGGCTGTGACATTGCAGTAACTGGGGCAGTGACATTGCAGTAACTGGGGCAGTGACATTGCAGTAACTGGGGCAGTGACATTGCAGTAACTGGGGCAGTGACACTTCAGTAACTGGGACACTGACATTGCAGTAACTGGGACACTGACATTGCAGTAACTGGGACACTGACATTGCAGTAACTGGGACACTGACATTGCAGTAACTGGGACACTGACATTGCAGTAACTGGGACACTGACATTGCAGTAACTGGGACACTGACATTGTAGTAACTGGGGCAGTGACATTGCAGTAACTGGGACACTGACATTGCAGTAACAGGGACAGTGACATTGCAGTAACTGGGGCAGTGACATTGCAGTAACTGGGACACTGACATTGCAGTAACTGGGACACTGACATTGCAGTAACTGGGACACTGACATTGCAGTAACTGGGGCAGTGACATTGCAGTAACTGGGGCAGTGACACTTCAGTAACTGGGGCAGTGACATTGCAGTAACTGGGACACTGACACTTCAGTAACTGGGACACTGACATTGCAGTAACTGGGACACTGACATTGCAGTAACTGGGACACTGACATTGCAGTAACTGGGGCAGTGACATTGCAGTAACTGGGACACTGACATTGCAGTAACTGGGACACTGACATTGCAGTAACTGGGACACTGACATTGCAGTAACTGGGACACTGACATTGCAGTAACTGGGACACTGACATTGCAGTAACTGGGGCAGTGACATTGCAGTAACTGGGACACTGACATTGCAGTAACTGGGGCACTGACATTGCAGTAACTGGGGCAGTGACATTGCAGTAACTGGGACACTGACATTGCAGTAACTGGGGCAGTGACATTGCAGTAACTGGGACACTGACATTGCAGTAACTGGGGCACTGACATTGCAGTAACTGGGGCAGTGACATTGCAGTAACTGGGACACTGACATTGCAGTAACTGGGACACTGACATTGCAGTAACTGGGACACTGACATTGCAGTAACTGGGACACTGACATTGCAGTAACTGGGACACTGACATTGCAGTAACTGGGGCAGTGACATTGCAGTAACTGGGACACTGACATTGCAGTAACTGGGACACTGACATTGCAGTAACTGGGGCTGTGACACTTCAGTAACTGGGACACTGACATTGCAGTAACTGGGGCTGTGACACTTCAGTAACTGGGACACTGACATTGCAGTAACTGGGACACTGACATTGCAGTAACTGGGGCAGTGACATTGCAGTAACTGGGACACTGACATTGCAGTAACTGGGACACTGACATTGCAGTAACTGGGACACTGACATTGCAGTAACTGGGACACTGACATTGCAGTAACTGGGACACTGACATTGCAGTAACTGGGACACTGACATTGCAGTAACTGGGGCAGTGACATTGCAGTAACTGGGGCAGTGACACTTCAGTAACTGGGACACTGACATTGCAGTAACTGGGACACTGACATTGCAGTAACTGGGACACTGACATTGCAGTAACTGGGACACTGACATTGCAGTAACTGGGGCAGTGACATTGCAGTAACTGGGACACTGACATTGCAGTAACTGGGACACTGACACTTCAGTAACTGGGACACTGACATTGCAGTAACTGGGGCAGTGACACTTCAGTAACTGGGACACTGACATTGCAGTAACTGGGACACTGACATTGCAGTAACTGGGGCAGTGACATTGCAGTAACTGGGACACTGACATTGCAGTAACTGGGGCAGTGACACTTCAGTAACTGGGACACTGACATTGCAGTAACTGGGGCTGTGACACTTCAGTAACTGGGGCAGTGACATTGCAGTAACTGGGGCAGTGACACTTCAGTAACTGGGACACTGACATTGCAGTAACTGGGGCAGTGACACTTCAGTAACTGGGACACTGTCATTGCAGTAACTGGGACACTGACATTGCAGTAACTGGGACACTGACATTGCAGTAACTGGGGCTGTGACACTTCAGTAACTGGAACACTGACACTTCAGTAACTGGGACACTGACATTGCAGTAACTGGGGCTGTGACACTTCAGTAACTGGAACACTGACACTTCAGTAACTGGGACACTGACATTGCAGTAACTGGGACACTGACATTGCAGTAACTGGGGCAGTGACATTGCAGTAACTGGGACACTGACATTGCAGTAACTGGGACACTGACATTGCAGTAACTGGGGCAGTGACATTGCAGTAACTGGGACACTGACATTGCAGTAACTGGGACACTGACATTGCAGTAACTGGGGCAGTGACACTTCAGTAACTGGGACACTGACATTGCAGTAACTGGGACACTGACACTTCAGTAACTGGGACACTGACATTGCAGTAACTGGGGCAGTGACATTGCAGTAACTGGGACACTGACATTGCAGTAACTGGGACACTGACATTGCAGTAACTGGGGCAGTGACATTGCAGTAACTGGGACACTGACATTGCAGTAACTGGGACACTGACATTGCAGTAACTGGGGCAGTGACATTGCAGTAACTGGGGCACTGACACTGCAGTAACTGGGGCAGTGACATTGCAGTAACTGGGGCAGTGACACTTCAGTAACTGGGACACTGACATTGCAGTAACTGGGGCAGTGACATTGCAGTAACTGGGACACTGACATTGCAGTAACTGGGACACTGACATTGCAGTAACTGGGACACTGACATTGCAGTAACTGGGACACTGACATTGCAGTAACTGGGGCTGTGACATTGCAGTAACTGGGACACTGACATTGCAGTAACTGGGACACTGACATTGCAGTAACTGGGGCAGTGACATTGCAGTAACTGGGGCTGTGACATTGCAGTAACTGGGGCTGTGACATTGCAGTAACTGGGACACTGACATTGCAGTAACTGGGACACTGACATTGCAGTAACTGGGGCTGTGACATTGCAGTAACTGGGGCAGTGACATTGCAGTAACTGGGGCAGTGACATTGCAGTAACTGGGGCTGTGACATTGCAGTAACTGGGGCAGTGACATTGCAGTAACTGGGGCAGTGACATTGCAGTAACTGGGGCTGTGACATTGCAGTAACTGGGGCAGTGACATTGCAGTAACTGGGGCTGTGACATTGCAGTAACTGGGGCTGTGACATTGCAGTAACTGGGACACTGACATTGCAGTAACTGGGACACTGACATTGCAGTAACTGGGACACTGACATTGCAGTAACTGGGACACTGACATTGCAGTAACTGGGACACTGACATTGCAGTAACTGGGGCACTGACATTGCAGTAACTGGGACAGTGACATTGCAGTAACTGGGACACTGACATTGCAGTAACTGGGACACTGACATTGCAGTAACTGGGACACTGACACTTCAGTAACTGGGACACTGACATTGCAGTAACTGGGACACTGACATTGCAGTAACTGGGACACTGACACTTCAGTAACTGGGACACTGACATTGCAGTAACTGGGACACTGACATTGCAGTAACTGGGACACTGACACTTCAGTAACTGGGACACTGACATTGCAGTAACTGGGACACTGACATTGCAGTAACTGGGACACTGACACTTCAGTAACTGGGACACTGACATTGCAGTAACTGGGACACTGACATTGCAGTAACTGGGGCAGTGACATTGCAGTAACTGGGACACTGACATTGCAGTAACTGGGGCAGTGACATTGCAGTAACTGGGGCAGTGACATTGCAGTAACTGGGGCAGTGACATTGCAGTAACTGGGGCAGTGACATTGCAGTAACTGGGGCAGTGACATTGCAGTAACTGGGGCAGTGACATTGCAGTAACTGGGGCAGTGACATTGCAGTAACTGGGGCAGTGACATTGCAGTAACTGGGGCAGTGACATTGCAGTAACTGGGGCAGTGACACTTCAGTAACTGGGACACTGACATTGCAGTAACTGGGACACTGACATTGCAGTAACTGGGACACTGACATTGCAGTAACTGGGACACTGACATTGCAGTAACTGGGACACTGACATTGCAGTAACTGGGACACTGACATTGTAGTAACTGGGGCAGTGACATTGCAGTAACTGGGACACTGACATTGCAGTAACAGGGACAGTGACATTGCAGTAACTGGGGCAGTGACATTGCAGTAACTGGGACACTGACATTGCAGTAACTGGGACACTGACATTGCAGTAACTGGGACACTGACATTGCAGTAACTGGGGCAGTGACATTGCAGTAACTGGGGCAGTGACACTTCAGTAACTGGGGCAGTGACATTGCAGTAACTGGGACACTGACATTGCAGTAACTGGGACACTGACATTGCAGTAACTGGGACACTGACATTGCAGTAACTGGGGCAGTGACATTGCAGTAACTGGGACACTGACATTGCAGTAACTGGGACACTGACATTGCAGTAACTGGGACACTGACATTGCAGTAACTGGGACACTGACATTGCAGTAACTGGGGCAGTGACATTGCAGTAACTGGGACAGTGACATTGCAGTAACTGGGACAGTGACATTGCAGTAACTGGGACACTGACATTGCAGTAACTGGGACACTGACATTGCAGTAACTGGGACACTGACATTGCAGTAACTGGGACACTGACATTGCAGTAACTGGGACACTGACATTGCAGTAACTGGGACACTGACATTGCAGTAACTGGGACACTGACATTGCAGTAACTGGGACACTGACATTGCAGTAACTGGGACAGTGACATTGCAGTAACTGGGGCAGTGACATTGCAGTAACTGGGGCAGTGACATTGCAGTAACTGGGACACTGACATTGCAGTAACTGGGGCACTGACATTGCAGTAACTGGGGCAGTGACATTGCAGTAACTGGGACACTGACATTGCAGTAACTGGGACACTGACATTGCAGTAACTGGGACACTGACATTGCAGTAACTGGGACACTGACATTGCAGTAACTGGGACACTGACATTGCAGTAACTGGGGCAGTGACATTGCAGTAACTGGGACACTGACATTGCAGTAACTGGGACACTGACATTGCAGTAACTGGGGCTGTGACACTTCAGTAACTGGGACACTGACATTGCAGTAACTGGGGCTGTGACACTTCAGTAACTGGGACACTGACATTGCAGTAACTGGGACACTGACATTGCAGTAACTGGGGCAGTGACATTGCAGTAACTGGGACACTGACATTGCAGTAACTGGGACACTGACATTGCAGTAACTGGGACACTGACATTGCAGTAACTGGGACACTGACATTGCAGTAACTGGGACACTGACATTGCAGTAACTGGGGCAGTGACACTTCAGTAACTGGGACACTGACATTGCAGTAACTGGGACACTGACATTGCAGTAACTGGGACACTGACATTGCAGTAACTGGGGCTGTGACACTTCAGTAACTGGGACACTGACATTGCAGTAACTGGGACACTGACATTGCAGTAACTGGGGCAGTGACATTGCAGTAACTGGGACACTGACATTGCAGTAACTGGGGCAGTGACACTTCAGTAACTGGGACACTGACATTGCAGTAACTGGGGCTGTGACACTTCAGTAACTGGGGCAGTGACATTGCAGTAACTGGGGCAGTGACACTTCAGTAACTGGGACACTGACATTGCAGTAACTGGGGCAGTGACACTTCAGTAACTGGGACACTGTCATTGCAGTAACTGGGACACTGACATTGCAGTAACTGGGACACTGACATTGCAGTAACTGGGGCTGTGACACTTCAGTAACTGGGACACTGACATTGCAGTAACTGGGGCTGTGACACTTCAGTAACTGGGACACTGACACTTCAGTAACTGGGACACTGACATTGCAGTAACTGGGGCTGTGACACTTCAGTAACTGGAACACTGACACTTCAGTAACTGGGACACTGACATTGCAGTAACTGGGGCTGTGACACTTCAGTAACTGGAACACTGACACTTCAGTAACTGGGACACTGACATTGCAGTAACTGGGGCTGTGACACTTCAGTAACTGGAACACTGACATTGCAGTAACTGGGGCTGTGACACTTCAGTAACTGGAACACTGACACTTCAGTAACTGGGACACTGACATTGCAGTAACTGGGGCACTGACATTGCAGTAACTGGGGCAGGGACATTGCAGTAACTGGGGCAGTGATATTGCAGTAACTGGGACACTGACATTGCAGTAACTGGGACACTGACATTGCAGTAACTGGGACACTGACATTGCAGTAACTGGGACACTGACATTGCAGTAACTGGGGCTGTGACACTTCAGTAACTGGGACACTGACATTGCAGTAACTGGGGCAGTGACATTGCAGTAACTGGGGCAGTGACACTTCAGTAACTGGGACACTGACATTGCAGTAACTGGGGCACTGACATTGCAGTAACTGGGGCAGTGACACTTCAGTAACTGGGACACTGACATTGCAGTAACTGGGGCACTGACATTGCAGTAACTGGGGCAGTGACACTTCAGTAACTGGGACACTGACATTGCAGTAACTGGGGCTGTGACACTTCAGTAACTGGGACACTGACATTGCAGTAACTGGGGCAGTGACATTGCAGTAACTGGGGCAGTGACACTTCAGTAACTGGAACATTGACACTTCAGTAACTGGGGCTGTGACACTTCAGTAACTGGGGCAGTGACACTTCAGTAACTGGGGCAGTGACATTGCAGTAACTGGGGCTGTGACACTTCAGTAACTGGGGCAGTGACATTGCAGTAACTGGGGCTGTGACACTTCAGTAACTGGGGCAGTGACATTGCAGTAACTGGGGCAGTGACACTTCAGTAACTGGGGCAGTGACATTGCAGTAACTGGGGCTGTGACACTTCAGTAACTGGGGCAGTGACATTGCAGTAACTGGGGCTGTGACACTTCAGTAACTGGGGCAGTGACATTGCAGTAACTGGGGCAGTGACACTTCAGTAACTGGGGCAGTGACATTGCAGTAACTGGGACACTGACATTGCAGTAACTGGGACACTGACATTGCAGTAACTGGGGCAGTGACACTTCAGTAACTGGGGCAGTGACATTGCAGTAACTGGGACACTGACATTGCAGTAACTGGGGCTGTGACACTTCAGTAACTGGGGCAGTGACATTGCAGTAACTGGGGCAGTGACACTTCAGTAACTGGGGCAGTGACATTGCAGTAACTGGGACACTGACATTGCAGTAACTGGGACACTGACATTGCAGTAACTGGGGCAGTGACACTTCAGTAACTGGGGCAGTGACATTGCAGTAACTGGGACACTGACATTGCAGTAACTGGGGCTGTGACACTTCAGTAACTGGGGCAGTGACATTGCAGTAACTGGGGCTGTGACACTTCAGTAACTGGGACACTGACATTGCAGTAACTGGGACACTGACATTGCAGTAACTGGGGCTGTGACACTTCAGTAACTGGGGCAGTGACACTTCAGTAACTGGGGCAGTGACATTGCAGTAACTGGGGCTGTGACACTTCAGTAACTGGGGCAGTGACATTGCAGTAACTGGGGCAGTGACACTTCAGTAACTGGGACACTGACATTGCAGTAACTGGGACACTGACATTGCAGTAACTGGGACACTGACATTGCAGTAACTGGGACACTGACATTGCAGTAACTGGGACACTGACATTGCAGTAACTGGGACACTGACATTGCAGTAACTGGGACACTGACATTGCAGTAACTGGGGCACTGACATTGCAGTAACTGGGGCAGTGACATTGCAGTAACTGGGGCAGTGACATTGCAGTAACTGGGGCAGTGACACTTCAGTAACTGGGACACTGACATTGCAGTAACTGGGGCAGTGACATTGCAGTAACTGGGACACTGACATTGCAGTAACTGGGGCAGTGACATTGCAGTAACTGGGACACTGACATTGCAGTAACTGGGGCAGTGACATTGCAGTAACTGGGGCAGTGACATTGCAGTAACTGGGGCAGTGACATTGCAGTAACTGGGACACTGACATTGCAGTAACTGGGGCAGTGACATTGCAGTAACTGGGACACTGACATTGCAGTAACTGGGACAGTGACATTGCAGTAACTGGGACACTGACATTGCAGTAACTGGGACACTGACATTGCAGTAACTGGGACAGTGACATTGCAGTAACTGGGGCAGTGACATTGCAGTAACTGGGACACTGACATTGCAGTAACTGGGGCACTGACATTGCAGTAACTGGGACACTGACATTGCAGTAACTGGGGCAGTGACATTGCAGTAACTGGGACACTGACATTGCAGTAACTGGGACACTGACATTGCAGTAACTGGGACACTGACATTGCAGTAACTGGGGCTGTGACATTGCAGTAACTGGGACACTGACATTGCAGTAACTGGGGCTGTGACATTGCAGTAACTGGGACACTGACATTGCAGTAACTGGGACACTGACATTGCAGTAACTGGGGCACTGACATTGCAGTAACTGGGACACTGACATTGCAGTAACTGGGACACTGACATTGCAGTAACTGGGGCAGTGACATTGCAGTAACTGGGACACTGACATTGCAGTAACTGGGGCTGTGACATTGCAGTAACTGGGACACTGACATTGCAGTAACTGGGGCTGTGACATTGCAGTAACTGGGACACTGACATTGCAGTAACTGGGACACTGACATTGCAGTAACTGGGGCTGTGACATTGCAGTAACTGGGACACTGACATTGCAGTAACTGGGGCACTGACATTGCAGTAACTGGGACACTGACATTGCAGTAACTGGGACACTGACATTGCAGTAACTGGGACACTGACATTGCAGTAACTGGGGCTGTGACATTGCAGTAACTGGGACACTGACATTGCAGTAACTGGGGCAGTGACATTGCAGTAACTGGGGCACTGACATTGCAGTAACTGGGACACTGACATTGCAGTAACTGGGACACTGACATTGCAGTAACTGGGACACTGACATTGCAGTAACTGGGACACTGACATTGCAGTAACTGGGACACTGACATTGCAGTAACTGGGACACTGACATTGCAGTAACTGGGGCACTGACATTGCAGTAACTGGGACACTGACATTGCAGTAACTGGGACACTGACATTGCAGTAACTGGGACACTGACATTGCAGTAACTGGGGCACTGACATTGCAGTAACTGGGACACTGACATTGCAGTAACTGGGACACTGACATTGCAGTAACTGGGACACTGACATTGCAGTAACTGGGGCTGTGACATTGCAGTAACTGGGACACTGACATTGCAGTAACTGGGACACTGACATTGCAGTAACTGGGACACTGACATTGCAGTAACTGGGGCTGTGACATTGCAGTAACTGGGACACTGACATTGCAGTAACTGGGACACTGACATTGCAGTAACTGGGGCAGTGACATTGCAGTAACTGGGACACTGACATTGCAGTAACTGGGGCTGTGACATTCCAGTAACTGGGGCAGTGACATTGCAGTAACTGGGGCTGTGACATTGCAGTAACTGGGACACTGACATTGCAGTAACTGGGGCTGTGACATTGCAGTAACTGGGACACTGACATTGCAGTAACTGGGACACTGACATTGCAGTAACTGGGACACTGACATTCCAGTAACTGGGACACTGACATTGCAGTAACTGGGGCAGTGACATTGCAGTAACTGGGACACTGACATTCCAGTAACTGGGGCAGTGACATTGCAGTAACTGGGACACTGACATTCCAGTAACTGGGGCAGTGACATTGCAGTAACTGGGACACTGACATTGCAGTAACTGGGACACTGACATTCCAGTAACTGGGGCTGTGACATTGCAGTAACTGGGGCAGTGACATTGCAGTAACTGGGACACTGACATTGCAGTAACTGGGACACTGACATTGCAGTAACTGGGGCAGTGACATTGCAGTAACTGGGACACTGACATTGCAGTAACTGGGACACTGACATTGCAGTAACTGGGACACTGACATTGCAGTAACTGGGACACTGACATTGCAGTAACTGGGACACTGACATTGCAGTAACTGGGACACTGACATTGCAGTAACTGGGGCAGTGACATTGCAGTAACTGGGACACTGACATTGCAGTAACTGGGGCAGTGACACTTCAGTAACTGGGACACTGACATTGCAGTAACTGGGGCAGTGACACTTCAGTAACTGGGACACTGACATTGCAGTAACTGGGACACTGACATTGCAGTAACTGGGACACTGACATTGCAGTAACTGGGACACTGACATTGCAGTAACTGGGACAGTGACATTGCAGTAACTGGGGCAGTGACACTTCAGTAACTGGGACACTGACATTGCAGTAACTGGGACACTGACATTGCAGTAACTGGGGCAGTGACATTGCAGTAACTGGGACACTGACATTGCAGTAACTGGGACACTGACATTGCAGTAACTGGGACACTGACATTGCAGTAACTGGGGCAGTGACATTGCAGTAACTGGGACACTGACATTGCAGTAACTGGGACACTGACATTGCAGTAACTGGGACACTGACATTGCAGTAACTGGGGCTGTGACACTTCAGTAACTGGGGCAGTGACACTTCAGTAACTGGGACACTGACATTGCAGTAACTGGGGCAGTGACACTTCAGTAACTGGGACACTGACATTGCAGTAACTGGGGCAGTGACACTTCAGTAACTGGGACACTGACATTGCAGTAACTGGGACACTGACATTGCAGTAACTGGGGCAGTGACATTGCAGTAACTGGGACACTGACATTGCAGTAACTGGGGCAGTGACATTGCAGTAACTGGGACACTGACATTGCAGTAACTGGGACACTGACATTGCAGTAACTGGGGCAGTGACACTTCAGTAACTGGGACACTGACATTGCAGTAACTGGGGCAGTGACACTTCAGTAACTGGGACACTGACATTGCAGTAACTGGGGCAGTGACATTGCAGTAACTGGGACACTGACATTGCAGTAACTGGGACACTGACATTGCAGTAACTGGGACACTGACATTGCAGTAACTGGGACACTGACATTGCAGTAACTGGGGCAGTGACATTGCAGTAACTGGGACACTGACATTGCAGTAACTGGGGCTGTGACATTGCAGTAACTGGAACACTGACATTGCAGTAACTGGGACACTGACATTGCAGTAACTGGGACACTGACATTGCAGTAACTGGGACACTGACATTGCAGTAACTGGGACACTGACATTGTAGTAACTGGGGCACTGACATTGCAGTAACTGGGACACTGACATTGCAGTAACTGGGACACTGACATTGCAGTAACTGGGACACTGACATTGCAGTAACTGGGACACTGACATTGCAGTAACTGGGACACTGACATTGCAGTAACTGGGACACTGACATTGCAGTAACTGGGACAGTGACATTGCAGTAACTGGGGCACTGACATTGCAGTAACTGGGACACTGACATTGCAGTAACTGGGGCAGTGACATTGCAGTAACTGGGACACTGACATTGCAGTAACTGGGACACTGACATTGCAGTAACTGGGACACTGACATTGCAGTAACTGGGACAGTGACATTGCAGTAACTGGGACACTGACATTGCAGTAACTGGGACACTGACATTGCAGTAACTGGGACACTGACATTGCAGTAACTGGGACACTGACATTGCAGTAACTGGGGCAGTGACATTGCAGTAACTGGGGCAATGACATTGCAGTAACTGGGGCAGTGACATTGCAGTAACTGGGACAGTGACATTGCAGTAACTGGGACACTGACATTGCAGTAACTGGGACACTGACATTGCAGTAACTGGGGCAGTGACATTGCAGTAACTGGGACACTGACATTGCAGTAACTGGGACACTGACATTGCAGTAACTGGGGCAGTGACATTGCAGTAACTGGGGCAGTGACATTGCAGTAACTGGGGCAGTGACATTGCAGTAACTGGGGCTGTGACATTGCAGTAACTGGGACACTGACATTGCAGTAACTGGGACACTGACATTGCAGTAACTGGGACACTGACATTGCAGTAACTGGGGCAGTGACATTGCAGTAACTGGGGCAGTGACATTGCAGTAACTGGGACACTGACATTGCAGTAACTGGGACACTGACATTGCAGTAACTGGGGCAGTGACATTGCAGTAACTGGGGCACTGACATTGCAGTAACTGGGACACTGACATTGCAGTAACTGGGGCAGTGACATTGCAGTAACTGGGACACTGACATTGCAGTAACTGGGGCAGTGACATTGCAGTAACTGGGGCAGTGACATTGCAGTAACTGGGACACTGACATTGCAGTAACTGGGACAGTGACATTGCAGTAACTGGGACACTGACATTGCAGTAACTGGGACACTGACATTGCAGTAACTGGGACACTGACATTGCAGTAACTGGGACACTGACATTGCAGTAACTGGGACACTGACATTGCAGTAACTGGGGCAGTGACATTGCAGTAACTGGGGCAATGACATTGCAGTAACTGGGGCAGTGACATTGCAGTAACTGGGACAGTGACATTGCAGTAACTGGGACACTGACATTGCAGTAACTGGGACACTGACATTGCAGTAACTGGGGCAGTGACATTGCAGTAACTGGGACACTGACATTGCAGTAACTGGGACACTGACATTGCAGTAACTGGGGCAGTGACATTGCAGTAACTGGGGCAGTGACATTGCAGTAACTGGGGCAGTGACATTGCAGTAACTGGGGCTGTGACATTGCAGTAACTGGGACACTGACATTGCAGTAACTGGGACACTGACATTGCAGTAACTGGGACACTGACATTGCAGTAACTGGGGCAGTGACATTGCAGTAACTGGGGCAGTGACATTGCAGTAACTGGGACACTGACATTGCAGTAACTGGGACACTGACATTGCAGTAACTGGGGCAGTGACATTGCAGTAACTGGGACACTGACATTGCAGTAACTGGGACACTGACATTGCAGTAACTGGGGCAGTGACATTGCAGTAACTGGGGCAGTGACATTGCAGTAACTGGGGCAGTGACATTGCAGTAACTGGGGCAGTGACATTGCAGTAACTGGGGCTGTGACACTTCAGTAACTGGAACACTGACACTTCAGTAACTGGGACACTGACATTGCAGTAACTGGGGCTGTGACACTTCAGTAACTGGAACACTGACACTTCAGTAACTGGGACACTGACATTGCAGTAACAGGGGCTGTGACACTTCAGTAACTGGAACACTGACACTTCAGTAACTGGGACACTGACATTGCAGTAACTGGGGCTGTGACACTTCAGTAACTGGGACACTGACATTGCAGTAACTGGGACACTGACATTGCAGTAACTGGGACAGTGACATTGCAGTAACTGGGGCTGTGACACTTCAGTAACTGGGACACTGACATTGCAGTAACTGGGGCTGTGACACTTCAGTAACTGGGACACTGACATTGCAGTAACTGGGACACTGACATTGCAGTAACTGGGACACTGACATTGCAGTAACTGGGGCAGTGACATTGCAGTAACTGGGGCTGTGACACTTCAGTAACTGGGACACTGACATTGCAGTAACTGGGGCTGTGACATTGCAGTAACTGGGACACTGACATTGCAGTAACTGGGACACTGACATTGCAGTAACTGGGGCAGTGACACTTCAGTAACTGGGACACTGACATTGCAGTAACTGGGACACTGACATTGCAGTAACTGGGACACTGACATTGCAGTAACTGGGACAGTGACATTGCAGTAACTGGGACACTGACATTGCAGTAACTGGGGCAGTGACATTGCAGTAACTGGGACACTGACATTGCAGTAACTGGGACACTGACATTGCAGTAACTGGGGCAGTGACATTGCAGTAACTGGGGCAGTGACATTGCAGTAACTGGGACACTGACATTGCAGTAACTGGGACAGTGACATTGCAGTAACTGGGACACTGACATTGCAGTAACTGGGGCAGTGACATTGCAGTAACTGGGGCAGTGACATTGCAGTAACTGGGACACTGACATTGCAGTAACTGGGACACTGACATTGCAGTAACTGGGGCAGTGACATTGCAGTAACTGGGACACTGACATTGCAGTAACTGGGGCAGTGACATTGCAGTAACTGGGGCAGTGACATTGCAGTAACTGGGACACTGACATTGCAGTAACTGGGACACTGACATTGCAGTAACTGGGACACTGACATTGCAGTAACTGGGACACTGACATTGCAGTAACTGGGGCAGTGACATTGCAGTAACTGGGGCAGTGACATTGCAGTAACTGGGGCAGTGACATTGCAGTAACTGGGACACTGACATTGCAGTAACTGGGACACTGACATTGCAGTAACTGGGACACTGACATTGCAGTAACTGGGACACTGACATTGCAGTAACTGGGACACTGACATTGCAGTAACTGGGGCAGTGACATTGCAGTAACTGGGGCAGTGACATTGCAGTAACTGGGACACTGACATTGCAGTAACTGGGACACTGACATTGCAGTAACTGGGACACTGACATTGCAGTAACTGGGGCAGTGACATTGCAGTAACTGGGGCACTGACATTGCAGTAACTGGGACACTGACATTGCAGTAACTGGGACACTGACATTGCAGTAACTGGGACACTGACATTGCAGTAACTGGGACACTGACATTGCAGTAACTGGGACACTGACATTGCAGTAACTGGGGCAGTGACATTGCAGTAACTGGGGCAGTGACATTGCAGTAACTGGGACACTGACATTGCAGTAACTGGGACACTGACATTGCAGTAACTGGGACACTGACATTGCAGTAACTGGGGCAGTGACACTTCAGTAACTGGGACACTGACATTGCAGTAACTGGGACACTGACATTGCAGTAACTGGGGCAGTGACATTGCAGTAACTGGGGCAGTGACATTGCAGTAACTGGGACACTGACATTGCAGTAACTGGGACAGTGACATTGCAGTAACTGGGACACTGACATTGCAGTAACTGGGGCAGTGACATTGCAGTAACTGGGGCAGTGACATTGCAGTAACTGGGGCACTGACATTGCAGTAACTGGGACACTGACATTGCAGTAACTGGGACACTGACATTGCAGTAACTGGGACACTGACATTGCAGTAACTGGGGCAGTGACATTGCAGTAACTGGGGCACTGACATTGCAGTAACTGGGACACTGACATTGCAGTAACTGGGACACTGACATTGCAGTAACTGGGACACTGACATTGCAGTAACTGGGACACTGACATTGCAGTAACTGGGACACTGACATTGCAGTAACTGGGGCAGTGACATTGCAGTAACTGGGGCAGTGACATTGCAGTAACTGGGACACTGACATTGCAGTAACTGGGACACTGACATTGCAGTAACTGGGACACTGACATTGCAGTAACTGGGGCAGTGACACTTCAGTAACTGGGACACTGACATTGCAGTAACTGGGACACTGACATTGCAGTAACTGGGGCAGTGACATTGCAGTAACTGGGGCAGTGACATTGCAGTAACTGGGACACTGACATTGCAGTAACTGGGACAGGGACATTGC
Source organism: Mustelus asterias (assembly GCF_964213995.1). Lineage (NCBI taxonomy): Eukaryota > Metazoa > Chordata > Chondrichthyes > Carcharhiniformes > Triakidae > Mustelus > Mustelus asterias. Next base: position 284,822 of record NW_027590289.1, on the reverse strand, counting down.
AGTAACTGGGACACTGACATTGCAGTAACTGGGGCAGTGACATTGCAGTAACTGGGACACTGACATTGCAGTAACTGGGGCAGTGACATTGCAGTAACTGGGGCAGTGACACTTCAGTAACTGGGACACTGACATTGCAGTAACTGGGACACTGACATTGCAGTAACTGGGACACTGACATTGCAGTAACTGGGGCAGTGACATTGCAGTAACTGGGGCAGTGACATTGCAGTAACTGGGACACTGACATTGCAGTAACTGGGGCACTGACATTGCAGTAACTGGGGCAGTGACATTGCAGTAACTGGGACACTGACATTGCAGTAACTGGGGCAGTGACATTGCAGTAACTGGGGCAGTGACACTTCAGTAACTGGGACACTGACATTGCAGTAACTGGGGCAGTGACATTGCAGTAACTGGGGCAGTGACATTGCAGTAACTGGGGCAGTGACATTGCAGTAACTGGGACACTGACATTGCAGTAACTGGGGCAGTGACATTGCAGTAACTGGGACACTGACATTGCAGTAACTGGGGCAGTGACACTTCAGTAACTGGGACACTGACATTGCAGTAACTGGGGCTGTGACACTTCAGTAACTGGGACACTGACATTGCAGTAACTGGGGCAGTGATATTGCAGTAACTGGGGCAGTGACATTGCAGTAACTGGGGCACTGACATTGCAGTAACTGGGGCAGTGACATTGCAGTAACTGGGGCAGTGACACTTCAGTAACTGGGACACTGACATTGCAGTAACTGGGGCAGTGACATTGCAGTAACTGGGGCAGTGACATTGCAGTAACTGGGGCAGTGACATTGCAGTAACTGGGGCAGTGACATTGCAGTAACTGGGGCAGTGACATTGCAGTAAATGGGACACTGACATTGCAGTAACTGGGACACTGACATTGCAGTAACTGGGACACTGACATTGCAGTAACTGGGACACTGACATTGCAGTAACTGGGACACTGACATTGCAGTAACTGGGACACTGACATTGCAGTAACTGGGACACTGACATTGCAGTAACAGGGACACTGACATTGCAGTAACTGGGGCAGTGACATTGCAGTAACTGGGGCACTGACACTGCAGTAACTGGGGCAGTGACATTGCAGTAACTGGGGCAGTGACATTGCAGTAACTGGGGCACTGACATTGCAGTAACTGGGGCTGTGACACTTCAGTAACTGGGACACTGACATTGCAGTAACTGGGACACTGACATTGCAGTAACTGGGGCACTGACATTGCAGTAACTGGGGCACTGACATTGCAGTAACTGGGGCAGTGACATTGCAGTAACTGGGGCAGTGACATTGCAGTAACTGGGGCACTGACACTGCAGTAACTGGGGCACTGACACTGCAGTAACTGGGGCAGTGACATTGCAGTAACTGGGGCAGTGACATTGCAGTAACTGGGGCACTGACACTGCAGTAACTGGGGCAGTGACACTGCAGTAACTGGGGCAGTGACATTGCAGTAACTGGGGCAGTGACATTGCAGTAACTGGGGCACTGACACTGCAGTAACTGGGGCACTGACACTGCAGTAACTGGGGCAGTGACATTGCAGTAACTGGGGCAGTGACATTGCAGTAACTGGGGCACTGACACTGCAGTAACTGGGGCAGTGACATTGCAGTAACTGGGGCAGTGACATTGCAGTAACTGGGACACTGACATTGCAGTAACTGGGACACTGACATTGCAGTAACTGGGGCACTGACACTGCAGTAACTGGGACACTGACATTGCAGTAACTGGGGCACTGACACTGCAGTAACTGGGGCAGTGACATTGCAGTAACTGGGACACTGACATTGCAGTAACTGGGGCACTGACACTGCAGTAACTGGGGCAGTGACATTGCAGTAACTGGGACACTGACATTGCAGTAACTGGGGCACTGACACTGCAGTAACTGGGGCAGTGACATTGCAGTAACTGGGACACTGACACTGCAGTAACTGGGACACTGACATTGCAGTAACTGGGGCACTGACACTGCAGTAACTGGGACACTGACATTGCAGTAACTGGGGCACTGACACTGCAGTAACTGGGGCAGTGACATTGCAGTAACTGGGACACTGACACTGCAGTAACTGGGACACTGACATTGCAGTAACTGGGACACTGACACTGCAGTAACTGGGGCAGTGACATTGCAGTAACTGGGGCAGTGACATTGCAGTAACTGGGGCAGTGACATTGCAGTAACTGGGGCACTGACATTGCAGTAACTGGGGCAGTGACATTGCAGTAACTGGGGCAGTGACACTTCAGTAACTGGGGCAGTGACATTGCAGTAACTGGGGCAGTGACATTGCAGTAACTGGAACACTGACATTGCAGTAACTGGGGCAGTGACATTGCAGTAACTGGGGCAGTGACATTGCAGTAACTGGGGCAGTGACATTGCAGTAACTGGGGCAGTGACATTGCAGTAACTGGGACACTGACATTGCAGTAACTGGGACACTGACATTGCAGTAACTGGGACAGTGACATTGCAGTAACTGGGACACTGACATTGCAGTAACTGGGACAGTGACATTGCAGTAACTGGGGCAGTGACATTGCAGTAACTGGGACAGTGACATTGCAGTAACTGGGACACTGACATTGCAGTAACTGGGACACTGACATTGCAGTAACTGGGACACTGACATTGCAGTAACTGGGACACTGACATTGCAGTAACTGGGACACTGACATTGCAGTAACTGGGACACTGACATTGCAGTAACTGGGACACTGACATTGCAGTAACTGGGACAGTGACACTTCAGTAACTGGGGCAGTGACATTGCAGTAACTGGGGCAGTGACACTTCAGTAACTGGGGCAGTGACATTGCAGTAACTGGGACACTGACATTGCAGTAACTGGGGCTGTGACACTTCAGTAACTGGGGCAGTGACATTGCAGTAACTGGGACACTGACATTGCAGTAACTGGGGCTGTGACACTTCAGTAACTGGGACACTGACATTGCAGTAACTGGGGCTGTGACACTTCAGTAACTGGGACACTGACATTGCAGTAACTGGGGCTGTGACACTTCAGTAACTGGGGCTGTGACACTTCAGTAACTGGGACACTGACATTGCAGTAACTGGGACACTGACATTGCAGTAACTGGGGCTGTGACACTTCAGTAACTGGGACACTGACATTGCAGTAACTGGGACAGTGACACTTCAGTAACTGGGGCTGTGACATTGCAGTAACTGGGACACTGACATTGCAGTAACTGGGGCTGTGACACTTCAGTAACTGGGACACTGACATTGCAGTAACTGGGCTGTGACACTTCAGTAACTGGGACACTGACACTTCAGTAACTGGGGCTGTGACACTTCAGTAACTGGGACACTGACATTGCAGTAACTGGGCTGTGACACTTCAGTAACTGGGACACTGGCATTGCAGTAACTGGGGCTGTGACACTTCAGTAACTGGGACACTGACATTGCAGTAACTGGGACAGTGACACTTCAGTAACTGGGGCAGTGACATTGCAGTAACTGGGGCAGTGACACTTCAGTAACTGGGACACTGACATTGCAGTAACTGGGACAGTGACACTTCAGTAACTGGGGCAGTGACATTGCAGTAACTGGGGCAGTGACACTTCAGTAACTGGGACACTGACATTGCAGTAACTGGGACAGTGACACTTCAGTAACTGGGGCAGTGACATTGCAGTAACTGGGACAGTGACACTTCAGTAACTGGGGCAGTGACATTGCAGTAACTGGGGCAGTGACATTGCAGTAACTGGGACAGTGACACTTCAGTAACTGGGGCAGTGACATTGCAGTAACTGGGGCTGTGACACTTCAGTAACTGGGACACTGACATTGCAGTAACTGGGACAGTGACACTTCAGTAACTGGGGCAGTGACATTGCAGTAACTGGGGCAGTGACACTTCAGTAACTGGGACACTGACATTGCAGTAACTGGGACAGTGACACTTCAGTAACTGGGGCACTGACATTGCAGTAACTGGGGCTGTGACATTGCAGTAACTGGGACACTGACATTGCAGTAACTGGGGCTGTGACACTTCAGTAACTGGGACACTGACATTGCAGTAACTGGGACACTGACATTGCAGTAACTGGGCAGTGACATTGCAGTAACTGGGGCTGTGACACTTCAGTAACTGGGCAGTGACACTTCAGTAACAGGAACACTGACATTGCAGTAACTGGGACACTGACATTGCAGTAACTGGGCAGTGACATTGCAGTAACTGGGGCTGTGACACTTCAGTAACTGGGCAGTGACACTTCAGTAACTGGAACACTGACATTGCAGTAACTGGGACACTGACATTGCAGTAACTGGGCAGTGACATTGCAGTAACTGGGGCAGTGACACTTCAGTAACTGGGACACTGACATTGCAGTAACTGGGGCTGTGACACTTCAGTAACTGGGACAGTGACACTTCAGTAACTGGGGCAGTGACACTTCAGTAACTGGGACAGTGACATTGCAGTAACTGGGGCAGTGACACTTCAGTAACTGGGACACTGACATTGCAGTAACTGGGGCTGTGACACTTCAGTAACTGGGACACTGACATTGCAGTAACTGGGGCTGTGACACTTCAGTAACTGGGACAGTGACATTGCAGTAACTGGGGCAGTGACACTTCAGTAACTGGGACAGTGACATTGCAGTAACTGGGGCAGTGACACTTCAGTAACTGGGACACTGACATTGCAGTAACTGGGACACTGACATTGCAGTAACTGGGGCTGTGACACTTCAGTAACTGGGACACTGACATTGCAGTAACTGGGGCTGTGACACTTCAGTAACTGGGACACTGACATTGCAGTAACTGGGGCTGTGACACTTCAGTAACTGGGACACTGACATTGCAGTAACTGGGGCTGTGACACTTCAGTAACTGGGACAGTGACATTGCAGTAACTGGGGCAGTGACACTTCAGTAACTGGGACAGTGACATTGCAGTAACTGGGGCAGTGACACTTCAGTAACTGGGACACTGACATTGCAGTAACTGGGACACTGACATTGCAGTAACTGGGGCTGTGACACTTCAGTAACTGGGACACTGACATTGCAGTAACTGGGGCTGTGACACTTCAGTAACTGGGGCTGTGACATTGCAGTAACTGGGACACTGACATTGCAGTAACTGGGACACTGACATTGCAGTAACTGGGGCTGTGACATTGCAGTAACTGGGACACTGACATTGCAGTAGCTGGGACACTGACATTGCAGTAACTGGGGCAGTGACATTGCAGTAACTGGGACACTGACATTGCAGTAACTGGGACACTGACATTGCAGTAACTGGGACACTGACATTGCAGTAACTGGGGCTGTGACACTTCAGTAACTGGGACACTGACATTGCAGTAACTGGGACACTGACATTGCAGTAACTGGGACACTGACATTGCAGTAACTGGGACACTGACATTGCAGTAACTGGGACACTGACATTGCAGTAACTGGGACACTGACATTGCAGTAACTGGGGCACTGACATTGCAGTAACTGGGACAGTGACATTGCAGTAACTGGGGCAGTGACACTTCAGTAACTGGGACACTGACATTGCAGTAACTGGGGCAGTGACACTTCAGTAACTGGGACACTGACATTGCAGTAACTGGGGCTGTGACACTTCAGTAACTGGGACACTGACATTGCAGTAACTGGGACAGTGACATTGCAGTAACTGGGGCAGTGACACTTCAGTAACTGGGACACTGACATTGCAGTAACTGGGGCAGTGACACTTCAGTAACTGGGACACTGACATTGCAGTAACTGGGGCAGTGACACTTCAGTAACTGGGACACTGACATTGCAGTAACTGGGGCAGTGACACTTCAGTAACTGGGACACTGACATTGCAGTAACTGGGACACTGACATTGCAGTAACTGGGACACTGACATTGCAGTAACTGGGACACTGACATTGCAGTAACTGGGACACTGACATTGCAGTAACTGGGACACTGACATTGCAGTAACTGGGACACTGACATTGCAGTAACTGGGACACTGACATTGCAGTAACTGGGGCAGTGACATTGCAGTAACTGGGACACTGACATTGCAGTAACTGGGGCACTGACATTGCAGTAACTGGGACACTGACATTGCAGTAACTGGGGCACTGACATTGCAGTAACTGGGGCAGTGACACTTCAGTAACTGGGACACTGACATTGCAGTAACTGGGACACTGACATTGCAGTAACTGGGACACTGACATTGCAGTAACTGGGACACTGACATTGCAGTAACTGGGACACTGACATTGCAGTAACTGGGACACTGACATTGCAGTAACTGGGGCAGTGACACTTCAGTAACTGGGACACTGACATTGCAGTAACTGGGGCTGTGACATTGCAGTAACTGGGACACTGACATTGCAGTAACTGGGACACTGACATTGCAGTAACTGGGGCAGTGACATTGCAGTAACTGGGACACTGACATTGCAGTAACTGGGGCAGTGACACTTCAGTAACTGGGACACTGACATTGCAGTAACTGGGACACTGACATTGCAGTAACTGGGACACTGACATTGCAGTAACTGGGGCAGTGACATTGCAGTAACTGGGACACTGACATTGCAGTAACTGGGACACTGACATTGCAGTAACTGGGACACTGACATTGCAGTAACTGGGACACTGACATTGCAGTAACTGGGACACTGACATTGCAGTAACTGGGACACTGACATTGCAGTAACTGGGGCAGTGACATTGCAGTAACTGGGGCAGTGACACTTCAGTAACTGGGACACTGACATTGCAGTAACTGGGACACTGACATTGCAGTAACTGGGACACTGACATTGCAGTAACTGGGGCAGTGACACTTCAGTAACTGGGCAGTGACATTGCAGTAACTGGGACAGTGACACTTCAGTAACTGGGACACTGACATTGCAGTAACTGGGACACTGACATTGCAGTAACTGGGGCAGTGACATTGCAGTAACTGGGACAGTGACACTTCAGTAACTGGGACACTGACATTGCAGTAACTGGGACACTGACATTGCAGTAACTGGGGCTGTGACACTTCAGTAACTGGGCAGTGACATTGCAGTAACTGGGACACTGACATTGCAGTAACTGGGGCAGTGACACTTCAGTAACTGGGACACTGACATTGCAGTAACTGGGACACTGACATTGCAGTAACTGGGACACTGACATTGCAGTAACTGGGGCAGTGACACTTCAGTAACTGGGCACTGACATTCCAGTAACTGGGACACTGACATTGCAGTAACTGGGGCTGTGACACTTCAGTAACTGGGGCAGTGACATTGCAGTAACTGGGACACTGACATTGCAGTAACTGGGGCAGTGACATTGCAGTAACTGGGACACTGACATTGCAGTAACTGGGACACTGACATTGCAGTAACTGGGACACTGACATTGCAGTAACTGGGGCAGTGACATTGCAGTAACTGGGACACTGACATTGCAGTAACTGGGACACTGACATTGCAGTAACTGGGACACTGACATTGCAGTAACTGGGGCAGTGACACTTCAGTAACTGGGCAGTGACATTGCAGTAACTGGGACACTGACATTGCAGTAACTGGGACACTGACATTGCAGTAACTGGGACACTGACATTGCAGTAACTGGGACACTGACATTGCAGTAACTGGGGCAGTGACATTGCAGTAACTGGGACACTGACATTGCAGTAACTGGGGCTGTGACACTTCAGTAACTGGGCAGTGACATTGCAGTAACTGGGGCTGTGACACTTCAGTAACTGGGCAGTGACATTGCAGTAACTGGGACACTGACATTGCAGTAACTGGGACACTGACATTGCAGTAACTGGGACACTGACATTGCAGTAACTGGGGCAGTGACATTGCAGTAACTGGGACACTGACATTGCAGTAACTGGGACACTGACATTGCAGTAACTGGGACACTGACATTGCAGTAACTGGGACACTGACATTGCAGTAACTGGGACACTGACATTGCAGTAACTGGGACACTGACATTGCAGTAACTGGGGCAGTGACACTTCAGTAACTGGGGCAGTGACATTGCAGTAACTGGGACACTGACATTGCAGTAACTGGGACACTGACATTGCAGTAACTGGGGCAGTGACACTTCAGTAACTGGGACACTGACATTGCAGTAACTGGGGCAGTGACACTTCAGTAACTGGGACACTGACATTGCAGTAACTGGGGCAGTGACACTTCAGTAACTGGGGCAGTGACATTGCAGTAACTGGGACACTGACATTGCAGTAACTGGGGCAGTGACATTGCAGTAACTGGGACACTGACATTGCAGTAACTGGGGCAGTGACATTGCAGTAACTGGGACACTGACATTGCAGTAACTGGGACACTGACATTGCAGTAACTGGGACACTGACATTGCAGTAACTGGGGCAGTGAAATTGCAGTAACTGGGGCAGTGACATTGCAGTAACTGGGACACTGACATTGCAGTAACTGGGGCAGTGACATTGCAGTAACTGGGACACTGACATTGCAGTAACTGGGGCAGTGACATTGCAGTAACTGGGACACTGACATTGCAGTAACTGGGACACTGACATTGCAGTAACTGGGGCAGTGACATTGCAGTAACTGGGGCAGTGACATTGCAGTAACTGGGACAGTGACATTGCAGTAACTGGGACAGTGACATTGCAGTAACTGGGACACTGACATTGCAGTAACTGGGACACTGACATTGCAGTAACTGGGACACTGACATTGCAGTAACTGGGACACTGACATTGCAGTAACTGGGACACTGACATTGCAGTAACTGGGACACTGACATTGCAGTAACTGGGGCACTGACATTGCAGTAACTGGGACACTGACATTGCAGTAACTGGGACACTGACATTGCAGTAACTGGGACACTGACATTGCAGTAACTGGGGCAGTGACATTGCAGTAACTGGGACACTGACATTGCAGTAACTGGGGCAGTGACATTGCAGTAACTGGGACACTGACATTGCAGTAACTGGGACACTGACATTGCAGTAACTGGGGCAGTGATATTGCAGTAACTGGGGCAGTGACATTGCAGTAACTGGGGCAGTGACATTGCAGTAACTGGGACACTGACATTGCAGTAACTGGGACACTGACATTGCAGTAACTGGGACACTGACATTGCAGTAACTGGGGCAGTGACATTGCAGTAACTGGGGCAGTGACATTGCAGTAACTGGGACACTGACATTGCAGTAACTGGGGCACTGACATTGCAGTAACTGGGACACTGACATTGCAGTAACTGGGACACTGACATTGCAGTAACTGGGGCAGTGACATTGCAGTAACTGGGACACTGACATTGCAGTAACTGGGACACTGACATTGCAGTAACTGGGACACTGACATTGCAGTAACTGGGACACTGACATTGCAGTAACTGGGACACTGACATTGCAGTAACTGGGACACTGACATTGCAGTAACTGGGACACTGACATTGCAGTAACTGGGACACTGACATTGCAGTAACTGGGACAGTGACATTGCAGTAACTGGGACAGTGACATTGCAGTAACTGGGACACTGACATTGCAGTAACTGGGGCAGTGACATTGCTGTAACTGGGACACTGACATTGCAGTAACTGGGGCACTGACATTGCAGTAACTGGGGCAGTGACATTGCAGTAACTGGGACACTGACATTGCTGTAACTGGGACACTGACATTGCAGTAACTGGGACAGTGACATTGCTGTAACTGGGACACTGACATTGCAGTAACTGGGACACTGACATTGCAGTAACTGGGACACTGACATTGCAGTAACTGGGGCACTGACATTGCAGTAACTGGGGCAGTGACATTGCAGTAACTGGGACACTGACATTGCTGTAACTGGGACACTGACATTGCAGTAACTGGGACACTGACATTGCAGTAACTGGGGCAGTGACATTGCTGTAACTGGGACACTGACATTGCAGTAACTGGGGCACTGACATTGCAGTAACTGGGGCACTGACATTGCAGTAACTGGGACACTGACATTGCAGTAACTGGGGCACTGACATTGCAGTAACTGGGGCAGTGACATTGCAGTAACTGGGGCAGTGACATTGCAGTAACTGGGACACTGACATTGCAGTAACTGGGGCAGTGACATTGCAGTAACTGGGACACTGACATTGCAGTAACTGGGGCACTGACATTGCAGTAACTGGGGCAGTGACATTGCAGTAACTGGGGCAGTGACATTGCAGTAACTGGGACACTGACATTGCAGTAACTGGGGCAGTGACATTGCAGTAACTGGGACACTGACATTGCAGTAACTGGGGCAGTGACATTGCAGTAACTGGGACACTGACATTGCAGTAACTGGGACACTGACATTGCAGTAACTGGGGCACTGACATTGCAGTAACTGGGGCAGTGACATTGCAGTAACTGGGGCAGTGACATTGCAGTAACTGGGACACTGACATTGCAGTAACTGGGGCAGTGACATTGCAGTAACTGGGACACTGACATTGCAGTAACTGGGGCAGTGACATTGCAGTAACTGGGACACTGACATTGCAGTAACTGGGACACTGACATTGCAGTAACTGGGACACTGACATTGCAGTAACTGGGGCAGTGACATTGCAGTAACTGGGACACTGACATTGCAGTAACTGGGACACTGACATTGCAGTAACTGGGACACTGACATTGCAGTAACTGGGGCAGTGACACTTCAGTAACTGGGACACTGACATTGCAGTAACTGGGGCAGTGACACTTCAGTAACTGGGACAGTGACATTGCAGTAACTGGGGCAGTGACATTGCAGTAACTGGGACACTGACATTGCAGTAACTGGGACACTGACATTGCAGTAACTGGGGCAGTGACATTGCAGTAACTGGGACACTGACATTGCAGTAACTGGGGCAGTGACATTGCAGTAACTGGGACACTGACATTGCAGTAACTGGGGCAGTGACATTGCAGTAACTGGGACAGTGACACTTCAGTAACTGGGACACTGACATTGCAGTAACTGGGGCTGTGACACTTCAGTAACTGGGACACTGACATTGCAGTAACTGGGACACTGACATTGCAGTAACTGGGACACTGACATTGCAGTAACTGGGGCAGTGACATTGCAGTAACTGGGACACTGACATTGCAGTAACTGGGGCAGTGACATTGCAGTAACTGGGACACTGACATTGCAGTAACTGGGACACTGACATTGCAGTAACTGGGGCTGTGACACTTCAGTAACTGGAACACTGACATTGCAGTAACTGGGGCTGTGACATTGCAGTAACTGGGGCAGTGACACTTCAGTAACTGGGACACTGACACTTCAGTAACTGGGACACTGACACTTCAGTAACTGGGACACTGACATTGCAGTAACTGGAACACTGACACTTCAGTAACTGGGACACTGACACTTCAGTAACTGGGACACTGACATTGCAGTAACTGGGGCTGTGACACTTCAGTAACTGGAACACTGACACTTCAGTAACTGGGACACTGACACTTCAGTAACTGGGACACTGACATTGCAGTAACTGGGGCTGTGACACTTCAGTAACTGGAACACTGACACTTCAGTAACTGGGACACTGACATTGCAGTAACTGGGACACTGACATTGCAGTAACTGGGACACTGACATTGCAGTAACTGGGACACTGACATTGCAGTAACTGGGACACTGACATTGCAGTAACTGGGGCTGTGACACTTCAGTAACTGGGACACTGACATTGCAGTAACTGGGACACTGACATTGCAGTAACTGGGGCTGTGACACTTCAGTAACTGGAACACTGACATTGCAGTAACTGGGACACTGACATTGCAGTAACTGGGACACTGACATTGCAGTAACTGGGGCAGTGACATTGCAGTAACTGGGACACTGACATTGCAGTAACTGGGACACTGACATTGCAGTAACTGGGGCTGTGACACTTCAGTAACTGGAACACTGACATTGCAGTAACTGGGGCAGTGACACTTCAGTAACTGGAACACTGACATTGCAGTAACTGGGGCAGTGACATTGCAGTAACTGGGACACTGACATTGCAGTAACTGGGGCACTGACATTGCAGTAACTGGGACACTGACATTGCAGTAACTGGGGCAGTGACATTGCAGTAACTGGGACACTGACATTGCAGTAACTGGGACACTGACATTGCAGTAACTGGGGCTGTGACATTGCAGTAACTGGGACACTGACATTGCAGTAACTGGGGCACTGACATTGCAGTAACTGGGGCAGTGACATTGCAGTAACTGGGACAGTGACATTGCAGTAACTGGGACACTGACATTGCAGTAACTGGGACACTGACATTGCAGTAACTGGGACACTGACATTGCAGTAACTGGGACACTGACATTGCAGTAACTGGGACACTGACATTGCAGTAACTGGGACACTGACATTGCAGTAACTGGGGCAGTGACATTGCAGTAACTGGGACACTGACATTGCAGTAACTGGGGCAGTGACATTGCAGTAACTGGGACACTGACATTGCAGTAACTGGGACACTGACATTGCAGTAACTGGGACACTGACATTGCAGTAACTGGGACACTGACATTGCAGTAACTGGGACACTGACATTGCAGTAACTGGGGCAGTGACATTGCAGTAACTGGGGCAGTGACATTGCAGTAACTGGGGCAGTGACATTGCAGTAACTGGGACACTGACATTGCAGTAACTGGGACACTGACATTGCAGTAACTGGGGCAGTGACATTGCAGTAACTGGGGCACTGACATTGCAGTAACTGGGGCAGTGACATTGCAGTAACTGGGACACTGACATTGCAGTAACTGGGACACTGACATTGCAGTAACTGGGGCAGTGACATTGCAGTAACTGGGGCACTGACATTGCAGTAACTGGGACACTGACATTGCAGTAACTGGGGCAGTGACATTGCAGTAACTGGGACACTGACATTGCAGTAACTGGGACACTGACATTGCAGTAACTGGGACACTGACATTGCAGTAACTGGGACACTGACATTGCAGTAACTGGGACACTGACATTGCAGTAACTGGGACACTGACATTGCAGTAACTGGGGCAGTGACATTGCAGTAACTGGGACACTGACATTGCAGTAACTGGGGCACTGACATTGCAGTAACTGGGACACTGACATTGCAGTAACTGGGACACTGACATTGCAGTAACTGGGACACTGACATTGCAGTAACTGGGACACTGACATTGCAGTAACTGGGACACTGACATTGCAGTAACTGGGACACTGACATTGCAGTAACTGGGGCAGTGACATTGCAGTAACTGGGACACTGACATTGCAGTAACTGGGACACTGACATTGCAGTAACTGGGGCACTGACATTGCAGTAACTGGGGCACTGACATTGCAGTAACTGGGACACTGACATTGCAGTAACTGGGGCTGTGACATTGCAGTAACTGGGACACTGACATTGCAGTAACTGGGACACTGACATTGCAGTAACTGGGGCAGTGACACTTCAGTAACTGGGACACTGACATTGCAGTAACTGGGGCAGTGACATTGCAGTAACTGGGACACTGACATTGCAGTAACTGGGGCAGTGACATTGCAGTAACTGGGACACTGACATTGCAGTAACTGGGGCAGTGACATTGCAGTAACTGGGACAGTGACACTTCAGTAACTGGGACACTGACATTGCAGTAACTGGGGCTGTGACACTTCAGTAACTGGGACACTGACATTGCAGTAACTGGGACACTGACATTGCAGTAACTGGGACACTGACATTGCAGTAACTGGGGCAGTGACATTGCAGTAACTGGGACACTGACATTGCAGTAACTGGGGCAGTGACATTGCAGTAACTGGGACACTGACATTGCAGTAACTGGGACACTGACATTGCAGTAACTGGGACACTGACATTGCAGTAACTGGGGCTGTGACATTGCAGTAACTGGGGCAGTGACACTTCAGTAACTGGGACACTGACACTTCAGTAACTGGGACACTGACATTGCAGTAACTGGAACACTGACACTTCAGTAACTGGGACACTGACACTTCAGTAACTGGGACACTGACATTGCAGTAACTGGGGCTGTGACACTTCAGTAACTGGAACACTGACACTTCAGTAACTGGGACACTGACATTGCAGTAACTGGGGCTGTGACACTTCAGTAACTGGAACACTGACACTTCAGTAACTGGGACACTGACATTGCAGTAACTGGGACACTGACATTGCAGTAACTGGGACACTGACATTGCAGTAACTGGGACACTGACATTGCAGTAACTGGGACACTGACATTGCAGTAACTGGGACACTGACATTGCAGTAACTGGGACACTGACATTGCAGTAACTGGGACACTGACATTGCAGTAACTGGGACACTGACATTGCAGTAACTGGGGCAGTGACATTGCAGTAACTGGGACACTGACATTGCAGTAACTGGGACACTGACATTGCAGTAACTGGGGCAGTGACATTGCAGTAACTGGGGCAGTGACACTTCAGTAACTGGGACACTGACATTGCAGTAACTGGGACACTGACATTGCAGTAACTGGGACACTGACATTCCAGTAACTGGGACACTGACATTGCAGTAACTGGGGCAGTGACATTGCAGTAACTGGGACACTGACATTGCAGTAACTGGGACACTGACATTGCAGTAACTGGGGCTGTGACACTTCAGTAACTGGGACACTGACATTGCAGTAACTGGGGCAGTGACACTTCAGTAACTGGAACACTGACATTGCAGTAACTGGGGCAGTGACACTTCAGTAACTGGAACACTGACATTGCAGTAACTGGGACACTGACATTGCAGTAACTGGGCAGTGACACTTCAGTAACTGGGACACTGACATTGCAGTAACTGGGGCAGTGACACTTCAGTAACTGGGGCACTGACATTGCAGTAACTGGGGCACTGACATTGCAGTAACTGGGACACTGACATTGCAGTAACTGGGGCAGTGACACTTCAGTAACTGGGGCAGTGACATTGCAGTAACTGGGGCACTGACATTGCAGTAACTGGGGCACTGACATTGCAGTAACTGGGGCACTGACATTGCAGTAACTGGGACACTGACATTGCAGTAACTGGGGCACTGACATTGCAGTAACTGGGACACTGACATTGCAGTAACTGGAACACTGACATTGCAGTAACTGGGACACTGACATTGCAGTAACTGGGGCACTGACATTGCAGTAACTGGGACACTGACATTGCAGTAACTGGGGCAGTGACATTGCAGTAACTGGGGCAGTGACATTGCAGTAACTGGGGCACTGACATTGCAGTAACTGGGACACTGACATTGCAGTAACTGGGACACTGACATTGCAGTAACTGGGGCAGTGACATTGCAGTAACTGGGACACTGACATTGCAGTAACTGGGGCAGTGACATTGCAGTAACTGGGACACTGACATTGCAGTAACTGGGGCTGTGACATTGCAGTAACTGGGACACTGACATTGCAGTAACTGGGACACTGACATTGCAGTAACTGGGACACTGACATTGCGGTAACTGGGACACTGACATTGCAGTAACTGGGACACTGACATTGCAGTAACTGGGACACTGACATTGCAGTAACTGGGACACTGACATTGCGGTAACTGGGACACTGACATTGCAGTAACTGGGGCAGTGACATTGCAGTAACTGGGACACTGACATTGCAGTAACTGGGGCACTGACATTGCAGTAACTGGGGCAGTGACATTGCAGTAACTGGGGCAGTGACATTGCAGTAACTGGGGCAGTGACATTGCAGTAACTGGGGCAGTGACACTTCAGTAACTGGGACACTGACATTGCAGTAACTGGGACACTGACATTGCAGTAACTGGGGCAGTGACACTTCAGTAACTGGGACACTGACATTGCAGTAACTGGGACACTGACATTGCAGTAACTGGGGCTGTGACATTGCAGTAACTGGGGCACTGACATTGCAGTAACTGGGGCAGTGACATTGCAGTAACTGGGGCAGTGACATTGCAGTAACTGGGGCAGTGACACTTCAGTAACTGGGACACTGACATTGCAGTAACTGGGGCAGTGACATTGCAGTAACTGGGGCAGTGACATTGCAGTAACTGGGGCAGTGACACTTCAGTAACTGGGACACTGACATTGCAGTAACTGGGACACTGACATTGCAGTAACTGGGGCTGTGACACTTCAGTAACTGGGACACTGACATTGCAGTAACTGGGGCTGTGACACTTCAGTAACTGGGACACTGACATTGCAGTAACTGGGGCAGTGACATTGCAGTAACTGGGACACTGACATTGCAGTAACTGGGGCAGTGACACTTCAGTAACTGGGACACTGACATTGCAGTAACTGGGACACTGACATTGCAGTAACTGGGGCAGTGACACTTCAGTAACTGGGACACTGACATTGCAGTAACTGGGACACTGACATTGCAGTAACTGGGGCAGTGACACTTCAGTAACTGGGACACTGACATTGCAGTAACTGGGGCAGTGACATTGCAGTAACTGGGGCAGTGACACTTCAGTAACTGGGACACTGACATTGCAGTAACTGGGGCAGTGACATTGCAGTAACTGGGACACTGACATTGCAGTAACTGGGACACTGACATTGCAGTAACTGGGGCTGTGACATTGCAGTAACTGGGACACTGACACTTCAGTAACTGGGGCAGTGACATTGCAGTAACTGGGGCAGTGACACTTCAGTAACTGGGGCTGTGACATTGCAGTAACTGGGACACTGACATTGCAGTAACTGGGACACTGACATTGCAGTAACTGGGACACTGACATTGCGGTAACTGGGACACTGACATTGCAGTAACTGGGACACTGACATTGCAGTAACTGGGACACTGACATTGCAGTAACTGGGACACTGACATTGCGGTAACTGGGACACTGACATTGCAGTAACTGGGGCAGTGACATTGCAGTAACTGGGACACTGACATTGCAGTAACTGGGGCACTGACATTGCAGTAACTGGGGCAGTGACATTGCAGTAACTGGGGCAGTGACATTGCAGTAACTGGGGCAGTGACATTGCAGTAACTGGGGCAGTGACACTTCAGTAACTGGGACACTGACATTGCAGTAACTGGGACACTGACATTGCAGTAACTGGGGCAGTGACACTTCAGTAACTGGGACACTGACATTGCAGTAACTGGGACACTGACATTGCAGTAACTGGGGCTGTGACATTGCAGTAACTGGGGCACTGACATTGCAGTAACTGGGGCAGTGACATTGCAGTAACTGGGGCAGTGACATTGCAGTAACTGGGGCAGTGACACTTCAGTAACTGGGACACTGACATTGCAGTAACTGGGGCAGTGACATTGCAGTAACTGGGGCAGTGACATTGCAGTAACTGGGGCAGTGACACTTCAGTAACTGGGACACTGACATTGCAGTAACTGGGACACTGACATTGCAGTAACTGGGGCTGTGACACTTCAGTAACTGGGACACTGACATTGCAGTAACTGGGGCTGTGACACTTCAGTAACTGGGACACTGACATTGCAGTAACTGGGGCAGTGACATTGCAGTAACTGGGACACTGACATTGCAGTAACTGGGGCAGTGACACTTCAGTAACTGGGACACTGACATTGCAGTAACTGGGACACTGACATTGCAGTAACTGGGGCAGTGACACTTCAGTAACTGGGACACTGACATTGCAGTAACTGGGACACTGACATTGCAGTAACTGGGGCAGTGACACTTCAGTAACTGGGACACTGACATTGCAGTAACTGGGGCAGTGACATTGCAGTAACTGGGGCAGTGACACTTCAGTAACTGGGACACTGACATTGCAGTAACTGGGGCAGTGACATTGCAGTAACTGGGACACTGACATTGCAGTAACTGGGACACTGACATTGCAGTAACTGGGGCTGTGACATTGCAGTAACTGGGACACTGCCATTGCAGTAACTGGGGCTGTGACATTGCAGTAACTGGGACACTGACATTGCAGTAACTGGGGCTGTGACATTGCAGTAACTGGGGCAGTGACATTGCAGTAACTGGGACAGTGACATTGCAGTAACTGGGGCAGTGACATTGCAGTAACTGGGGCAGTGACATTGCAGTAACTGGGGCAGTGACATTGCAGTAACTGGGGCACTGACATTGCAGTAACTGGGGCAGTGACATTGCAGTAACTGGGGCAGTGACATTGCAGTAACTGGGGCAGTGACATTGCAGTAACTGGGGCAGTGACATTGCAGTAACTGGGGCAGTGACATTGCAGTAACTGGGGCTGTGACATTGCAGTAACTGGGGCAGTGACATTGCAGTAACTGGGACAGTGACATTGCAGTAACTGGGACACTGACATTGCAGTAACTGGGACAGTGACATTGCAGTAACTGGGGCTGTGACATTGCAGTAACTGGGGCAGTGACATTGCAGTAACTGGGGCAGTGACATTGCAGTAACTGGGGCAGTGACATTGCAGTAACTGGGACACTGACACTTCAGTAACTGGGGCAGTGACATTGCAGTAACTGGGGCAGTGACACTTCAGTAACTGGGGCAGTGACATTGCAGTAACTGGGGCAGTGACATTGCAGTAACTGGGACACTGACATTGCAGTAACTGGGACACTGACATTGCAGTAACTGGGACACTGACATTGCAGTAACTGGGGCAGTGACATTGCAGTAACTGGGGCAGTGACATTGCAGTAACTGGGGCAGTGACATTGCAGTAACTGGGACACTGACATTGCAGTAACTGGGGCAGTGACATTGCAGTAACTGGGGCAGTGACATTGCAGTAACTGGGGCAGTGACATTGCAGTAACTGGGACACTGACATTGCAGTAACTGGGACACTGACATTGCAGTAACTGGGGCAGTGACATTGCAGTAACTGGGACACTGACATTGCAGTAACTGGGACACTGACATTGCAGTAACTGGGACACTGACATTGCAGTAACTGGGACACTGACATTGCAGTAACTGGGACACTGACATTGCAGTAACTGGGGCAGTGACATTGCAGTAACTGGGACACTGACATTGCAGTAACTGGGACACTGACATTGCAGTAACTGGGACACTGACATTGCAGTAACTGGGACACTGACATTGCAGTAACTGGGGCACTGACATTGCAGTAACTGGGGCAGTGACATTGCAGTAACTGGGGCTGTGACATTGCAGTAACTGGGACACTGACATTGCAGTAACTGGGACACTGACATTGCAGTAACTGGGACACTGACATTGCAGTAACTGGGACACTGACATTGCAGTAACTGGGGCAGTGACATTGCAGTAACTGGGGCAGTGACATTGCAGTAACTGGGACACTGACATTGCAGTAACTGGGGCAGTGACATTGCAGTAACTGGGACACTGACATTGCAGTAACTGGGACACTGACATTGCAGTAACTGGGACACTGACATTGCAGTAACTGGGACACTGACATTGCAGTAACTGGGACACTGACATTGCAGTAACTGGGGCACTGACATTGCAGTAACTGGGACACTGACATTGCAGTAACTGGGACACTGACATTGCAGTAACTGGGACACTGACATTGCAGTAACTGGGACACTGACATTGCAGTAACTGGGACACTGACATTGCAGTAACTGGGGCACTGACATTGCAGTAACTGGGGCAGTGACACTTCAGTAACTGGGACAGTGACATTGCAGTAACTGGGACACTGACATTGCAGTAACTGGGACACTGACACTTCAGTAACTGGGGCAGTGACATTGCAGTAACTGGGGCAGTGACATTGCAGTAACTGGGGCACTGACATTGCAGTAACTGGGGCAGTGACATTGCAGTAACTGGGACACTGACATTGCAGTAACTGGGGCAGTGACATTGCAGTAACTGGGGCAGTGACACTTCAGTAACTGGGACACTGACATTGCAGTAACTGGGACACTGACACTTCAGTAACTGGGGCAGTGACATTGCAGTAACTGGGACACTGACATTGCAGTAACTGGGGCTGTGACACTTCAGTAACTGGGACACTGACATTGCAGTAACTGGGACACTGACATTGCAGTAACTGGGACACTGACATTGCAGTAACTGGGACACTGACATTGCAGTAACTGGGACACTGACATTGCAGTAACTGGGACACTGACATTGCAGTAACTGGGGCACTGACATTGCAGTAACTGGGGCACTGACATTGCAGTAACTGGGGCACTGACATTGCAGTAACTGGGACACTGACATTGCAGTAACTGGGGCAGTGACATTGCAGTAACTGGGACACTGACATTGCAGTAACTGGGGCTGTGACACTTCAGTAACTGGGACACTGACATTGCAGTAACTGGGACACTGACATTGCAGTAACTGGGGCACTGACATTGCAGTAACTGGGACACTGACATTGCAGTAACTGGGGCAGTGACATTGCAGTAACTGGGGCAGTGACACTTCAGTAACTGGGGCAGTGACATTGCAGTAACTGGGACACTGACATTGCAGTAACTGGGGCAGTGACATTGCAGGAACTGGGACACTGACATTGCAGTAACTGGGGCAGTGACATTGCAGTAACTGGGGCAGTGACATTGCAGTAACTGGGGCAGTGACATTGCAGTAACTGGGGCAGTGACACTTCAGTAACTGGGGCAGTGACATTGCAGTAACTGGGACACTGACATTGCAGTAACTGGGGCTGTGACACTTCAGTAACTGGGACACTGACATTGCAGTAACTGGGACACTGACATTGCAGTAACTGGGACACTGACATTGCAGTAACTGGGGCAGTGACATTGCAGTAACTGGGGCAGTGACATTGCAGTAACTGGGACACTGACATTGCAGTAACTGGGACACTGACATTGCAGTAACTGGGACACTGACATTGCAGTAACTGGGACACTGACATTGCAGTAACTGGGACACTGACATTGCAGTAACTGGGGCACTGACATTGCAGTAACTGGGACACTGACATTGCAGTAACTGGGGCAGTGACATTGCAGTAACTGGGGCAGTGACATTGCAGTAACTGGGGCAGTGACATTGCAGTAACTGGGGCAGTGACATTGCAGTAACTGGGACACTGACATTGCAGTAACTGGGACACTGACATTGCAGTAACTGGGACACTGACATTGCAGTAACTGGGACACTGACATTGCAGTAACTGGGGCAGTGACATTGCAGTAACTGGGGCAGTGACATTGCAGTAACTGGGGCAGTGACATTGCAGTAACTGGGACACTGACATTGCAGTAACTGGGACACTGACATTGCAGTAACTGGGACACTGACATTGCAGTAACTGGGGCAGTGACACTTCAGTAACTGGGACACTGACATTGCAGTAACTGGGGCAGTGACACTTCAGTAACTGGGACACTGACATTGCAGTAACTGGGGCAGTGACACTTCAGTAACTGGGACACTGACATTGCAGTAACTGGGGCAGTGACACTTCAGTAACTGGGACACTGACATTGCAGTAACTGGGGCAGTGACATTGCAGTAACTGGGGCAGTGACATTGCAGTAACTGGGACACTGACATTGCAGTAACTGGGACACTGACATTGCAGTAACTGGGACACTGACATTGCAGTAACTGGGGCACTGACATTGCAGTAACTGGGACACTGACATTGCAGTAACTGGGACATTGACATTGCAGTAACTGGGGCAGTGACATTGCAGTAACTGGGACACTGACATTGCAGTAACTGGGGCAGTGACATTGCAGTAACTGGGACACTGACATTGCAGTAACTGGGGCAGTGACATTGCAGTAACTGGGACACTGACATTGCAGTAACTGGGGCAGTGACATTGCAGTAACTGGGGCACTGACATTGCAGTAACTGGGACACTGACATTGCAGTAACTGGGACACTGACACTTCAGTAACTGGGACACTGACATTGCAGTAACTGGGACAGTGACATTGCAGTAACTGGGACACTGACATTGCAGTAACTGGGACACTGACATTGCAGTAACTGGGGCACTGACATTGCAGTAACTGGGACACTGACACTTCAGTAACTGGGACACTGACATTGCAGTAACTGGGACAGTGACATTGCAGTAACTGGGGCACTGACATTGCAGTAACTGGGGCTGTGACACTTCAGTAACTGGGACACTGACATTGCAGTAACTGGGGCAGTGACACTTCAGTAACTGGGACACTGACATTGCAGTAACTGGGACAGTGACATTGCAGTAACTGGGACACTGACATTGCAGTAACTGGGGCACTGACATTGCAGTAACTGGGGCTGTGACATTGCAGTAACTGGGACACTGACATTGCAGTAACTGGGACACTGACATTGCAGTAACTGGGGCTGTGACACTTCAGTAACTGGGACACTGACATTGCAGTAACTGGGACACTGACATTGCAGTAACTGGGGCTGTGACACTTCAGTAACTGGGACACTGACATTGCAGTAACTGGGACACTGACATTGCAGTAACTGGGGCTGTGACACTTCAGTAACTGGGACACTGACATTGCAGTAACTGGGACACTGACATTGCAGTAACTGGGACACTGACATTGCAGTAACTGGGACACTGACATTGCAGTAACTGGGACAGTGACATTGCAGTAACTGGGACACTGACATTGCAGTAACTGGGGCACTGACATTGCAGTAACTGGGGCTGTGACATTGCAGTAACTGGGGCAGTGACACTTCAGTAACTGGGGCAGTGACACTTCAGTAACTGGGGCAGTGACATTGCAGTAACTGGGGCAGTGACATTGCAGTAACTGGGGCAGTGACACTTCAGTAACTGGGGCAGTGACATTGCAGTAACTGGGGCAGTGACACTTCAGTAACTGGGGCAGTGACATTGCAGTAACTGGGACACTGACATTGCCGTAACTGGGGCAGTGACATTGCAGTAACTGGGGCAGTGACATTGCAGTAACTGGGGCAGTGACACTTCAGTAACTGGGGCAGTGACATTGCAGTAACTGGGGCAGTGACACTTCAGTAACTGGGGCAGTGACACTTCAGTAACTGGGGCAGTGACATTGCAGTAACTGGGACACTGACATTGCAGTAACTGGGGCAGTGACATTGCAGTAACTGGGGCAGTGACATTGCAGTAACTGGGGCAGTGACATTGCAGTAACTGGGACACTGACATTGCAGTAACTGGGACACTGACATTGCAGTAACTGGGACACTGACACTTCAGTAACTGGGGCAGTGACATTGCAGTAACTGGGGCAGTGACATTGCAGTAACTGGGACACTGACATTGCAGTAACTGGGGCAGTGACATTGCAGTAACTGGGGCAGTGACATTGCAGTAACTGGGGCAGTGACATTGCAGTAACTGGGACACTGACATTGCAGTAACTGGGACACTGACATTGCAGTAACTGGGACACTGACATTGCAGTAACTGGGACACTGACACTTCAGTAACTGGGGCAGTGACATTGCAGTAACTGGGACACTGACATTGCAGTAACTGGGGCAGTGACACTTCAGTAACTGGGGCAGTGACACTTCAGTAACTGGGACACTGACATTGCAGTAACTGGGGCTGTGACACTTCAGTAACTGGGGCAGTGACACTTCAGCAACTGGGACACTGACATTGCAGTAACTGGGGCAGTGACACTTCAGTAACTGGGGCAGTGACATTGCAGTAACTGGGGCAGTGACATTGCAGTAACTGGGGCAGTGACATTGCAGTAACTGGGGCTGTGACATTGCAGTAACTGGGGCACTGACATTGCAGTAACTGGGGCACTGACATTGCAGTAACTGGGGCAGTGACATTGCAGTAACTGGGGCAGTGACATTGCAGTAACTGGGGCAGTGACATTGCAGTAACTGGGGCTGTGACATTGCAGTAACTGGGGCACTGACATTGCAGTAACTGGGGCACTGACATTGCAGTAACTGGGGCAGTGACATTGCAGTAACTGGGGCAGTGACATTGCAGTAA
The DNA here is from genome assembly GCF_964213995.1 of Mustelus asterias. Lineage (NCBI taxonomy): Eukaryota > Metazoa > Chordata > Chondrichthyes > Carcharhiniformes > Triakidae > Mustelus > Mustelus asterias. The sequence continues at coordinate 260,704 of NW_027590289.1, read as the reverse complement.
CTGGGACACTGACATTGCAGTAACTGGGGCACTGACATTGCAGTAACTGGGGCAGTGACATTGCAGTAACTGGGGCTGTGACACTTCAGTAACTGGGACACTGACATTGCAGTAACTGGGACACTGACATTGCAGTAACTGGGGCTGTGACACTTCAGTAACTGGGACACTGGCATTGCAGTAACTGGGACACTGACATTGCAGTAACTGGGGCTGTGACACTTCAGTAACTGGGGCTGTGACACTTCAGTAACTGGGACACTGACACTTCAGTAACTGGGACACTGACATTGCAGTAACTGGGGCACTGACATTGCAGTAACTGGGGCAGTGACATTGCAGTAACTGGGGCTGTGACACTTCAGTAACTGGGACACTGACACTTCAGTAACTGGGACACTGACATTGCAGTAACTGGGGCACTGACATTGCAGTAACTGGGGCAGTGACATTGCAGTAACTGGGGCTGTGACATTGCAGTAACTGGGGCAGTGACATTGCAGTAACTGGGGCTGTGACACTTCAGTAACTGGGACACTGACATTGCAGTAACTGGGGCACTGACATTGCAGTAACTGGGGCTGTGACACTTCAGTAACTGGGACACTGACATTGCAGTAACTGGGACACTGACATTGCAGTAACTGGGGCACTGACATTGCAGTAACTGGGGCTGTGACATTGCAGTAACTGGGGCAGTGACACTTCAGTAACTGGGACACTGACATTGCAGTAACTGGGACACTGACATTGCAGTAACTGGGGCAGTGACATTGCAGTAACTGGGGCTGTGACACTTCAGTAACTGGGACACTGACATTGCAGTAACTGGGACACTGACATTGCAGTAACTGGGGCAGTGACATTGCAGTAACTGGGGCTGTGACATTGCAGTAACTGGGGCAGTGACATTGCAGTAACTGGGGCTGTGACACTTCAGTAACTGGGACACTGACATTGCAGTAACTGGGGCTGTGACACTTCAGTAACTGGGACACTGGCATTGCAGTAACTGGGACACTGACATTGCAGTAACTGGGGCTGTGACACTTCAGTAACTGGGGCTGTGACACTTCAGTAACTGGGGCTGTGACACTTCAGTAACTGGGGCAGTGACACTTCAGTAACTGGGGCTGTGACACTTCAGTAACTGGGGCTGTGACACTTCAGTAACTGGGGCTGTGACACTTCAGTAACTGGGGCTGTGACACTTCAGTAACTGGGGCTGTGACACTTCAGTAACTGGGGCAGTGACACTTCAGTAACTGGGACAGTGACACTTCAGTAACTGGGACACTGACATTGCAGTAACTGGGACAGTGACACTTCAGTAACTGGGACACTGACATTGCAGTAACTGGGGCAGTGACATTGCAGTAACTGGGGCTGTGACACTTCAGTAACTGGGGCTGTGACACTTCAGTAACTGGGGCTGTGACACTTCAGTAACTGGGGCTGTGACACTTCAGTAACTGGGGCAGTGACACTTCAGTAACTGGGACAGTGACATTGCAGTAACTGGGACAGTGACACTTCAGTAACTGGGACACTGACATTGCAGTAACTGGGGCAGTGACATTGCAGTAACTGGGGCAGTGACATTGCAGTAACTGGGGCAGTGACACTTCAGTAACTGGAACACTGACATTGCAGTAACTGGGACACTGACATTGCAGTAACTGGGGCTGTGACACTTCAGCAACTGGGGCTGTGACACTTCAGTAACTGGGGCAGTGACACTTCAGTAACTGGGACAGTGACATTGCAGTAACTGGGACAGTGACACTTCAGTAACTGGGACACTGACATTGCAGTAACTGGGACACTGACATTGCAGTAACTGGGGCTGTGACACTTCAGTAACTGGGGCTGTGACACTTCAGTAACTGGGGCAGTGACACTTCAGTAACTGGGACAGTGACATTGCAGTAACTGGGACAGTGACACTTCAGTAACTGGGACACTGACATTGCAGTAACTGGGACAGTGACACTTCAGTAACTGGGACACTGGCATTGCAGTAACTGGGACACTGACATTGCAGTAACTGGGACAGTGACACTTCAGTAACTGGGACACTGACATTGCAGTAACTGGGACAGTGACACTTCAGTAACTGGGACACTGGCATTGCAGTAACTGGGACACTGACATTGCAGTAACTGGGGCTGTGACACTTCAGTAACTGGGGCTGTGACACTTCAGTAACTGGGGCAGTGACACTTCAGTAACTGGGACAGTGACATTGCAGTAACTGGGGCAGTGACACTTCAGTAACTGGGGCTGTGACACTTCAGTAACTGGGGCTGTGACACTTCAGTAACTGGGGCTGTGACACTTCAGTAACTGGGACACTGACATTGCAGTAACTGGGGCAGTGACACTTCAGTAACTGGGACACTGACATTGCAGTAACTGGGGCTGTGACACTTCAGTAACTGGGACACTGACATTGCAGTAACTGGGGCTGTGACACTTCAGTAACTGGGACACTGACATTGCAGTAACTGGGGCAGTGACATTGCAGTAACTGGGGCAGTGACACTTCAGTAACTGGGACAGTGACATTGCAGTAACTGGGACACTGACATTGCAGTAACTGGGACAGTGACACTTCAGTAACTGGGACACTGACATTGCAGTAACTGGGGCAGTGACATTGCAGTAACTGGGACACTGACATTGCAGTAACTGGGACAGTGACACTTCAGTAACTGGGACACTGACATTGCAGTAACTGGGGCAGTGACATTGCAGTAACTGGGGCAGTGACATTGCAGTAACTGGGGCTGTGACACTTCAGTAACTGGGACACTGGCATTGCAGTAACTGGGACACTGACATTGCAGTAACTGGGGCTGTGACACTTCAGTAACTGGGGCTGTGACACTTCAGTAACTGGGGCAGTGACACTTCAGTAACTGGGACAGTGACATTGCAGTAACTGGGACACTGACATTGCAGTAAATGGGGCTGTGACACTTCAGTAACTGGGACACTGGCATTGCAGTAACTGGGACACTGACATTGCAGTAACTGGGGCTGTGACACTTCAGTAACTGGGGCTGTGACACTTCAGTAACTGGGGCAGTGACACTTCAGTAACTGGGACAGTGACATTGCAGTAACTGGGACAGTGACACTTCAGTAACTGGGACACTGACATTGCAGTAACTGGGGCAGTGACACTTCAGTAACTGGGACACTGACATTGCAGTAACTGGGACACTGACATTGCAGTAACTGGGACACTGACATTGCAGTAACTGGGGCAGTGACATTGCAGTAACTGGGGCAGTGACACTTCAGTAACTGGGACACTGACATTGCAGTAACTGGGGCTGTGACACTTCAGTAACTGGGACACTGACATTGCAGTAACTGGGACACTGACATTGCAGTAACTGGGACAGTGACATTGCAGTAACTGGGGCAGTGACATTGCAGTAACTGGGACACTGACATTGCAGTAACTGGGGCAGTGACATTGCAGTAACTGGAACACTGACATTGCAGTAACTGGGACACTGACATTGCAGTAACTGGGACACTGACATTGCAGTAACTGGGACAGTGACATTGCAGTAACTGGGGCAGTGACATTGCAGTAACTGGGACACTGACATTGCAGTAACTGGGGCTGTGACACTTCAGTAACTGGGACACTGACATTGCAGTAACTGGGGCTGTGACACTTCAGTAACTGGGACACTGACATTGCAGTAACTGGGGCAGTGACATTGCAGTAACTGGGACACTGACATTGCAGTAACTGGGACACTGACATTGCAGTAACTGGGACACTGACATTGCAGTAACTGGGACAGTGACATTGCAGTAACTGGGGCAGTGACATTGCAGTAACTGGGACACTGACATTGCAGTAACTGGGGCTGTGACACTTCAGTAACTGGGACACTGACATTGCAGTAACTGGGGCTGTGACACTTCAGTAACTGGGACACTGACATTGCAGTAACTGGGGCAGTGACATTGCAGTAACTGGGACACTGACATTGCAGTAACTGGGACAGTGACACTTCAGTAACTGGGACACTGACATTGCAGTAACTGGGGCAGTGACATTGCAGTAACTGGGGCAGTGACATTGCAGTAACTGGGACACTGACATTGCAGTTACTGGGACACTGACATTGCAGTAACTGGGGCAGTGACATTGCAGTAACTGGGGCAGTGACATTGCAGTAACTGGGACACTGACATTGCAGTAACTGGGACACTGACATTGCAGTAACTGGGACAGTGACATTGCAGTAACTGGGACACTGACATTGCAGTAACTGGGACACTGACATTGCAGTAACTGGGACACTGACATTGCAGTAACTGGGGCTGTGACACTTCAGTAACTGGGGCTGTGACACTTCAGTAACTGGGGCAGTGACACTTCAGTAACTGGGACACTGGCATTGCAGTAACTGGGACACTGACATTGCAGTAACTGGGGCTGTGACACTTCAGTAACTGGGGCTGTGACACTTCAGTAACTGGGACAGTGACATTGCAGTAACTGGGACAGTGACACTTCAGTAACTGGGACACTGACATTGCAGTAACTGGGGCAGTGACACTTCAGTAACTGGGACACTGACATTGCAGTAACTGGGACAGTGACACTTCAGTAACTGGGACACTGACATTGCAGTAACTGGGGCTGTGACACTTCAGTAACTGGGACACTGACATTGCAGTAACTGGGACAGTGACACTTCAGTAACTGGGACACTGACATTGCAGTAACTGGGACACTGACATTGCAGTAACTGGGGCTGTGACACTTCGGTAACTGGGACACTGACATTGCAGTAACTGGGGCTGTGACACTTCAGTAACTGGGACACTGACATTGCAGTAACTGGGACAGTGACACTTCAGTAACTGGGACACTGACATTGCAGTAACTGGGCTGTGACACTTCAGTAACTGGGACACTGACATTGCAGTAACTGGGACAGTGACACTTCAGTAACTGGGACACTGACATTGCAGTAACTGGGGCTGTGACACTTCAGTAACTGGGACACTGACATTGCAGTAACTGGGACAGTGACACTTCAGTAACTGGGGCAGTGACACTTCAGTAACTGGGACACTGACATTGCAGTAACTGGGACACTGACATTGCAGTAACTGGGACAGTGACACTTCAGTAACTGGGGCTGTGACACTTCAGTAACTGGGACACTGACATTGCAGTAACTGGGACAGTGACACTTCAGTAACTGGGACACTGACATTGCAGTAACTGGGACAGTGACACTTCAGTAACTGGGGCTGTGACACTTCAGTAACTGGGACACTGACATTGCAGTAACTGGGACAGTGACACTTCAGTAACTGGGACACTGACATTGCAGTAACTGGGCTGTGACACTTCAGTAACTGGGACACTGACATTGCAGTAACTGGGACAGTGACACTTCAGTAACTGGGACACTGACATTGCAGTAACTGGGGCTGTGACACTTCAGTAACTGGGACACTGACATTGCAGTAACTGGGACAGTGACACTTCAGTAACTGGGGCAGTGACACTTCAGTAACTGGGACACTGACATTGCAGTAACTGGGACACTGACATTGCAGTAACTGGGACAGTGACACTTCAGTAACTGGGACACTGACATTGCAGTAACTGGGACAGTGACACTTCAGTAACTGGGACACTGACATTGCAGTAACTGGGACACTGACATTGCAGTAACTGGGGCTGTGACACTTCAGTAACTGGGACACTGACATTGCAGTAACTGGGGCTGTGACACTTCAGTAACTGGGACACTGACATTGCAGTAACTGGGGCTGTGACACTTCAGTAACTGGGACACTGACATTGCAGTAACTGGGGCTGTGACACTTCAGTAACTGGGACACTGACATTGCAGTAACTGGGACAGTGACACTTCAGTAACTGGGGCAGTGACATTGCAGTAACTGGGGCAGTGACACTTCAGTAACTGGGACTCTGACATTGCAGTAACTGGGGCTGTGACACTTCAGTAACTGGGACACTGACATTGCAGTAACTGGGGCTGTGACACTTCAGTAACTGGGACACTGACATTGCAGTAACTGGGGCTGTGACACTTCAGTAACTGGGACACTGACATTGCAGTAACTGGGACAGTGACACTTCAGTAACTGGGGCAGTGACATTGCAGTAACTGGGACAGTGACACTTCAGTAACTGGGGCAGTGACATTGCAGTAACTGGGACAGTGACATTGCAGTAACTGGGACAGTGACATTGCAGTAACTGGGACACTGACATTGCAGTAACTGGGGCAGTGACATTGCAGTAACTGGGACACTGACATTGCAGTAACTGGGGCTGTGACACTTCAGTAACTGGGACACTGACATTGCAGTAACTGGGGCTGTGACACTTCAGTAACTGGGACACTGACATTGCAGTAACTGGGGCTGTGACACTTCAGTAACTGGGACACTGACATTGCAGTAACTGGGCTGTGACACTTCAGTAACTGGGACACTGGCATTGCAGTAACTGGGGCAGTGACACTTCAGTAACTGGGGCAGTGACATTGCAGTAACTGGGACACTGACATTGCAGTAACTGGGACAGTGACATTGCAGTAACTGGGGCAGTGACACTTCAGTAACTGGGACACTGACATTGCAGTAACTGGGCTGTGACACTTCAGTAACTGGGACACTGGCATTGCAGTAACTGGGGCTGTGACACTTCAGTAACTGGGACACTGACATTGCAGTAACTGGGACAGTGACACTTCAGTAACTGGGGCAGTGACATTGCAGTAACTGGGGCAGTGACACTTCAGTAACTGGGACACTGACATTGCAGTAACTGGGGCTGTGACACTTCAGTAACTGGGCAGTGACACTTCAGTAACTGGAACACTGACATTGCAGTAACTGGGCAGTGACACTTCAGTAACTGGGGCAGTGACACTTCAGTAACTGGGTGATTGATGCCACAGTAACCGGGACACTGACACGACTGTAACTGGGGCAGTGACACTACAGTAACTGGGACATTGACGCCACAGTAACCGGGACACTGATGCTACAGTAACTGGAACATTGACGCTATAATAAATTAGGCACTGACACAACAGTAACTACAACACTGATGCTACAGTAACTGGACCACTAACGCTACAGTAACTGGAATACTGACGACAGAGTAACTGCGACACTGACACTACAGGAACTGGTACACTGATGCTACAGTAACTGGGACACTGACTCTACAGTAACTGGAACAGTGACGCTACTGTAACTGGAACACTGACAGTAAAGCAACTTGGATATTGATGCTACAGCAACTGGGACACTGACAGTACAGTAACTGGGACACTGATGGTACAGTAACTGGAACACTGATGGTACAGTAACTGGAACACTGATGGTACAGTAACTGGAACACTGATGGTACAGTAACTGGAACACTGACACTACGGTAAGTGGAATTCAGATTCAACAGTAACTGGGACACTGACGCTACAGTAACTGGGACACTGATGGTACAGTAACTGGAACACTGACACTACACTAATTGGGACACTGACACAGCAGTAATTGGGACACAGATGCAACACTAACTATGACACTGACACTAGAGTAACCAGGGCACTGGCACAACTGTAACTGAGACCCTGACCCCACAGTAACTGCAACACTGACACTACAGTATTTGGGACAATGACGCTATAGTAACTGGGACACTGACGCTATAGTAACTGGGACACTGACGCTACAGTAACCGGGACACTGATGTGTCAGTAACTGGGACACTGACACCACAGTAACTGGGACACTGGTGCCACGGTAACTGGGACACTGACGCTACAGTAACTGGGACACTGACGCTACAGCAACTGGGACATTGACACTACAGCAACTGGGACACTGACACTACAGTAATTGGGACACAGATGCAACACTAACTGTGACACTGGCGCAACTGTAACTGAGACCCTGACGCTACAGTAACTGCAACACCGACACTACAGTATCTGGGACACTGAAGTTACAGTAACTGGGACACTAACGCTACAGTAACCGGGACACTGACACCACAGTAACTGGGACATTGACACCACAATAACTGGGACACTGACACCACAGTAACTGGGACACTGACACCACAATAACTGGGACACTGACACCACAGTAACCGGGACACTGACACCACAATAACTGGGACACTGACACCACAGTAACTGGGACACCGACACCACAATAACTGGGACACTGACACCACAGTAACTGGGACACTGACACTACAGTAACTGTACTGGCACTGCAGTAACTGAGACACTAATATTACACTAATTGGGATCTGATGCTACAGCAACTGTAACACTGACACTACAGTAACTGAAACACTGACACTACAGTAACTGCAACACCGACACTACAGTATCTGGGACACTGAAGTTACAGTAACTGGGACACTGACGCTACAGTAACCGGGACACTGACGCCACAATAACTGGGACACTGACACCACAGTAACTGGGACACTGACGCCACAGTAACTGGAACACTGACACCACAATAACTGGGACACTGACACCACAGTAACTGGGACACTGACACTACAGTAACTGTACTGGCACTGCAGTAACTGAGACACTAATATTACACTAATTGGGATCTGATGCTACAGCAACTAGAACACTGACACTACAGTAACTGTAACACTGACACTACAGTAACTGGGACACTGACACTACAGTAACTGGGACACTGAAGTTACAGTAACTGGGACATTGACACTGGAATACTGGGACACTGACGCTACAGTAACTGGGACTCTGATGCTACATTAATAGGAACACTGATGCATTAGTAACAAGGACACTGATGCTACATGAACAAGGAAACTGACAATACAGTAACTGGAACACTGACGCTACATTGACTGCGACACCGAAACTGTAGTAACTGGGACACTGACACTACAGTAATTGGGACACTGATGCCACAGTAACTGGAACACAGACGCCACAGTAACTGGGACACTGATGCTGCAGTAACTGGGAGACTGACACTACACTAATTGGGACACTGACACTACACTAATTGGGACACTGACACTACACTAATTGGGACACAGATGCAACACTAACTGTGACACTGACGCTAGGGTAACTGTGACACTGGTGCAACTGTAACTGAGACCCTGACGCTACAGTAACTGCAACACCAACACGACAGTATCTGGGACACTGAAGTTACAGTAACTGGGACACTGACGCTACAGTAACCGGGACACTGACGCTAAAGTAACTGGGACACTGACACTGATGCCACAGTAACTGGGACACTGACACCACAGTAACTGGGACACTGGCGCCACAGTAACTGGGACACTGACACCACAGTAACTGGGACACTGACGCCACAGTAACTGGGACACTGACACTGACGCCACAGTAACTGGGACACTGACGCCACAGTAACTGGGACACTGACACTGACGCCACAGTAACTGGGACACTGACACTGATGCCACAGTAACTGGGACACTGACGCCACAGTAACTGGAACACTGACACTACAGTAACAGTGACACTGGCACTACAGTAACTGAGACACTGATATTACACTAATTGGCATCTGACGCTACAGTAACTGTAACACTGACACTACAGTAACTGGGACACTGAAGTTACAGTAACTGGGACATTGATGCTAGAATACTGGGACACTGACGCTACAGTAACTGCGACACTGACGCCACAGTAACTGGGACACTGACGCCACAGTAACTGGGACACTGATGCCACAGTAACTGGGACACTGATGCCACAGTAACTGGGACACTGAAATGACCGAAACACGTACCCTGACCCCACAGTAACTGCGACACCAACGCTACAGTAACTGCGACACTGTCACGAGAGTAACTGGGACACTAAAGTTACAGTAACTGGGACAGTGACGCTAGAATTCTGGGACACTGATGTTACAGTAACCAGAACACTGATGCTACAGTAACTGGGACACTGACACTACAGTAACTGCGACACTGACACTACAGTAACCGGGACACTGACGCTAAAGTAACTGGGACACTGACACTACAGGAACTGCGACACTGACACTACAGTAACCGGGACACTGACGCTAAAATAACTGGGACACTGACACTACAGTAATTGGGACACTGAGGCCACAGTAACTGGGTCACTGATGCCACAGTAGCTGGGACACTGACGCAACAGAAACAGGGACACTGACACTACAGTATCTGTGACACTGACGCTACAGTAACTGGGACACTGATGCCACGGTAACTGGAACACTGATGCTACAGTAACTGGGACACTAAAGTGACTGAAACAGGTACCCTGACCCCACAGTAACTGTGACACTGATGCTACAGTAACTGCGACACTGACACTATAGTAACTGGGACACTGTAGTTACAGTAACTGGGACAGTGACGCTCGAATTCTGGAACACTGACGCTACAGTAACCAGAACACTGATGCTACAGTAACTGGGACACTGACACTAAAGTAACTGCGACACTGACATTACAGTAACCGGGACACTGACGCTAAAGTAACTGGGACACTGACACTACAGGAACTGGGGCACTGGCACTACAGTAACTGCAAAACTGATATTACAGTAACTGGGGCACTGATGCTAAAGTAACTGGGACACTGACACTACAGGAACTGGGACACTGACACTACAGTAACTGGGACACTGAAGTTACAGTAAGTGGGACACTGATGCTACAGTAACAGGGACACTGATGACACAGTAACCAGGACACTGATGCTACAGTAACTGGGACACTGGCACTACAGTAACTGCGACACTGATATTACAGTAACCGGGGCACTGATGCTAAAGTAACTGGGACACTGCCACTACAGGAACTGGGACACTGAAACTACAGTAACTGGGACACTGAAACTACAGTAACTGGGACACTGAAGTTACAGTAACTGGGACACTGATGCTACAGTAACAGGGACACTGATGAGATAGTAACTGTGACACTGATGCTTCAGTTACTGTGACACTGATTCTACAGTAACCAGGACACTGGTGACAAGGTAACCAGGACACTGATGCTACAGTAACTGGGACACTGACACTACAGTAACTGGGACACTGACACTACAGGAACTGGGACACTGGCACTACAGTAACTGGGATACTGATGCTACAGTAACTGGGACAATGATGCCACAGTAAGTGGGACACTGATGCCACAGTACTTGGGACACTGATGCCACAGTAACTGGGACTCTGATGCTACATTAATAGGAACACTGATGCTATAGTAACAAGGACACTGATGCTACGGTAACAAGGAAACTGACACTACAGTAACTGGAACACTGACACAACAGTAACTGGGACATTGGCGCTACAGTAACTGGGTCACTGATGATACTGTAACTAGGAGTTTGACACTACAGTAACTGGGACACTGACACTACAGTAACTGCGACACCGAAACTGCAGTAACTGGGATACTGACGCTACCGTAACTGGGACACTGACGCTACCGTAACTGGGACACTGACGCTACCGTAACTGGGACACTGACACTACAGCAACTGGGACACTGACACTACAGCAACTGGGACACTGACACTACAGTAATTGGGACACAGATGCAACACTAACTGTGACACTGGCGCAACTGTAACTGAGACCCTGACGCTACAGTAACTGCAACACCGACACTACAGTATCTGGGACACTGACGCCACAATAACTGGGACACTGACGCCACAGTAACTGGGACACTGACACTACAGTAACCGGGACACTGACGCCACAGTAACTGGGACACTGACGCTGACACCACAGTAACTGGGACACTGACACTGACACCACAGTAACTGGGACACTGACACTACAGTAACAAGGACACTGACGCTACAGTAACCGGGACACTGACGCTAAAGTAACCGCGATACTGACGCCACAGTAACTGGGACACTGACACCACAATAACTGGGACACTGACACCACAGTAACTGGGACACTGACACTACAGTAACTGTACTGGCACTGCAGTAACTGAGACACTAATATTACACTAATTGGGATCTGATGCTACAGCAACTAGAACACTGACACTACAGTAACTGTAACACTGACACTACAGTAACTGGGACACTGACACTACAGTAACTGGGACACTGAAGTTACAGTAACTGGGACATTGACACTGGAATATTGGGACACTGACGCTACAGTAACTGGGACACTGACACTACAGTAACTGGGACACTGAAGTTACAGTAACTGGGACATTGACACTGGAATACTGGGACACTGACGCTACAGTAACTGGGACTCTGATGCTACATTAATAGGAACACTGCTGCATTAGTAACAAGGACACTGATGCTACGGTAACAAGGAAACTGACAATACAGTAACTGGAACACTGACACTACAGCAACTGGGACATTGACACTGCAGCAACTGGGACACTGACACCACAGTAATTGGGACACAGATGCAACACTAACTGTGACACTGGCGCAACTGTAACTGAGACCCTGACGCTACAGTAACTGCAACACCGACACTACAGTATCTGGGACACTGAAGTTACAGTAACTGGGACACTGACGCTACAGTAACCGGGACACTGACGCCACAGTAACTGGGACACTGACGCTACAGTAACCGGGACACTGACGCTAAAGTAACCGCGATACTGATGCCACAGTAACTGGGACACTGACACTACAGTAACTGGGACACTGACGCCACAGTAACTGGGACACTGACACTGACGCCACAGTAACTGGGACACTGACACCACAGTAACTGGGACACTGACACCACAGTAACTGTACTGGCACTGCAGTAACTGAGACACTAATATTACACTAATTGGGATCTGATGCTACAGCAACTGTAACACTGACACTACAGTAATTGTAACACTGACACTACAGTAACTGGGACACTGAAGTTACAGTAACAGGGACATTGACACTGGAATACTGGGACACTGACGCTACAGTAACTGGGACTCTGATGCTACATTAATAGGAACACTGATGCATTAGTAACAAGGACACTGATGCATTAGTAACAAGGACACTGATGCTACAGTAACAAGGAAATTGACAATACAGTAACTGGGACACTGACGCTACAGTAACTGGGACACTGACGCTACAGTAACTGGGACACAGATGCAACACTAACTGTGACACTGGTGCAACTGTAACAGAGACCCTGACGCTACAGTAACTGCAACACCAACACGACAGTATCTGGGACACTGAAGTTACAGTAACTGGGGCACTGACGCTAAAGTAACTGGGACACTGATGCCACAGTAACTGGGACACTGACACTGACGCCACAGTAACTGGGACACTGACGCCACAGTAACTGGGACACTGACACTGACGCCACAGTAACTGGGACACTGACGCCACAGTAACTGGGACACTGACACTACAGTAACAGTGACACTGATGTTACAGTAACTGGGACATTGATGCTAGAATACTGGGACACTGATGCTACAGTAACTGCGACACTGACACTACAGTAACTGCAACACTGACACTACAGTAACTGGGACACTGAAGTTACAGTAACTGGGACATTGACGCTACAGTAACTGGGACACTGACGCCACAGTAACTGGGACCCTGATGCCACAGTAACTGGGACACTGACGCTACAGTAACTGGGACACTGACGCCACAGTAACTGGGACCCTGATGCCACAGTAACTGGGACACTGAAATGACCGAAACAGGTACCCTGACCCCACAGTAACTGTGACACTGACGCTACAGTAACTGCGACACTGGCACGAGAGTAACTGGGACACTGAGGTTACAGTAACTGGGACAGTGACGCTAGAATTCTGGGACACTGATGCTACAGTAACCAGAACACTGATCCTACAGTAACTGGGACACTGACACGACAGTAACTGCGACACTGACACTACAGTAACCGGGACACTGACGCTAAAGTAACTGGGACACTGACACTACAGTAATTGGGACGCTGAGGCCACAGTAACTGGGACACTGATGCCACAGCAACTGGGACACTGATGCCACAGTAACTGGGACAGTGATGCCATGGTAACTGGGACACTGATGCTACAGTAGCTGGGACACTGACGCTACAGTAACTCGGACACTGACACTACAGTAACCGGGACACTGACGCTATAGTAACTGGGACACTGAAACTACAGTTACTGGGACACTGACACTACAGTAACTGGGACACTGAAACTACAGTTACTGGGACACTGACGCTATAGTAACTGCGACACTGACGCTACATTAACGACAACACTGTAAGTAAAGTAACTGGGACACTGAAGTTACAGTAACTGGGACGCGGATGCTAGAATAACTGGGACTCTGACGCTACAGTAACTGGGACACTGAAGCCACAGTAACTGGGACACTGACACTACAGTAACTGAGACACTGACACTACAGTAACTGGGACACTGACACTACAGTAACTGAGACACTGACACTACAGTAACTGGGACACTGACACTACAGTAACTGAGACACTGACACTACAGTAACTGGGACACTGACACTACAGTAACTGGGACACTGACACTACAGTAACTGAGACACTGACGCTACAATAACTGGGACACTGACACTACAGTAACTGGGACACTGACGCTACAGTAACTGGGACACTGACGCTACAGTAACTGGGACACTGATGCCACATTAACTGGGACACTGATGCCACGGTAACTGGGACACTGAAATGACCGAAACAGGTATCGTGACCCCACAGTAACTGCGACACTGACGCTACAGTAACTGCGACACTGGCACAAGAGTAACTGGGACACTGAAGTTACAGTAACTGGGACAGTGACGCTAGAATTCTGGGACACTGATGCTACAGTAACCAGGACATTGACGCTACAGTAACTGGGACACTGATGCTACAGTAACTGGGACACTGACGCTACAGTAATCAGGACACTGACGCTACAGTAACTGGGACACTGACGCTACAGTAACCAGGACACTGACGCTACAGTAACTGGGTCACTGACGCTACAGTAACTGGGACACTGACGCTACAGTAACTGGGACACTGACGTACAGTAACTGGGACAGTGATGCTAGAGTAACTGGGACACTGACACTACAGGAACTGGGACACTGATGCCACAGTAGCTGGGACACTGATGTTACAGTATCTGGGACAGTGTCGCTAGAATTCTAAGACACTGACACTACAGTAACTGGGACACTGACGCTACAGAAACCAGGACACTGACGCTAGAGTAACTGGGACACTGACGCTACAGTAACTGGGACACTGACGCTACAGTAACTGGGACACTGACGCTACAGTAACTGGGACACTGACGCTACAGTAACTGGGACACTGACACTACAGTAACTGCGACACTGACGCTTTCGTAACTGCGACACTGACACTACAGTAACTGGGACACTGATGCCACGGTAACTGGGACACTGACACTACAGTAACTGGGACACTGATGCTACAGTAACACGGACACTGACACTACAGTAACCGGGACACTGACGCTATAGTAACTGCGACACTGACGCTACATTAACGACAACACTGTAAGTAAAGTAACTGGGACACTGAAGTTACAGTAACTGGGACGCGGATGCTAGAATAACTGGGACTCTGACGCTTCAGTCACTGAGACACTGATGTGACAGTAACTGCGACACAGACAGTACAATAACTGAGACTCCGATGCTACAGTAACTGGGACACTGACACGACAGTAACTGTGACACTGGCACTACAGTAACTGAGACACTAATATTACACTAATTGGGATCTGACGCCACAGTAACTGGGACACTGACACTAGAACATAGAACAGTACAGCACAGAACAGGCCCTTCGGCCCATGATGTTGTGCCGAGCTTTATCTGAAACCAAGATCAAGCTATCCCACTCCCTATCATCCTGGTGTGCTCCATGTGCCTATCCAATAACCGCTGAAATGTTTCTAAAGTGTCTGACTCCACTATCACTGCAGGCAGTCCATTCCACACCCCAACCACTCTCTGCGTAAAGAACCTACCTCTGATATCCGTCCTGTATCTCCCACCACGAACCCTATAGTTATGCCCCCTTGTAATAGCTCCATCCACCCGAGGAAATAGTCTTTGAACGTTCACTCTATCTATCCCCTTCATCATTTTATACACCTCTATTAAGTCTCCCCTCAGCCTCCTCCGCTCCAGAGAGAACAGCCCTAGCTCCCTCAACCTTTCCTCATATGACCTACCCTCCAAACCAGGCAGCATCCTGGTAAATCTCCTCTGCACTCCTTCCAGCGCTTCCACATCCTTCCTATAGTGAGGTGAACAGAACTGCACACAATATTCCAAATGTGGTCTCACCAAGGTCCTGTACAGTTGCAGCATAACCCCACGGCTCTTAAACTCCAACCCCCTGTTAATAAAAGCTAACACACTATAGGCCTTCTTCACAGCTCTATCCACTTGACTGGCAACCTTTAGAGATCTGTGGATATGGACCCCAAGATCTCTCTGTTCCTCCACAGTCTTCAGAACCCTACCTTTGACCCTGTAATCCACATTTAAATTTGTCCTACCAAAATGAATCACCTCACATTTATCAGGGTTAAACTCCATTTGCCATTTTTCAGCCCAGCTTTGCATCCTATCTATGTCTCTTTGCATCCTACAACAGCCCTCCACCTCATCCACTACTCCACCAATCTTGGTGTCATCAGCAAATTTACTGATCCACCCTTCAGCCCCCTCCTCTAAGTCATTAATAAAAATCACAAAGAGCAGACACTACAGTAACTGCGACACTGACGCTACAGTAACTGGGACACTGACGCTACAGTAACTGCGACACTGACGCTACAGTAACTGAGACACTGATGCCACGGTAACTGGGACACTGAAATGACCGAAACAGGTATTGTGACCCCACAGTAACTGCGACACTGACGCTACAGTAACTGCGAAACTGGCAGTAGAGTAACTGGGACACTGAAGTTACAGTAACTGGGACAGTGACGCTAGAATTCTGGGAAACTGACGCTACAGTAACTGGGACACTGACGCTACAGTAACTGGGACACTGATGCTACAGTAACCAGGACACTGACGCTACAGTAACTGGGACACTGACACTACAGTAACTGGGACACTGACGCTACAGTAACTGCGACACTGACACTACAGTAACCGGGATACTGATGCTACAGTAACTGGGGCACTGATGCTACAATAACTGAGGCACTGACGCTACAGTAACTGGGGCACTGACACTACAGTAACCGGGATACTGATGCTACAATAACTGAGGCACTGACGCTACAGTAACTGGGGCACTGACACTACAGTAATTGGGACACTAACGCTAGAATAACTGGTACACTAACGCTACAGTAACAGGGACACTGACACTACAGTAACTGGGACACTGACGCTACAGTAACTGCGACACTGACGGTACAGTAACCGGACACTGATGCTACAGTAACTGGGACACTGACGCAACAGTAACTGGGACACTGGCGTTATAGTAACTGGGACACTGACACTACAGTAACTGCGACACTGACACCACAGTAACTGGGCACTGACGCCATAGTAACTGGGACACTAATGCCACAGTAGCTGGGACACTGACGCTGCAGTAACCGGGACACTGCCGCTACAGTAACTGGGACACTGACGCTACAGGAACCAGGACACTGACGCTACAGTAACCGGGACACTGATGCTACAGTAACTGGGACACTGATGCTACAGTAACTGGGACACTGACGCTACAGTAACTGGGACACTGCGCTACAGTAACTGGGACACTGACGCTACAGTAAATATTGATAGTAAATATTCATCATGGAGTGCGGTTACAAGTGGTGTACCTCAGGGATCTGTTTTGGGGCCACTGCTGTTTGTAATATTTATTAATGATCTGGATGAGGGTATAGTTGGGTGGATTAGCAAATTTGCTGATGACACCAAAGTCGGTGGTGTGGTAGACAGTGAGGAAGGGTGTCGTAGTTTGCAGGAAGACTTAGACAGGTTGCAAAGTTGGGCCGAGAGGTGGCGGATGGAGTTTAATGCGGAGAAGTGTGAGGTAATTCACTTTGGTAGGAATAACAGATGTGTTGAGTATAGGGCTAACGGGAGGACTTTGAATAGTGTGGAGGAGCAGAGGGATCTAGGTGTATGTGTGCATAGATCCCTGAAAGTTGGGAATCAAGTAGATAAGGTTGTTAAGAAGGCATATGGTGTCTTGGCGTTTATTGGTAGGGGGATTGAATTTAGGAGTCGTAGCGTTATGTTGCAACTGTACACAACTCTGGTGCGGCCGCACTTGGAGTACTGTGTGCAGTTCTGGTCCCCACATTACAGGAAGGATGTGGAGGCTTTGGAGAGGGTGCAGAGGAGGTTTACCAGGATGTTGCCTGGTATGGAGGGGAGATCCTATGAGGAGAGGCTGAGGGATTTGGGATTGTTTTCGCTGGAAAGGCGGCGGCTAAGAGGGGATCTTATTGAAACATATAAGATGATTAGAGGTTTAGATAGGGTGGATAGTGATAGCCTTTTTCCTCTGATGGAGAAATCCAGCACGAGGGGGCATGGCTTTAAATTGAGGGGGGGTAGTTATAGAACCGATGTCAGGGGTAGGTTCTTTACCCAGAGGGTGGTGAGGGATTGGAATGCCCTGCCAGCATCAGTAGTAAATGCGCCTAGTTTGGGGGCGTTTAAGAGATCCGTAGATAGGTTCATGGACGAAAAGAAATTGGTTTAGGTTGGAGGGTCACAGTTTTTTTTTTTAACTGGTCGGTGCAACATCGTGGGCCGAAGGGCCTGTTCTGCGCTGTAATGTTCTATGTTCTATGTAACTGGGGCAGTTATGCTAAAGTAACTGGGATCCTGACCTCACAGTAACTGTGACACAGATGCTACAGTAACCAGGACATTGACGCTACAGTAACTGGGACACTGATGCTACAGTAACTGGGACACTGATGCAACAGTAACTGGGACACTGACGCTACAGTAACTGGGACACTGACGCTACAGTAACCAGGACACTGATGCTACAGTACCTGGGACACTGAAGCTACAGTAACTGGGACACTGACGCTACAGTAACTGGGACACTGATGCTACAGTAACTGGGACACGGACTCTACAGTAACTGGGACACTGACGCTACAGTAACTGGGACATTGACGCTACAGTAACTGGGACACTGACACTACAGTAACTGGGACACTGACGCTACAGTAACTGGGACACTGATGCCACAGTAACTGGGACACTGATGTTACAGTATCTGGGACAGTGAGGCTAGAGTTCTGGGACACTGACGCTACAGTAACTGGGACACTGACGCTACAGTAACCAGGACACTGACGCTACAGTAACTGCAACACTGACGCTCTCGTAACTGCGATACTGACACTACAGTAACTGGGACACTGATGCCACGGTAGCTGGGACACTGACACGACAGTAACTGGGACACTGATGCTACAGTAACACGGACACTGACACCACAGTAACTGTGACACTGGCACTACAGGAACTGAGACATTAATATTACACTAATTGGGATCTGACGCCACAGTAACTGGGACACTGACACTACAGTAACTGCGACACTGACGCTACAGTAACTGGGACACTGACGCTACAGTAACTGCGACACTGACGCTGCAGTAACTGGGACACTGATGCCACGGTAACTGGGACACTGAAATGACCGAAACAGGTATTGTGACCCCACAGTAACTGCGACACTGACGCTACAGTAACTGCGAAACTGGCAGTAGAGTAACTGGGACACTGAAGTTACAGTAACTGGGACAGTGACGCTAGAATTCTGGGAAACTGACGCTACAGTAACTGGGACACTGACGCTACAGTAACTGGGACACTGATGCTACAGTAACCAGGACACTGACGCTACAGTAACTGGGACACTGACACTACAGTAACTGGGACACTGACGCTACAGTAACTGCGACACTGACACTACAGTAACCGGGATACTGATGCTACAGTAACTGGGGCACTGATGCTACAATAACTGAGGCACTGACGCTACAGTAACTGGGGCACTGACACTACAGTAATTGGGACACTAATGCTAGAATAACTGGTACACTAACGCTACAGTAACAGGGACACTGACACTACAGTAACCGGGCCACTGACGCTACAGTAACTGCGACACTGACGCTACAGTAACCGGACACTGATGCTACAGTAACTGGGACACTGACGCAACAGTAACTGGGACACTGATGCTACAGTAACTGGGACACTGGTGTTGTAGTAACTGGGACACTGACACTACAGTAACTGCGACACTAACACCACAGTAACTGGGCACTGACGCCATAGTAACTGGGACACTAATGCCACAGTAGCTGGGACACTGACGCTGCAGTAACTGGGACACTGACACTACAGTAACTGGGACACTGACGCTACAGGAACCAGGACACTGACGCTACAGTAACTGGGACACTGATGCTACAGTAACTGGGACACTGATGCTACAGTAACTGGGACACTGACGCTACAGTAACCGGGACACTGACGCTACAGTAACTGGGACACTGACGCTACAGTAACTGGGACACTGACGCTACAGTAACAGGGGCAGTTATGCTAAAGTAACTGGGATCCTGACCTCACAGTAACTGTGACACAGATGCTACAGTAACCAGGACATTGACGCTACAGTAACTGGGACACTGATGCTACAGTAACTGGGACACTGATGCAACAGTAACTGGGACCCTGACGCTACAGTAACTGAGACACTGACGCTACAGTAACTGGGACACTGACGCTACAGTAACCAGGACACTGATGCTACAGTACCTGGGACACTGACTCTACAGTAACTGGGACACTGACGCTACAGTAACTGGGACACTGATGCTACAGTAACTGGGACACTGATGCAACAGTAACTGGGACACTGACGCTACAGTAACTGGGACACTGATGCTACAGTAACTGGGACACTGACGCTACAGTAACCAGGACACTGATGCTACAGTACCTGGGACACTGACTCTACAGTAACTGGGACACTGACGCTACAGTAACTGGGACACTGATGCTACAGTAACTGGGACACTGATGCAACAGTAACTGGGACACTGACGCTACAGTAACTGAGACACTGACGCTACAGTAACCAGGACACTGATGCTACAGTACCTGGGACACTGACTCGACAGTAACTGGGACACTGACTCTACAGTAACTGGGACACTGATGCTACAGTAACTGGGACACGGACTCTACAGTAACTGGGACACTGACGCTACAGTAACTGGGACATTGACGCTACAGTAACTGGGACACTGACGCTACAGTAACTGGGACACTGTCGCTACAGTAACTGGGACACTGATGCCACACTAACTGGGACTCTGATGTTACAGTATCTGGGACAGTGACACTAGAATTCTGGGACACTGACGCTACAGTAACTGGGACACTGACGCTACAGAAACCAGGACACTGACGCTACAGTAACTGCGACACTGACGCTCCCGTAACTGCGACACTGACACTACAGTAACTGGGACACTGATGCCATGGTAACTGGGACACTGACACTACAGTAACTGGGACACTGATGCTACAGTAACACGGACACTGACACTACAGTAACTGGGACACTGACACTACAGTAACACGGACACTGACACTACAGTAACCGGGACACTGACGCTATAGTAACTGCGACACTGACGCTACATTAACGACAACACTGTAAGTAAAGTAACTGGGACACTGAAGTTACAGTAACTGGGACGCGGATGCTAGAATAACTGGGACTCTGACGCTACAGTCACTGAGACACTGATGCGACAGTAACTGCGACACAGACAGTACAATAATTGAGACTCCGATGCTACAGTAACTGGGACACTGACACCACAGTAACTGTGACACTGGCACTACAGTAACTGAGACACTAATATTACACTAATTGGGATCTGACACCACAGTAACTGGGACACTGACGCTACAGTTACTGGGACACTGACACTACAGTAACCGGGACATTGATGCTACAGTAACCGGGACACTGACGCTACAGTAACTGGGACACTGACACTACAGTAACTGTGACACTGGCACTACAGTAACTGAGACACTGACGCTACAGTTACTGGGACACTGACGCTACAGTTACTGGGACAATGACACTACAGTAACTGGGACACTGACACTACAGTAACTGGGACACTGACGCTACAGTTACTGGGACACTGACACTACAGTAACCGGGACACCGACGCTACAGTAACCGGGACACTGACGCTACAGTAACTGGGACACTGATGCTACAGTAACACGGACACTGACACTACAGTAACCGGGACACTGACGCTACAGTAACCGGGACACTGATGCTACAGTAACCGGGACACTGACACTACAGTAACCAGGACACTGACGCTACAGTAACTGCGACACTGACACTACAGTAACCGGGATACTGATGCTACAGTAACTGGGGCACTGATGCTACAATAACTGAGGCACTGACGCTACAGTAACTGGGGCACTGACACTACAGTAATTGGGACACTAACGCTCGAATAACTGGTACACTGACGCTACAGTAACAGGGACACTGACACTACAGTAACTGGGCCACTGATGCTACAGTAACTGCGACACTGACGCTACAGTAACCGGACACTGATGCTACAGTAACTGGGACACTGGCGTTATAGTAACTGGGACACTGACGCAACAGTAACTGGGATACTGACACTACAGTAACTGGGACACTGACGCAACAGTAACTGGGACACTGATGCTACAGTAACTGGGACACTGGCGTTATAGTAACTGGGACACTGACACTACAGTAACTGCGACACTGACACCACACTAACTGGGCACTGATGCCATAGTAACTGGGACACTAATGCCACAGTAGCTGGGACACTGACGCCACAGTAGCTGGGACACTGACACCACAGTAGCTGGGACACTGACGCTGCAGTAACTGGGGCAGTTATGCTAAAGTAACTGGGATCCTGACCTCAAAGTAACTGTGACACAGACGCTACAGTAACCAGGACATTGACGCTACAGTAACTGGGACACTGACACCACAAGAGTTGTTGTAGTTGTACAAGACATATGTAAGTCACACTTGTAATACTGTGTACAGTTCAGGTCACCCTATTATAGAAAGCATATTATTAAACTGGAAAGAGTTCAGGAAAGATTTCATAGGATGCTGCCAGGACTTGATGGTTTGTGCTATAAGGAGAGACTGGATAGACTGGGACTTTTTTCTCTGGATCTTAGGAGGCTGAGGGGTGACCTTATAGTGGTCAATAAAATAATGAGGGGCACAGATCAGCTAGATAGTCAATATCTTTTCCCAAAGGTAGGGGAGTCTAAAACTAGAGGGCATAGGATTAAGATGAGAGAGGAGAGATACAAAAGTGTCCAGAGGGGCAATTGTTTCACACAGACTGATGAGTGTCTGGAACAAGCTGCCAGAGGTAGTAGTAGAGGCGGGTACAATTTTGTCTTTTAAAAAGCATTTAGACAATTACATGGGTACGATGGGTATAGAAGGATATGGGCCAAATGCGGGCAATTGGGACTAGCTTAGCGGTTTAAAAAAAAAGGGCGGCATGGACAAGTTGGGCTGAAGGGCCTGTAAACCTCTATGACTACAGTAACTGTGACACTGACACTACAGTAACTGGAATGCTGAAGTTACAATAACTGGGGCAGTGACGTAAAAGTCACTCTGACCCCTGAATCACAATAGCTGCAATCCCTGAACCCTCTATCGTTCAGTTTGAGATACTTTCAGATTTTCAACGTTCCAATGATTATGAGAATATTGCACTGTGGCTGTCATTGCTATTCTGTGTTTCTCCAGTTTGTGTGCTGACTATTATTTCTTATTTCCTTTGGGATTAGTGAAAATGGAACAACCTGTCATTCTCCGAGTTCTTGGGGATCCTTTGAATAGCCACTATCTGATTATTCACTGGTCTCTGGATATTAGCTCACCAATTGAATGCGAGTTTCAATACAGAAAACGTCACAAGACTATCTGGAGGCCGGTAGGTGCTGAGTATTATCCCACCTTGTCGTGTTCAGATGCAAAGCAGCTCCTGTTGTCAGCTGCATTGGATTGGATAGATTCGGAGCAGTGTTTTATTTTTGCACAGATGTTTGCCATTATCAACAAGATGCACCGAGAACAGCGTTTGTGGCCGCTGTCAGCTGGGACTGTGTACCACGTGCGACTTCGCTGTATACTACGCGGTAAGAAGGGATTTTGGAGCGATTGGAGTCTGGAGCAGGCTGGACGCACATCTGAGCACCGTAAGTACCGGGATCTCTGAGTGGCTGTGAAGGCTCATGAGTTGACCAAAGATTGTGCCCTGATTTTCCAGTTTGTTATTTTTTGGGTTGGAATATAACTTTTTGTAAAATCTGTGTGGTTCTTCCAAACCTTTATAAGACGATGGTTTGGCTTCCACAGGAGAATTGTATCCATTTCTGGTTGGGTGTTCCGGCTTTGGAGAGTGTGCAAGGGGGGTTTTGCAAATTTTCCCGAGGGTCAGGTCTGATCTGATAAGTACTGGGGGTACTAGGATCATCCTTCCCCGAAACAAGTTCAGAAGACGTGGGTGTTATTACAGTTTAAACAATGAGAAATAGGTCTCAATGACAGAGGAGCTGTGACCAGAGATCATAGGCAAAACAATGAGAGGGGAGACGAGAACAGATTTTTCACTGCAAGTCATTTGGAATCTGGAATGCATAGCCTGAACACATAGTGAAGCACATTTCAAAATGCTCCAAATAGAGCCATCTTGAAAAGAGAAAAAAGGTCAGGTTATTGCGAAACAGCAGGGCTGTGGGAGTGATCAGAGTATTCTTTCAGGGTGCTGACACAGGCACAACAATTCGAGAATTCAACCTGCAAGCTGTGGACAACAGAGATTTGGAGGTTAGTATGATATCCACACATCCCAGAGTGGCACTGTCACCGACAGCCAGAGACCCACATTCTGCAGGTGAACCGAATACAGATTGTGATGGAGGAAGGGGATGAATCTTACTTTATATCCTCATTCCACAATGCCCAGCAAACACAACTGTTCCACACGGTTGGGATTCTCTGCCCTTGCACATAGACCTTTGAATTGCTCCATCAAACACTCCCAGGGCAGCGTCAGCCTGGGGTTAGATACAGAGTAAATCTGCCTTTACATTATCCCATAAGCACCTCACAGCCAGTAACCGCATGGTTTAGACTGTCTCTTTACATATTGCTATGAAAAACTGGAGCAGGCACAGCAGTGGTTAGTTACACAGTAGAACTCTGATTAGACTTGCTTTCTTCTGTTGCAGCTCCTGCAGGTATCCCTGATGTCTGGTGGCATATTGAAGATTCTGCTCAAGAAAAAAAAATGCACATTCAACTATTTTGGAAGGTGAATATATTTGTGAGATAGTTTATTCATGTTATGCAGCTGTAGGGTCTGTGTTATTTATTAATTCCTGAGATGTGGGCGTCACTGACAATACCAGCACTTATTGCCCATCCCTAATTGCCCTTGCGAAAGTGGTGGTGAGCTGCCTTAGAACCATAGAAAATTACAGCTCAGAAACAGGCCTTTTGGCCCTTCTTGTCTGTGCCGAACCATTTTATGCCTAGTCCCACTGACCTGCACTTGGATCATATCCCTCCACACCCATCTCATCCATGAACCCTTCCAAGTTTTTCTTAAATGTTAAAAGTGACCCCGCATTTACCACTTTATCCGGCAGCTCATTCCACACTCCCACCACTCTCTGCGTGAAGAAGCCCCCCCTAATATTCCCTCTAAACTTTTCTCCTTTCACCCTTAACCCATGCCCTCTGGTTTTTTTCTCCCCTAGCCTCAGCGGAAAAAGCCTGCTTGCATTCACTCTATCTATACCCATCAAAATCTTATACACCTCTATCAAATCTCCCCTCAATCTTCTACGCTCCAGGGAATAAAGTCCCAACCTATTCAATCTCTCTCTGTAACTCAGCTTCTCAAGTCCCGGCAACATCCTTGTGAACCTTTTCTGCACTCTTTCAATCTTATTTACATCCTTCCTGTAACTAGGTGACCTTCTTGAACCATTGCAGTCCATGTGGTATAGGTACAGACACAGTGCCGCGGGGGAGGGAGTTCAGGATTTTGACCCAGCGACAATGATACAGTTAACTGACGGGAACACACAGATAATAGCATTCCAAAGCATCTGCTGTCCTTGAGATTGTGGGTTTGTAAATTACTGTCAAAGGAGTCTTATTAAGCTGCTGCAGTACATTTTTTACATCATGCCACAGTGCAGAGGTGTTGGAGGGGATAAATATTTCAGATGGTTGATGGGTGTCAATCAAGCAGACAGCTTTGTCCTGGGTAGGGTCCAGTTTCTTGAGTGTTTATAAACTACGCTCATCCAGATAAGTGGAGAGTATTCCATCACAATTCCACCACATAACTTCTAGATGTTAAATAGGGTTTAGAGAATCAGGAGGTGAGCTCCTCTCCACAGAAATCCCAGTTACTGACCTGCTCTCCTGGTCACAGTATTGATGTGGCTTCTGCAGTTCAATGAAAAAGCTGCCAAATGGTCAATGCATTGGTTGTAATTTTCCAAATTTCCGAGATTGTGAAAAGGTTCCATCAGATTGGAAAATAGCAAATGTAATGCCTCTAGTCAAGGAAGGGGGGAAGAAGAAAACAGGAAGCGACAGGCCAGTTGCCAGCTATCTGTCATTGGGAAATTTCTAGAACCCATTAGTAAGGAGGTTAAGGCAAGACACTGAGGAAATCTAAATGCAATCCGTCAACACAGCGTTTGGCCAATCTATTGGCGTTCTTAGAGAAAGCACCTAGTGACGTGAATAAAGGGGAATTTGTAGATGTGGTGTACTTGGATTTCCAGAGAGATTTGAGGCGGCACAGTGGTTAGCACTGCTGCCTCACAGCGCCAGGGATCCGGGTTCGATTCCTGGCTTGGGTCACTGTCTGTGCAGAGTCAGCAGGTTCTCCCTGTGTCTGCGTGGGTTTCCTCCGGGTGCTCCAGTTTCCTCCCACAGTCTGAAAGACGCACTGGTTAGGTGCATTGGCCATGCTAAATTCTCCCTCAGTGTACCTGAACAGGCACTGGAGTGTGACGACTAGGGGATTTCACAGTAACTTCATTGCAGTGTTAATGTAAGGCTACTTGTAACACTAATAAATAAACTTTAAACTTTAGGTGTTGCATCAAAGTTTACTATTCAAAATGAGAGCTTGTGATATCCTGGGTAGAGGATTGGCTAGCGAATAGGAAGCGCAGAGTAAGGGTAAATGGATGATTTTCAGGCTGGCTAATTAATGGAGTGGCACAGGGATCACTGCTGGGACATCTGTCATTTATAATCTATATGAACGACTTGATGAAGGGACTGGATGTATTATAGTAAGTTGGGAGGAGGAGATAAAGAGTCTACAATTTAGATATTGCTTTGCTTAACCAAGTGAGGGACAAGAGTTTGTCAGATGGAACGTGAAATGGGAAAATGTGACCTTCTCCAGTTCCTTCAGTGTCACTGGATCAAAATACTGGAAGTTCTTCCCTAACAGCACTGTGGGTACACCTACACCGCATGGACTGCAGCGATTCAAGAAGGCAGTTCAGCACCACCTTCTCAAGGGCAACTAAGAATGGGCAATAAATGCTGCTCGAGCCAGTGATGCCCACATCCCAAAATTAATTTTTAAAAAGTTTGGCTAGTGGTACAGGGCATTGATGTGACCACATCTGGAGTATTGTGTACAGTTTTGGTCTCTTTACTGAATAATATAATTGCATTGGAAGCAATTTGGAGAAGATTCACTCAACAGATTCCCAGGAGGAGGGAGTTATCTTACAAGCGAAGTTTGAGTGGATTGGGCCTGTATCCATTGAAATTTAGAAGAATGAGATGTTAAGCCACTCTGTTGCAGTCTAGTAATGGGAACGCAAGTCCAGCTTCTTCACAAACTCACTTTATTCCCTTTTACAACTCCACATACACACAACCAACACCCAGTGCCACCTGTAACCCCTTTATATGCTCGGTGAGTACTATTAAACAATTAACATGCAAATTACCTCTAAAGTGGAACGTTGCAGTTAACCCATCCCTAACATGAGAGGTGATCTTATTGAAACATATAGGCTGGAAATCTCTGGCTGCAGCTGGGATTCTCCAGTCCTGCTGCAGTTCTGTGGCTGCAGCTGGAGTTCTCCAGTCCTGCTACAGATCTCTGGCTGCAGCTGGGATTCTCCAGTCCTGCTGCAGTTCTGTGGCTGCAGCTGGAGTTCTCCAGTCCTGCGGCGAGGAAGGTTGTTTGTTTGCTTTTCTTCTGTTCCCCCCCTTTTTGTTTGATCTTCCAAAAACTAAAAAGGAAATGGCAGGTATGAGTGGGAGGCCAGTATACTGCATTCGGTGTGAGATGTGGGAGTTCCTGGAAACGACTTGCCTCCCGGAGGTCCATATCTGTGCCAGACGCATGGAACTGCAACTCCTGAAGGATCGTGTAAGGGAGCTGGAGCTGCGGCTCGATGACCTCAGTTTAGTCAGGGAACATGAGAGATTAATAGATAGAAGTTATAGTCAGGTAGTGACACCAGGGTCTCAGAAGGAAGACACGTGGGTCACAGTTAGGAGGGGTAATAGTCAGAAGGGTGATGGGCCAGAAAGTACCCCTGTAGCAGTCTCCCAAAAAAGAAAGGGATGGGCAACAGATGGGATAAGGGAAGGGAGTGAGCAGTCTGTGGAGGGATCCTCTGTGGTTGTCCTCCTCCAAAATAGGTATATTGTTTTGGATTCTGTGGAGGGGGATGACCCTCCAGGGGTAAGCCACGAGGACCAGATTGCCTGCACAGAGACAGGCTCAGGGGTCCGGAAGGGAAAGGAGGGCTTTAGGAGAGCGATAGTGGTGGGGGACGCAATGGTTAGAGGCACGGACAGGCAGTTCTGTGGGACTGAACGAGAATCCAGGATGGTAGTCTGCCTCCCTGGTGCCGGGGTACTGGATGTCTCCTAGAGGGTAGGAAGCATATTAAAAAGGGAAGGTAGTCAAACGGACGTAATTATACACATTGGTGAAAATGATGTAGGTAGGAATAGCAGGGGGGGTCATACGAGAGAAATTCAGGGAGATGGGTGCTAGGCTAAAAAGTAAGGCCTCCAGGGTAGCAATCTCTGGACTGCTCCCGGTGTCTAGTGCAAGTGAGGCCAGGAACAGGGAGATTCGACAGTTGAATGCGTGGCTAAAGGACTGGTGCAAGAGGGAGGGTTTTAAATTCATAGATAACTGGGAAGTCTTCAAGTCAGGATGGCAACTGTACAGAAAGGATGGGTTACACCTTAACTGGAAGGGAGCAAATATCCTGGCTGGGAGTTTTGCTAGAGTGTTTTGGCAGGATTTAAACTAGTGTGGCAGGGGGGTGGGGAACAAAACAGTAGGTCAGTAAGTACTGAGACTGGGGTTGAGCTGGGGGCCAGGGCAAGGCTAGCTAAGAAGAGGAGCACTCTGTAGAAGGATGACCTGAGTGGGCCTGGAGGTCTGGAGTGCATCTGCTTCAATGCGAGGAGCGTAACGGGTAAGACAGACTAACTTAGGGCCTTAAAGCTTCCGCGGAATTTGGATGTGGTTGCGGTGACGGAGACTTGGTTAAAAGAAGGACAGGACTGGCAGCTGAATATTCCGGGGTATAAGTGTTTTAGGTGAGACAGAGGAGGGGCTAAAAAAGGTGGGGGAGTAGCGATATTAGTGAGGGAGCATATTACCGCAGTGCAGAGGATAGACAACTTAGAGGGGTCATGTACTGAGTCAGTGTGAGTGGAACTCAGAAACAGGAAGGGTGCAGTCACTATGCTGGGGGTGTACTACAGACCACCCAACAGTCCACGGGAAGTGAAGGAAAGGATCATAGAATCATAGACACCCTACAGCACAGAAAGAGGTTATTCGGCCCATCGAGTCTGCACCGACCACAATCGCACCCAGGCCCTACCCCTACATATTTTACCCACTAATCCCTCTAACCTACGCATCTCAGGACACTAAGGGCAATTTTAGCATGGCCAATCAACCTAACCCGCACATCTTTGGATTGTGGGAGGAAACCGGAGCACCCAGAGAAAACCCACGCAGACACGAGGAAAATGTGCAAACTCCACACAGACAGTGACCCAAGCCGGGAATCTAACCCAGGTCCCTGGAGCTGTGAAGCAGCAGTGCTAACCACTGTGCTACTGTGCTGCCCTAGGTCAGGAGATTCTGGATAGGTGCAGAAAAAATAGGGTTGTTGTAGTGGGGGACTTTAATTTCCCTGGCACAGACTGGAAAGTGCTTAGAGCTGGGGGTCCGGAGGGGGAGCAATTTGTAAAATGCATACTGGAAGGTTCTTTGGAACAGTATGTAGATAGCTCGACTAGAGAGGGGGCTATACTGGACCTAGTTCTGGGAAATGAGTCCGGTCAGGTCGTCAAAGTTTCGGTCGGGGAACATGTGGCAAATAGTGACCACAGCTCTGTTAACTTTAGGATAGGAATGGACAAGGATGAGTGCTGTCCTACAGGCAGGGTGCTAAATTGGGGGAAGGCTAACTATAGCCGGATTAGGCAGGAATTGGTGGACATTGATTGGGAGAGGATGTTTGAGGGTAAGTCCGCGTCTGGCATGTGGGAGTCTTTTAAGGAACAGTTGATAAGGCTGCAGGACAGGCATGTGCCTGTAAAAAGGAAAGATAGGAAAGGTAGGATTCGAGAGCCGTGGATAACCAGGGAAATTGAGGATCTGATTAAAATTAAAAGGGAGGTGTACGTTAAGTCCAGGCAACTGAAAACAGATGGAGCTCTGGAGGAATACAGAGAGAGTAGGAAAGAACTCAAACGGGGAGTTAGAAGGGCAAAAAGAGGTCACGAGATGTTCTTGGCAGGCAGGATTAAGGAAAATCATAAGGCATTCTATTCATACGTTAGGAACAAAAGAGTTGTCAGGGAGAAAATCGGAACTCTCAGGGACAAAGAAGGGGAATTATGCTTAGAACCCAAGGGAATAGGGGAGATCCTAAATGAATACTTTGCATCGGTATTCACGAAGGAGAGGGACGTGTTAACCGGGAGTGTCTCGGAGGGAGGTGTTGACCCGTTAGAGAAAATCTCCATTACAAGTGAGGAAGTGTTAGGTTTTTTAGGGAACATTAAAACTGACAAAGCCCCAGGGCCTGATGGCATCTATCCTAGACTGCTCAGGGAGACGAGAGATGAAATTGCTGGGCCTCTGACGGAAATCTTTGTCACTTCTTTGGACACAGGTGAGGTCCCTGAGGATTGGAGGATAGCGAATGTGGTACCGTTGTTTAAGAAGGGTAGCAAGGATAACCTGGGAAATTATAGGTCGGTCAGCTTGACGTCCGTGGTAGGGAAGTTGTTGGAGAGGATTCTTAGAGACAGGATGTATGCGCATTTAGAACGGAACAATCTCATTAGTGACAGACAGCATGGTTTTGTAAGAGGGAGGTCGTGCCTTACAAATTTGGTGGAGTTTTTTGAGGAAGTGACAAGAACGGTTGACGAAGGAAGGGACGTGGATGTTGTCTATATGGATTTCAGTAAGGCATTTGACAAAGTCCCACATGGCAGGTTGGTTAAGAAGGTTAAGGCTCATGGGATACAAGGAGAAGTGGCTAGGTGGGTGGAGAACTGGCTTGGCCATAGGAGACAGAGGGTAGCAGTCGAAGGGTCTTTTTCCGGCTAGAGGTCTGTGACCAGTGGTGTTCCGCAGGGCTCTGTACTGGGACCTCTGCTATTTGTGATATATATAAATGATTTGGAAGAAGGTGTAACTGGTGTTATCAGCAAGTTTGCGGATGACACGAAGATGGCTGGACTTGCGGATAGCGATGAACATTGTCGGGCAATACAGCAGGATATAAATAGGCTGGAAAATTGGGCAGAGAAATGGCAGATGGAATTTAATCCAGATAAATGCGAAGTGATGCATTTTGGAAGAAATAATGTAGGGAGGGGTTATACAATAAATGGCAGAGTCATCAAGAGTATAGAAACACAGAGGTACCGAGGTGTGCAAGTCCACAAATCCTTGAAGGTGGCAACACAGGTGGAGAAGGTGGTGAAGAAGGCATATGGTATGCTTGCCTTTATAGGACGGGGTATAGAGTATAAAAGCTGGAGTCTGATGATGCAGCTGTATAGAACGCTGGTTAGGCCACATTTGGAGTACTGCGTCCAGTTCTGGTCGCCGCACTACCAGAAGGACGTGGAGGCATTACAGAGAGTGCAGAGAAGGTTTACCAGGATGTCTTAGCTATGAGGAGAGATTAGGTAAACTGGGCTTGTTCTCCCTGGAAAGACGGAGAATGAGGGGAGATCTAATAGATGTGTACAAGATTATGAAGGGGATAGATAGGGTGAACAGTGGGAAGCTTTTTCCCGGATCAGAAGTGATGATCACGAGGGATCACGGGCTCAAGGTGAGAGGGGCGAAGTATAACTCAGATATTAGAAGGATGTTTTTTACACAGAGGGTGGTGGGGGCCTGGAATGCGCTGCCAAGTAGGGTGGTGGAGGCAGGCACGCTGACATCGTTTAAGACTTACTTGGATAGTCACATGAGCAGCCTGGGAATGGAGGGATACAAACGATTGGTCTAGTTAGACCAAGGAGCGGCACAGGCTTGGAGGGCCGAAGGGCCTGTTTCCTGTGCTGTACTGTTCTTTGTTCTCTGGCTGCAGCTGGGATTTTCCAGTCCTGCTGCAGTTCTTTGGCTGCAGCTGGGATTCTCCAGTCCCGCTTCAGTGAATGGAGATTTGACTGAGCGGTAAATTTTCCGTTCTTGTTGGCAGTGGTAGCGGGACCGGAGAATTCCAGCCATAAGATCCTGAGGGGACTTGACAGGGTGGCTGGGGAGAGGTTGTTTATGAGAGTGACTGGAACTGGGAGACCCAACTTAAAACTCAACGTCTGAAGAAAAATGAGAAAAAATGTTTTCTTTCAGAGGTTTGTTAATGTGTGGAATTCTCTTCCATAAAGTGCCATGGAAACTGGGTCATTTAATATGTTGAATGCTGAGTCAGATGAGTTTTTGATTGCTAAGGGACTGAAATGGTATTGGGGACAGGCAGCCTGATGTGTGATGATTGAATGGTTGGATGAATATGCTTTCCAATTTCGCACTGACACTGCTTGCAATAATGTCAATTTGGACAGATGTGAATCTGCTGGAAAGTGAGCCAAGATCACTTTGCTTTTCCACTAAGTCTTTGAATACATTTTTGACATCTCAACAGGAACTGAAAGATTCCGAAGTGAATGGGAGGATCAGCGGCTACAGAGTGACATACAGACCTGAGAACGAGGCCAATCACCCTGAGATCGCTTTGTGTGACACAGCCAGTCTAAGCTGCAGAATCTCGATACTGAAAGGCAATGGCAACATCCATGTCCGTGCTTACAGCAGGGCTGGAGAATCACCTCCAGCACAACTGATGGTAAAGACACTGTATCAAACAGGCAAGTTTCAGACAGGACCCTGCCGCTACTCAATCATCAAGGAAACAAGACATTTAGCTTTCTAAAGCAGTTCAGCCCGCAAAGGAATTTCTAAACATAGTTATTTGCTGTCTCCTTGTTGGGGACTAAGTGTAGTGTGTTAAAATTCGCAAATGACAGTAAGATGGGTGGAAGAGCAAAGTGTGCAGAGGAGGCTGAAAGTCTGCAAAGGGATATAGATAATCTAAGTGAGTGGGCGAGGGTCTGGCAGATGGAGTACAATGTTGCTAAATGTGAGGTCATCCATTTTGGTAGGAATAACAGCAAAATGGACTATTATTTAAATGGTAAAAAATTGCAGCATGCTGCTGTGCAGAGGGAGCTGGGTGTCCTTGTGCAGGAATCTCAAGGAGTTGGTTTGCAGGTGCAGCAGGTAATTAAGAAGGCAAATGGAATTTTGTCTTTCATCACGAGAGGGATGCAGTTTAAAAACAACGAGATTATGTTGCAGCTGTATAAGGTGCTGGTGAGGCCACACCTGGAGTACTATGTACAGTTTTCGAGTCCTTACTTGAGAAAGGATATACTGGCACTGGAGGTGGTGCAGAGGAGATTCACTAGGTTGATTCCAGAGTTGAGAGGGTTGGCTTATGAGGAGATACTGAGTAGGCTGGGGCTATACTCATTGGAATTCTGAAGAATGAGAGGAGATCTTAACATAGAACATAGAACAGGACAGCACAGAACAGGCCCTTTGGCCCACGATGTTGTGCCGAGCTTTATCTGAAACCAAGATCAAGCTATCCCACTCCCTATCATCCTGGTGTGCTCCATGTGCCTATCCAATAACCGCTTAAATGTTCCTAAAGTGTCTGACTCCACTGTCAGTGAATGGACTGCCTGCAGTGTCTGACTGCAGGCAGTCCATTCCACACCCCAACCACTCTCTGAGTAAAGAACCTACCTCGGACATCCTTCCTATATCTCCCACCATGCCCCCTTGTAATAGCTCCATCCACCCAAGGAAATAGTCTTTGAACGTTCACTTTATCTATCCCCTTCATCATTTTATAAACCTCTGTTAAGTCTCCCCTCAACCTCCTCTGCTCCAGAAAGAACAGCCCTAGCTCCCTCAGCCTTTCCTCATAAGGAAAGGCTGAGGGAACTGGAATTGCAGCTCGAGGACCTTCGCCGGGTTAGGGATAGTGAGGAGGTCATTGACAGGAGCTATCGGCAGGTGGTCACACCGGGACCACGGGAGGAAGGTAACTGGGTAACAGTGAGGAAGGAGAAAACTCAGTTGATGGTGAGCACCCCGGTGGATGTGCCCCTTAATAATAAGTACTCCTGTCTGAGTACTACTGGGGTGGACAGCCCACCTGGGGGAAGCAGCGGTGGCAGTGTCTCTGGAGCTGAGCCTGGCCCAGTAGTGCAAAAGGGTAAGGAAAGGAGGGTAGTGCTAATTGGGGACTCTACGGTGAGTGGGTCAGATAGGCGTTTTTGCGGACAAAGACGGGACTCTCGGATGGTGGTTTGCCTCCCTGGTGCAGGGGTCCGGGATGTCTCTGGTCGAGTCCCAGAAATCCTGAAGGGGGAGGGAGAGGAGCCGAAGGTCGTGATGCATATAGGTACTGCTGACATAGGTAGGAAGAGGGAAGGGGTCATGAAAAGAGAATATAGGGAGTTAGGTAGACAGCTGAGAAAGAGGAATGCAAAGGTAGTAATCTCGGGATTGCTGCCTGTGCCGCGGGAGAGTGAGAACAGGAATCGGTGGAGAATGAATGCGTGGCTGAGGGACTGGAGCAAGGGACAAGGATTTGGGTACTTGGATCATTGGGACGTCTTTTGGGGCAGGTGTGACCTGTTTAAAAAAGACGGGTGGCACTTGAATCCCAGGGGGACCAATATCCTGGCGGGAAGGTTGGCTAAGGCTACTGGAGAGACTTTAAACTAGAAAGGTTGGGGGGAGGGAATCGAAATGAGGGGACTGAGAGCGAGGAGGTTAGCTCGCAAATAGATAAGGAATGTAAACAGGGTAAGAGGGAGGTTAGACGAGTGATGGAGAAGGGAAGTGCTCAGGCTGAAGGTCTGAGATGTGTCTATTTTAATGCCAGGAGTGTAGTGAATAAAGTGGATGAGCTTAGAGCGTGGATTGCTGCTTCGAATTGTGATGTGGTGGCCATTACGGAGACTTGGATGTCTCAGGGACAGGACTGGGTGCTTCAGGTGCCGGGTTTTAGATGTTTCAGGAAGGACAGGGAGGGAGGCAAGAGAGGGGGGGGAGTGGCACTGTTGATCAGGGATAGTGTCACGGCTGTAGAGAAGGTGGACGCCGTGGAGGGATTGACGACGGAGTCTCTGTGGGTGGAGGTTAGGAACAGGAAGGGGTCGGTAACGTTGCTGGGTGTTTTCTATAGGCCGCCCAATAGTAACAGAGATGTTGAGGAGCAGATGGGGAAACAGATCCTGGAGAGATGTAGGAATAACAGAGTTGTCGTGATGGGAGATTTTAATTTCCCAAACATAGATTGGAATATCCCTAGGGCTAGGGGTTTGGATGGAGAGGAGTTTGTTAGGTGTGTCCAGGAGAGTTTCCTGACACAGTATGTGGATAAGCCTACTAGAGGAGAGGCTGTACTTGATCTGGTGCTGGCTAATGAACCTGGACAGGTGGAGGATCTCTCGGTGGGTGAGCATCTTGGGGATAGCGATCATAATTCTATCTCCTTCATGATAGCATTGGAAAGAGATAGGATCAGGCAGGCTAGGAAAGTGTTTCTCTGGAGTAAAGGGAAATACAGTGTCATCAGGGAGGAAATTAGACGGGTAAATTGGAAGGAGGCATTCTTGGGGAAAAGTACCGAAGGAAAGTGGAGGATTTTCAAGGAATGTTTGTCTGGAGCTCTGCATGACAACGTTCCGATGAGACAGGGGGGTGTTGGTAGGGTACGGGAACCGTGGTGCACCAAGGTTGTGATGAACCTGGTGAATAAGAAAAGAGAGGCGTACAGAAGGTTCAGAGAGCTAGGAGGTGTTAAGGATTTAGAGGAGTATACGGGATGTAGGAAGGAGCTTAAGAAGGAAATTAGGAGAGCGAGAAGGGGTCATGAGAAGGCCTTGGCGGGTAAGATTAAGGAGAACCCCAAGGCTTTCTACAAATATGTCAAGAGTAAAAGGATGAGATGTGAAGGCATAGGACCCTTAAAAGGTGAAGGGGGAAAAGTTTGTGCGGAACCGTTAGAAATGGCGGAGCTGCTTAATGAATACTTTACCTCGGTATTCACGGTGGAAAGGGATCTGGGTGGTTGTACTGCTGGTTTGCGGTGGACAGAAAGGATCGAGCATGTGGACATAAAGAAAGAGGATGTGTTGGAACTATTGAATGGCATCAAGGTTGGTAAGTCGCCGGGACCGGATGGGATGTACCCCAGGTTACTGTGGGAGGCGAGGGAGGAGATTGCGGAGCCTTTGGCGATGATCTTTGCATCGTCGATGGAGACGGGAGAGGTTCCGGAGGATTGGAGGATTGCAGATGTAGAACATAGAACATAGAACATTACAGCGCAGAACAGGCCCTTCGGCCCACGATGTTGCACCGACCAGTTAAAAAAAAAAAAAACTGTGACCCTCCAACCTAAACCAATTTCTTTTCGTCCATGAACCTATCTACGGATCTCTTAAACGCCCCCAAACTAGGCGCATTTACAACTGATGCTGGCAGGGCATTCCAATCCCTCACCACCCTCTGGGTAAAGAACCTACCCCTGACATCGGTTCTATAACTACCCCCCCTCAATTTAAAGCCATGCCCCCTCGTGCTGGATTTCTCCATCAGAGGAAAAAGGCTATCACTATCCACCCTATCTAAACCTCTAATCATCTTATATGTTTCAATAAGATCCCCTCTTAGCCGCCGCCTTTCCAGCGAAAACAATCCCAAATCCCTCAGCCTCTCCTCATAGGATCTCCCCTCCATACCAGGCAACATCCTGGTAAACCTCCTCTGCACCCTCTCCAAAGCCTCCACATCCTTCCTGTAATGTGGGGACCAGAACTGCACACAGTACTCCAAGTGCGGCCGCACCAGAGTTGTGTACAGTTGCAACATAACGCTACGACTCCTAAATTCAATCCCCCTACCAATAAACGCCAAGACACCATATGCCTTCCTAACAACCTTATCTACTTGATTCCCAACTTTCAGGGATCTATGCACACATACACCTAGATCCCTCTGCTCCTCCACACTATTCAAAGTCCTCCCGTTAGCCCTATACTCAACACATCTGTTATTCCTACCAAAGTGAATTACCTCACACTTCTCCGCATTAAACTCCATCCGCCACCTCTCGGCCCAACTTTGCAACCTGTCTAAGTCTTCCTGCAAACTACGACACCCTTCCTCACTGTCTACCACACCACCGACTTTGGTGTCATCAGCAAATTTGCTAATCCACCCAACTATACCCTCATCCAGATCATTAATAAATATTACAAACAGCAGTGGCCCCAAAACAGATCCCTGAGGTACACCACTTGTAACCGCACTCCATGATGAATATTTACTATCAACCACCACCCTCTGTTTCCTATCCGCTAGCCAATTCCTGATCCAATTTCCTAGATCACCCCCAATCCCATACATCTGCATTTTCTGCAGAAGCCTACCATGGTGAACCTTATCAAACGCCTTACTAAAATCCATATATACCACGTCCACTGCCTTGCCCCCATCCACCTCCTTGGTCACTTTCTCAAAAAACTCAATAAGGTTAGTAAGGCACGACCTACCTGCCACAAAACCATGCTGACTATCACCTATCAATTCATTACTCTCCAAATAACTATAAATCCTATCCCTTATAATTTTTTCCAACATCTTGTGGTCCCTATATTCAAGAAAGGGAACAGGGACAGCCCGGGAAATTACCGACCGGTGAGTCTAACCTCAGTGGTTGGTAAGTTGATGGAGAGGATCCTGAGAGACAGGATTTATGATCATCTAGAGAAGTTTAGTATGATCAAAAGTAGTCAGCACGGCTTTGTCAAGGGCAGGTCGTGCCTTACGAGCCTGGTTGAGTTCTTTGAAAATGTGACCAAACACATTGACGAAGGAAGAGTGGTGGATGTGGTCTATATGGACTTCAGCAAGGCGTTCGATAAGGTCCCCCATGCAAGACTTCTTGAGAAAGTGAGAGGGCATGGGATCCAAGGGGCTGTTGCCTTGTGGATCCAGAACTGGCTTGCCTGCAGAAGGCAGAGAGTGGCTGTGGAGGGGTCTTTCTCTGCATGGCGGTCAGTGACCAGTGGAGTGCCCCAGGGATCTGTTCTGGGACCCTTGCTGTTTGTCATTTTCATAAATGACCTGGATGAGGAAGTGGAGGGATG
Organism: Mustelus asterias; assembly: GCF_964213995.1. Classification (NCBI taxonomy): domain Eukaryota; kingdom Metazoa; phylum Chordata; class Chondrichthyes; order Carcharhiniformes; family Triakidae; genus Mustelus; species Mustelus asterias. The sequence goes on along the minus strand of NW_027590289.1, from coordinate 221,677 downwards.
GGTTGGTAAGTTTGCTGACGACACCAAGGTAGGTGGTGTTGTGGATAGTTTGGAGGGATGTCAGAAGTTGCAGCGAGACATAGATAGAATGCAAGACTGGGCGGAGAAGTGGCAGATGGACTTCAACCCGGATAAGTGTGTGGTGATCCATTTTGGCAGATCCAATGGGATGAAGCAGCAATATAATATGAAGGGTACCATTCTTAGCAGTGTAGAGGATCAGAAGGACCTTGGGGTCCGGGTCCATAGGACTCTTAAATCGGCCTCGCAGGTGGAGGATGCGGTCAAGAAGGCGTACGGCGTACTGGCCTTCATTAATCGAGGGATTGAGTTTAGGAGTCGGGAGATAATGCTGCAGCTTTATAGGACCCTGGTTAGACCCCACTTGGAGTACTGCGCGCAGTTCTGGTCACCTCATTACAGGAAAGATATTGAAGCCATTGAAAGGGTGCAGAGGAGATTTACAAGGATGTTGCCTGGATTGGGGGGCATGCCTTATGAGGATAGGTTGAGGGAGCTTGGTCTCTTCTCCCTGGAGAGACGAAGGATGAGAGGTGACCTGATAGAGGTTTACAAGATGTTGAGAGGTCTGGATAGGGTAGACTCTCAGAGGCTATTTCCAAGGGCTGAAATGGTTGCTACGAGAGGACACAGGTTTAAGGTGCTGGGGGGTAGGTACAGAGGAGATGTCAGGGGTAAGTTTTTCACTCAGAGGGTGGTGGGTGAGTGGAATCGGCTGACGTCGGTGGTGGTGGAGGCAAACCCGTTGGGGTCTTTTAAGAGACTTCTGGATGAGTACATGGGATTTAATGGGATTGAGGGCTATAGATAGGCCTAGAGGTGGGGATGTGATCGGCGCAACCTGTGGGCCGAAGGGCCTGTTTGTGCTGTGGCTTTCTATGTTCTATGTTCTAAGACCTACCCTCCAAACCAGGCAGCATCCTGGTAAATCTCCTTTGCACTCTTTCCAGCGCTTCCACATCCTTCTCATAGTGAGGTGACCAGAACTGCACACAATATTCCAAATGTGGTCTCACCAAGGTCCTGTACAGTTGCAGCATAACCCCATGGCTCTTAAACTCCAACCCCCTGTTAATAAAAGCTAACACACTATAGGCCTTCTTCACAGCTCTATCCACTTGAGTGGCAACCTTTAGAGATCTGTGGATATGGACCCCAAGATCTCTCTGTTCCTCCACAGTCTTCAGAACCCTACCTTTGACCCTGTAATCCACATTTAAATTTGTCCTACCAAAATGAATCACCTCACATTTATCAGGGTTAAACTCCATCTGCCATTTTTCAGCCCAGCTTTGCATCCTATGTCTCTTTGCAGTCTACAACAGCCCTCCACCTCATCCACTACTCCACCAATCTTGGTGTCATCAGCAAATTTACTGATCCACCCTTCAGCCCCCTCCTCTAAGTCATTAATAAAAATCACAAATAGCAGAGGACCAAGCACTGATCGCTGTGGCACTCTGCTAGCAACCTGCCTCCAGTCTGAAAATTTTCCATCCACCACCACCCTCTGTCTTCGATCAGATAGCCAGTTACCTATCCAATCAGCCAACTTTCCCTCCATCCCACACCTTCTTACTTTCATCATAAGCCAACCATGGGGGACCTTATCAAACACCTTACTAAAATCTATGTATGTGACATCAACTGCCCTACTTTCATCAACACACTTAGTTACCTCCTCAAAAAATTCTTTCAAATTTGTGAGGCACGACTCACCCTTCATGAATCCGTACTGACTATCCTGGATTAATCCGCATCTTTCTAAATGGTCGTAAATCCCATCCCTAAGGACCTTTTCCATCAACTTGCCAACCACCGAAGTAAGAGCAACCGGCCTATAATTACCAGGGTCATTTCTATTCCCTTTCTTAAACAGAGGAACAACATTCGCCACTCTCCAGTCCTCTGGCACCATCCACGTGGACAGTGAGGACCCAAAGATCAAAGCCAAAGGCTCTGCAATCTCATCCCTTGCCTCCCAAAGAATCCTAGGATATACTTCATCAGGCCCAGGGGACTTATCGACTTTCAGTTTATTCAAAACTGCTACTACATCCTCCCTCCGAACATCTACTTCCTCCAGCCTATTAGCCTGTAACACCTTCTCTTCGTCAAAAACATGGCCCCTCTCCTTGGTGAATGCTGAAGAAAAATATTCATTCATCACCTCTCCTATCTCTACTGACTCCATACACAAGTTCCCACTACTGTCCTTGACCGGCCCTAACCTCACACTGGTCATTCTTTTATTCCTCACATAAGAGTAAAAAGCCTTGGGGTTTTCCTTGATCCGACCCGCCAAGGACTTCTCATGCCCCCTCCTAACTCTCCTAAGCCCCTTTTTCAGCTCATTCCTTGCTAACTTGTTACCCTCAATCGAGCCATCTGAACCTTGTTTCCTCATCCCTACATAAGCTTCCCTCTTCCTTTTTACAAGACATTCCACCTCTTTTGTGAACCATGGTTCCCTCACTCGGCCATTTCCTCCCTGCCTGACAGGGACATACCTATCAAGGACACACAGTATTTGTTCCTTGAAAAAGTTCCACTTTTCATGAGTGCCTTTCCCTGACAGTTTCTGTTTCCATCTTATGCCCCCTAATTCTTGCCCAATCGCATCATAATTACCTCTCCCCCAATTATAAACCTTGCCCTGCCGTACGGCCCTATCCCTCTCCATTGCAATAACAAAAGACACCGAATTGTGGTCACTATCTCCAAAGGGCTGTCCCACAACCAAATCTAACACTTGGCCCGGTTCATTTCCCAGTACCAAATCCAATGTGGCCCCACCTCTTGTCAGCCTATCCACATATTGCTAATATCTTATAGAAACATATAAGATTATGAAGGGAATAGATAAGATAGAAGCAGGGAAGTTGTTTCCACTGGCGGGTGAAACTAGAACTAGGGAGCATAGCCTCAAAATAAGTGGAAGCAGATTTAGGACTGAGTTGAGGAGGAACTTCTTCACACAAAGGGTTGTGAGTCTGTGGAATTCCCTGCCCAGTGAAGCAGTTGAGGCTACCTCATTGAATGTTTTTAAGGCAAGGATAATTACATTTTTGAACAGTAAAGGAATTAAGGCTTATGGTGAGTGGGCGGGTAAGTGGAGCTAAGTCCACAAAAAGATCAGCCAGGAGAGCAATAGTGGTGGGGGACGCGTCGGTTAGAGGCATGGACAGGCGATTCTGTGGGTGCGAACAGTACTCTAGGATGTTAGTCTGCCTACCTGGTGCTGGGGTACTGGATGTCTCCGAGTGGATAGGAGGCATATTAAAAGAGGAGGATAAAGAAACGGATGTCATTATACACATTGGTGCAAATGACGTAGATAGGAAGAGCAGGGGGATCCTACGAGAGCAATTCAGGGAGTTGGGAAATAGGCTAAAAAGTGGGGCCTCCAGGATGGCAATCTCTGGGCTGCTCCCAAGACCTAGGGCCTGTGAGTCTAGGAATAGGGAGATAGTACAATTGAACGCTTGGCTAAAGGACTGGTCCAGGAGGGAGGGCTTCATATTCCTGGATCACTGGGAAGTTTTCAAGAGAGGAGGGCACCTGTACAAGAAGGATGGGTCACAACTAAATTGGAAGGGCACGAATATCCTGGCTGGGAGTTTTGCTAGTGCAGTTCGGGTGGGTTTAAACTAATATGGCAGGGGGGTGGGGATCAAAAAATTATGTCGACAAGTGTAGAGGCTGGGGATGAGCTTGGGGCCAGGACAAGGCTGGCAAAGAAGAAGAGCACCCTAGGGGAGGATGACCTCACTGGGTCTGGAGGTCTGGAGTGCATCTACTTCAATGCAAGGAGCGTAGCAGGTAAGACAGAAGAACTTAGGGCCTTAATGCTTACGAGGAATTTGGATGTGGTTGCGGTGACAGAGACTTGGTTGAAAGAGGGACAGGACTGGCAACTGAATATTCCGGGATACAAGTGTTTTAGGTGAGACAGAGGAGGGGCCAAAAGAGGTGGGGGAGTAGCAGTATTAGTTAGAGAGCATATCACAGCGGTGCAGAGGGAGGACAATTCAGAGGGGTCGTGTAACGAGTCACTGTGGGTGGAGCTCAGAAACAGGAAGGGCGCAGTCACTATGTTGGGGGTATACTACAGGCCCCCCAACAGCCCAAGGGAAGTGGAAGAACGGATATGTCAGGAGATAATGGATAGGTGCAGGAAAAATAGGGTTGTTGTAGTGGGAGACTTCAATTTCCCTGGTATGGACTGGAAATCGCGTAGGGCTGGGAGTCTGAATGGGGAGGAATTTGTAAAATGCGTACAGGAGGGTTCTTTGGAACAATATGTAGATAGCCCGACTAGAGAGGGGGCTATACTGGACCGAGTACTGGGGAATGAGCCCGGTCAGGTCTTCAAAGTTTCGGTAGGGGAACATGTGGCAAATAGTGACCACAATTCTGTTAGCTTTAGGATCGTGATGGAAAAGGACGAGTGGTGTTCCAAGGGTAAGGTGTTGGATTGGGGGAAGGCTAACTTTAGTGGGATGAGGCAGAAATTGGCAGCTGTTGATTGGGAGAGGGTGTTTGAGTGTAAATCCACATCTGGCATGTGGGAGTCTTTTAAGGAACAGTTGTTAGGGCTGCAGGATAGGCATGTGCCTGTAAAAAAGGATAGGAAGGGTGGGATTCGAGAACCGTGGATAACCAGGGAAATTGAGGGATTGGTCAAAAAGAAAAGAGAGGTGTATGGTAGGTCCAGGCAGCTAAAAACGGAGGGAGCTCTGGAGGAATACAAAGAAAGTAGGAAAGAACTCAAACGAGGAATTAGAAGGGCAAAAAGGGGTCACAAAATGTCCTTGGCAGACAGGATTAAGGAGAATCCCAAGGCATTTTATTCATACGTTAGGAACAAAAGGGTTGTCAGAGAAAAAATTGGACCTCTCAGGGACAAAAGTGGGGAATTATGCTTAGAGCCCAAAGAAGTAGGGGAGATCCTAAATGAATACTTTGCGTCGGTGTTCACAAAGGAGAGGGATGTGTTGACTGGGAGTGTCTCGGAGGGAAGTGTTGAGCGGTAAGCGAGAATCTCCATTACAAGGGAGGAAGTGTTAGGTTTTTGAGGGAATATAAAGACTGACAAATCCCCAGGGCCTGATGGAATCTATCCCAGGCTGCTCAGGGAGACGAGAGATGAAATCGCTGGGCCTCTGACGCAAATCTTTGTCTCGTCACTGGACACAGGTGAGGTCCCAGAGGATTGGAGGATAGCTAATGTGGTCCCGTTATTTAAGAAGGGTAGGAAGGATAACCCGGGAAATTATAGGCCGGTGAGCTTGAAGTTGTTGGAGAGGATTCTTAGAGATAGGATGTATGCGCATTTAGAAAGGAATAAACTCATTAATGATAGTCAGCATGGTTTTGTGAGAGGGAGGTCATGCCTCACTTACCTGGTGGAGTTTTTTGAAGAAGTGACTAGAATGGTTGACGAGGGAAGGGCCGTGGATGTCGTCTATATGTACTTTAGTAAAGCATTTGACAAAGTACCTCATGGTAGGGTGGCACAAAAGGTTGGATTTCATGGGATAAAGGGGGAGGTGGCTAGATGGGTGGAGAACTGGCTTGGTCACAGAAGGCAGAGGGTGGAGGCCTGTGACTAGTGGTGTTCTGCAGGGCTCTGTATTGGGGCCTCTGCTGTTTGTGATTTATATAAACGATCTGGAAGAAGGTGTAACTGGCATGATCAGTAAGTTTGCAGACGACATGAAATTGGCTGGACTTGCAGATAGTGAGGAGCATTGTCAGAGGCTACAGAAGGATATAGATAGGCTGGAAATTTGGGCGAAGAAATGGCAGATGGAGTTCAATCCTGATAAATGCGAAGTGATGCATTTTGGTAGAGCTAATATAAGGGGGAGCTATACAATAAATGGCAGAACCATAAAGGGTGTAGATACGCAGAGGGACCTGGGTGTGCAAGTCCACAGATCCTTGAAGGTGACGTCACAGGTGGAGAAGGTGGTGAAGAAGGCATATGGCATGCTTGCCTTTATAGGACGGGGCATAGAGTATAAAAGTTGGGGTCTGATGTTGCAGATGTATAGAACGTTGGTTCGGCCACATTTGGAATACTGCGTCCAGTTCTGGTCGCCACATACCAGAAGGATGTGGAGGCTTTAGGGAGAGTGCAGAGGAGGTTTACCAGGATGTTGCCTGGTATGGAGGGGCTTAGTTATGAGGAGAGATTGGGTAAACTGGGGTTGTTCTCGCTGGAAAGACGGAGGATGAGGGGAGACCTAATAGAGGTGTATAAAATTATGAAAGGCATAGATAGGGTGAACGGTGGGAAGCTTTTTCCCAGGTCGGTGGTGACGTTCACGAGGGGTCATAGGTTCAAGGTGAGGGTGGGGAGGTTTAACACGGATATCCGAAGGACGTATTTTACACAGAGGGTGGTGGGGGCCTGGAATGCGCTGCCAGGCAAGGTGGTGGAGGTGGGCACACTGGGAACGTTTAAGACTTATCTAGATAGCCACATGAACGGAGTGGAAATGGAGGGATACAAAAGAATGGTCTAGTTTGGACCAGGGAGCAGCGCGGGCTTGGAGGGCCGAAGGGCCTGTTCCTGTTCTGTATTGTTCTTTGTTCTTTGTTCTTTCTCCCCAACGCCCTACCATCAACTGAATAAGTCCTGCCCTGGTTCGATCTCCCAAAATGCATCACTTCGCGCTCATCTAAATTAAATTCCATCTGCCATTCATCAGCCCACTGGCCCAATTGATCAAGATCCCGTTGCAATCCGAGATTACCTTCTTCACTGCCCTCTATGCCACTAATCTTGGTGTCATCTGCCGCTGTTTATGACACTTTCTGCCACCTTCATGCTCCTAATGCATCCAACTGCTCCTCCAGCCTATCTATGCAGTCTGTGAGGAGCTGCAATTGGGTACACTTCATCCAGATGTAATTGTCCGAGACTCTGGAAGTATCACAGATCTCCCAGATCTCAGAAGTGCAGCGCTTAACCCCACTGACCGAGATTTCTATCACCAATTAAATTATTTAAGAACATTTATTGAACTCTTACTTTCACTTTTACCTCCTCACAGTGCCCTTTTTTTTGGTTAGAGGAGGAAGGTTGGAGGGAAACTCCAATGTAGTGTTTCGGGCCTACCGCTCCTTGACACCAGACCTTCTGCTTCCTACTTCTTTGTAGACGTTGCTGGGCCGACTTCTCCCAGAATGCTCCAGTGAAGTCCCTCAGCCACCTCTACTGGATGCTCTTCCTTCCGTTTATCGCTGGAGGGGTTCTTCCACTTCTCAAAGTGATTTGCTCAAACCCTTGTCTTTGCAGCACCAACTAATGAGAGCGGCTTTTCCTTATCTACCTTAGCTAAATCTACCAAGGTAAATATCAAATCCAATGCCAGCTCCAATATTATTATTTCCGGGCGCATCACTGGCCACGCCAGCACTTGTTGCTGATTTCGAATGATCGTTGAACTGACTGACTGATTGGGGCATTTCAGATTACATTTAAGGGACCCCCACATTGCTGTGGATCTGGAGTCACATGTAAGACCAGTAGGTAGTTAAAATTTGATTGGTGCTTCCTGTGGACTGTTTATTCTTTTACCTTTTTCAGATATTAAGCTTCCTCCTTCAAGTGTCAATGTTATTTCAATAACTGAGCACAGTCTCCAGGTTAATTGGACTTCTCCCAGAACTGCAGTGAATGGTTATGTGGTCGAATGGTGTGAAATATCAGGAGGGGTTTCTGGAGAAATGAGCTGGAAGAAGCTTGCAGCTGACGTCACGAGTTGTGTTCTACAAGGTAAGAAGCAATTCTCTCTCATAGACTCATGTACTGACGCATGAAAGGCCCTGACCTGCCCACCTAATCCCACTTTCCAGCCCATAGCCTTGAATGTTATAATATGTCAAGTACTCATCCAGATACTTTTTAAGTTGATCTGTGGCTAATGATGAAGTGATCCTATTTCTCCTGGGCCAATCTCTTTCTGGAGAGCTCCCTTTGTGATTTGAACTTCTTGCATAATCTAATCAGTTGAGCTATTGTCTATGTTTCCCTGCCTGGCGTCTAAAGTGATTAATTCTGTCTGAAGTGATTAGGGGGTGCAAGGAGCCTCTCCATGAGTCATCGCATTGCTGTGAGCTGCTGACAGTATTTCCCATCATTCATTACCGGGCAACATAAGTTTGATATAAACGCGTAAAAACATCCATGATATTAAGCACAAAAGTCGTCCCCTTCAGTCACCATCCTCTGGGTAAAAAAGGTTTTCCTCAAATCCCCCCTAAACCTCCCACCCCTCTCTTTTAACTTGTGTCCCCTCGTAACTGACCCTTCAATTAAAGGGGACAGCTGCTGCCTATCCATGCCCCTCATAATCTTGAACACCTCAATCAAGTCGCCCCTCAGTCTTCTCTGCTCCAACGAAAACAACCCAAGCCGATCCAACCTCTCTTCATAACTTAAACATTCCCTCCCAGGCATCATGCTGGTGAATCTCCTCTGCACCCCCTCCAGTGTGTTCACGTCCTTCCTGTAATGTGGCGACCAGAACTGCACACAGTACACCAGCTGTGACCTCACCAAAGTTCTATACAACTTCTGGGGTACAACTTCTGGGATTCTGGGGTAGTGCCGGCGGATTGGAAAATGGCTAATGTTACGCCGCTGTTTAAAAAAGGAAATAGACAAAAGGCGGGTAACTACAGGCCGGTTAGCTTAACGTCTGTAGTTGGGAAAATGCTGGAATCCATCATTAAAGAAGAAATAGCAGGCCATCTGGATAAGAATGATTCTATTAAGCAGACGCAGCATGGATTCATGAGGGGAAAGTCGTGCTTGACGAACTTGTTGGATTTTTATGAAGATGTGACTAGTGAGGTTGACGGAGGGGAACCGGTGGATGCGGTGTTTTTGGATTTCCAAAAGGCATTTGATAAGGTGCCTCACAAAAGGTTGCTGAAGAAGATTGGGTCACACGGAGTTGGGGGTATGGTGTTAGCATGGATTGGGGATTGGCTATCTGACAGGAAGCAGAGAGTCGGAATAAATCGGTGCTTTTCTGGTTGGTCGATGGTAACTAGTGGCGTGCCGCAGGGATCGGTACTGGGGCCTCAAATATTTACCATTTATATAGACGATCTGGAGGAGGGGACTGAGTGTAGGGTAACAAAGTTTGCAGACGACACGAAGATAAGTGGAAAACTGAATCGTGGAGGGCGTAGAAGGTCTGCAGAGAGATTTGGACAGGCTGAGGAGTGGGCAAGGATCTGGCAGATGGAGTATAAGGTTAACAAATGCGAGGTTATTCACTTTGGAAGAAATAATAGCAAATTGGATTATTATCTAAATGGAAAGAAATTATAACATGCTGCTGTGCAGAGGAACCTGGGGGTCCTTGTGCATGAGACGCAAAAACCCAGTCTGCAGGTGCAACAGGTGATCAAGAAGGCAAATGGGATGTTGGCCTATATCGCAAGGGGGATAGAATATAAAAGCAGAGATGTCTTGCTGCATCTGTACAGGGCATTGGTGAGGCCGCAGCTGGAATACTGTGTGCAGTATTGGTCCCCTTATTTGCGGAAGGATATATTGGCCTTGGAGGGAGTGCGGAGAAGGTTCACCAGGTTGATACCAGAGATGAGGGGTGTTAATTATGAGGAGAGTCTGAGCAGATTGGGTTTGTACTCGTTGGAATTTAGAAGGCTGAGGGGGGATCTTATAGAGACCTATAAAATAATGAAGGGGCTGGATAGGGTAGAGGTGGAGAGATTCTTTCCACTTAGAAAGGAAGCTAGAACTAGAGGGCACAGCCTCAAAATAAAGGGGGGTCAGTTTAGGACAGAGTTGAGGAGGAACTTCTTCTCTCAGAGGGTGGTGAATCTCTGGAATTCTCTGCCCACTGAAGTGGTGGAGGCTACCTCGTTGAATATGTTTAAATCACGGATAGATGGATTCCTGATCGGTAAGGGAATTGGGGGTTCTAGGGGTCAGGCGGGTAAGTGGAACTGATCCACTTCAGATCAGCCATGATCTTATTGAATGGCGGGGCAGGCTCGAGGGGCTAGATGGCCTACTCCTGCTCCTATTTCTTATGTTCTTATGTTCATCATGATCTCTCTGCTTTTGTAATCTATACCCCGATTGATAAAGGCGAGTGTGCCATATGCCTTTTTCACCACCCTATTAACCTGCCTTTCATAGAACATAGAACATAGAACATTACAGCGCAGAACAGGCCCTTCGGCCCACGATGTTGCACCGACCAGTTAAAAAAAAAAACTGTGACCCTCCAACCTAAACCAATTTCTTTTCGTCCATGAACCTATCTACGGATCTCTTAAACGCCCCCAAACTAGGCGCATTTACTACTGATGCTGGCAGGGCATTCCAATCCCTCACCACCCTCTGGGTAAAGAACCTACCCCTGACATCGGTTCTATAACTACCCCCCCTCAATTTAAAGCCATGCCCCCTCGTGCTGGATTTCTCCATCAGAGGAAAAAGGCTATCACTATCCACCCTATCTAAACCTCTAATCATCTTATATGTTTCAATAAGATCCCCTCTTAGCCGCCGCCTTTCCAGCGAAAACAATCCCAAATCCCTCAGCCTCTCCTCATAGGATCTCCCCTCCATACCAGGCAACATCCTGGTAAACCTCCTCTGCACCCTCTCCAAAGCCTCCACATCCTTCCTGTAATGTGGGGACCAGAACTGCACACAGTACTCCAAGTGCGGCCGCACCAGAGTTGTGTACAGTTGCAACATAACGCTACGACTCCTAAATTCAATCCCCCTACCAATAAACGCCAAGACACCATATGCCTTCTTAACAACCTTATCTACTTGATTCCCAACTTTCAGGGATCTATGCACACATACACCTAGATCCCTCTGCTCCTCCACACTATTCAAAGTCCTCCCGTTAGCCCTATACTCAACACATCTGTTATTCCTACCAAAGTGAATTACCTCACACTTCTCCGCATTAAACTCCATCCGCCACCTCTCGGCCCAACTTTGCAACCTGTCTAAGTCTTCCTGCAAACTACGACACCCTTCCTCACTGTCTACCACACCACCGACTTTGGTGTCATCAGCAAATTTGCTAATCCACCCAACTATACCCTCATCCAGATCATTAATAAATATTACAAACAGCAGTGGCCCCAAAACAGATCCCTGAGGTACACCACTTGTAACCGCACTCCATGATGAATATTTACTATCAACCACCACCCTCTGTTTCCTATCCGCTAGCCAATTCCTGATCCAATTTCCTAGATCACCCCCAATCCCATACATCTGCATTTTCTGCAGAAGCCTACCATGGTGAACCTTATCAAACGCCTTACTAAAATCCATATATACCACGTCCACTGCCTTGCCCCCATCCACCTCCTTGGTCACTTTCTCAAAAAACTCAATAAGGTTAGTAAGGCACGACCTACCTGCCACAAAACCATGCTGACTATCACCTATCAATTCATTACTCTCCAAATAACTATAAATCCTATCCCTTATAATTTTTTCCAACATCTTGCCGACAACAGAAGTGAGACTCACCGGTCTATAATTCCCGGGGAAGTCTCTGTTCCCCTTCTTAAACAATGGGACAACATTCGCTAACCTCCAATCTTCTGGTACTATACCAGAGGCCAACGACGACCTGAAGATCAGAGCCAGAGGCTCTGCAATCACTTCTCTTGCCTCCCAGAGAATCCTTGGATAAATCCCATCCGGACCAGGGGATTTATCTATTTTCAGACCCTCCAGAATATCCTGCACATCCTCCTTATCAACTGTAATACTGTCTATTCTACTCCCTTGCAACCCAGTGTCCTCCTCAGCTATATTCATGTCCCCTTGCGTGAACACCGAAGAGAAATATTGGTTCAATGCTTCACCAATCTCCTCCGGTTCCACACATAACTTCCCTCTGCCATCTATAACTGGCCCTAAACTTGCCCTAACCAACCTTCTGTTCTTGACATACCTATAGAACGCCTTAGGATTCTCTTTAACCCTATCCGCCAAAGTCTTCTCATGTCCCCTTTTAGCCCTTCTAAGCTCGCTCTTCAACTCCCTCTTAGCCAATCTAAAGCTTTCTAGTGCACTACCCGAGTGCTCACGTCTCATCCGAACATAAGCCTCCTTTTTCTTTTTAACCAACAAAGAAACTTTTTTGGTGCACCACGGTTCCCTAGCCCTACCAATTCCTCCTTGCCTGACAGGGACATACCTATCACAGACTCGCAGTAGCTGCTCCTTGAAAAAACTCCACATGTCGGACGTTCCCAGTCCCTGTAATCTCCTAGTCCAACCTATGTTTCCTAATTCTCTCCTAATAGCCTCATAATTACCCTTCCCCCAGCTAAAACCACTGGCCCGAGGTTCATGCCTATCCCTTTCCATCACTAAGGTGAACGTAACCGAATTGTGGTCACTATCACCAAAATGCACACCAACTTCCAAGTCTAGCACCTGGTCTGGCTCATTTCCCAGCACCAGATCCAATATAGCCTCACCTCTAGTTGGCCTGTCTACATACTGAGTCAAAAAACCTTCCTGCACGCTTTGAACAAAAACTGACCCCTCTAACGAGCTAGAGCTATAACAATTCCAGTCAATATTAGTCAAGTTAAAATCCCCCATAACAATTGCCCTATTACTTTCACTCCTAAGCAGGATTGACTCCGCAATCCTTTCCTCAACCTCTCTAGAACTTTTAGGAGGTCTATAAAAGACCTTCAGAGACCTATGGACAAACACTCCAAGGTCCCTTTGTTCTTCGGAACTTCCCAGTGTCAGACCTTTCACAGTATACTTCCCTGTCAGATTACTGCTTCCAAAATGCATCACCTCGCACTTACCAGGATTAAATTCCATCTGCCACTTATCCACCCATTTGACCATCTCGTCTATATCTTCCTGTAACCCCAGACACTCAACTTCACTGTTAACCACACGGCCAATTCTCATCACTATCTGCAACTCCACCAATTTTTGTGTCATCCTCAAACTTATTCATTAGAGCACCTACATTTTCCTCCAGATCATTTATATATAATTACAAACAACAGAGGTCCTAGCTGATTCTTGTGGAACACCACTAGTTACTGATCTCCATTCTGAAAAACTCCCTTCCATTGCTACTCTCTGTCTTCTATGACTAAGTAAGAAGTCTAACAACACCAGGTTAAAGTCCAACAGGTTTATTTGGTAGCAAACGCCACTAGCTTTCGGAGCGTGCTGCTCCTTCATCAGGTGGAGTGGGAGATGTGACCAAGCCAGTTCTGTATCAATCTAGCCAGCCCATCCCAGATCCCATGAGACTTTACCTTTTGTACCAGTTTACCATGAGGGACCTTGTCAAATGCCTTACAGTAGACAACATCCACGGCCCTTCCCTCGTCACTCATTCTTGTCACCTCCTCAAAAAACTCTCAGGTTGGTAAGACATGATCTTCCCCACACAAAACCATGCTGCCTATCACTAACAAGTCCATTCATTTCCAAATGCGAATAAATCCAGTCTCTCAGTATCTTCTCCAACAGTTTCCCAACCACTGACGTCAGGCTCGCCGGCCTGTAATTATCTGGATTATCTGTTTCTCTTCCTAATCAAAGGAACAACACTGGCTATTCTCCAGTCCTCTGGAACCTCACCTGTGGCCAAAGAGCTTGCAAAGACACCTGTTAAGGCACCAACTAATTCCTCCCTTGCCTCCACAGTATCCTGGGATAGGTTTCCTCTGGCCCTGGGGACTTGTCTACCTTAGTGCATTTTAAGACGTCCAACACTTCCTCCTTCATTATATTGACCTGTCTGAGAGTATTCACATATCCTTCCCTAACCTCAACATCCTCCATGTCCCTCTCTTTGGTGATTATCGATGCAAAGTACTCATTAAGGATCTCACCCACTTTCTCCTTTATCCTTGAGTGGGCCTACTCCTTCCCTAGCTACCTTCTTGCTCCTAATATCTGTACAAAATGCCTGGATTAACATGACGTTTTCTGCACTGTAGGGGTTCTATGGATTAATTGACCATAATCATTCACCAACCCTCAGAATGATTTAAGTTCTGATATGTTTCTGGGATATGGTGCTCTCTGATCCTAAATGAATACTTTGCGTCGGTATTCACAAAGGAGAGGGATGTGTTGACTGGGAGTGTCTCGGAGGGGAGTGTTGAACCGTTCGAGAAAATCTCCATTACAAAGGAGGAAGTGTTAGGTTTGTTAGAGAATTTAAAGACTGACAAATCCCCAGGGCCTGATGGAATCTATCCAAGGCTGCTCAGGGAGACGAGAGATGAAATCGCTGGGCCTCTGACGCAAATCTTTGTCTCGTCACTGGACGCAGGTGAGGTCCCAGAGGATTGGAGGATAGCTAATGTGGTCCCGTTATTTAAGAAGGGTAGGAAGGATAACCCGGGTAATTATAGGCCGGTGAGCTTGACGTCCGTGGTGGGGAAGTTGTTGGGGAAGATTCTTAGAGATAGGATGTATGCGCATTTAGAAAGGAATAAACTCATTAACGATAGTCAGCATGGTTTTGTGAGAGGGAGGTCATGCCTCACTAACCTGGTGGAGTTTTTTGAAGAAGTGACCAGAATGGTTGACGAGGGAAGGGCCGTGGATGTCGTCTATATGGACTTTAGTAAAGCGTTTGACAAAGTCCCTCATGGTAGGCTGGTGAAAAAGGTTGGATCTCATGGGATAAAGGGGGAGGTGGCTAGATGGGTGGAGAACTGGCTTGGTCACAGAAGACAGAGGGTGGTAGTGGAAGGGTCTTTTTCCGGCTGGAGGCCTGTGACTAGTGGTGTTCCGCAGGGCTCTGTATTGGGACCTCTGCTGTTTGTGATTAATATAAATGATCTGGAAGAAGGTGTAACTGGGGTGATCAGTAAGTTTGCGGACGACACAAAATTGGCAGGACTTGCAGATAGTGAGGAGCATTGTCAGAAGCTACAGAAGGATATAAATAGGCTGGAAATTTGGGCAAAGAAATGGCAGATGGAGTTCAATCCTGATAAATGCGAAGTGATGCATTTTGGTAGTAATAATGTAGGGAGGAGCTATATGATAAATGGCAGAACCATAAAGGGTGTAGATACGCAGAGGGACCTGGGTGTGCAAGTCCACAGATCCTTGAAAGTGACGTCACAGGTGGAGAAGGTGGTGAAGAAGGCATATGGCATGCTTGCCTTTATAGGACGGGGCATAGAGTATAAAAGTTGGGGTCTGATGTTGCAGATGTATAGAACGTTGGTTCGGCCGCATCTGGAATACTGCGTCCAGTTCTGGTCGCCACACTACCAGAAGGACGTGGAGGCTTTGGAGAGAGTATAGAGGAGGTTTACCAGGATGTTACCTGGTATGGAGGGGCTTAGTTATGAGGAGAGATTGGGTAAACTGGGGTTGTTCTCCCTGGAAAGACGGAGGATGAGGGGAGACTTAATAGAGGTGTATAAAATTATGAAAGGCATAGATAGGGTGAACGGTGGGAAGCTTTTCCCCAGGTCGGTGGTGACGTTCACGAGGGGTCATAGGTTCAAGGTGAAGGGGGGGAGGGTTTAACACAGATATCAGACGGACATATTTTACACAGAGGGTGGTGGGGGCCTGGAATGCGCTGCCAGGCAAGGTGGTGGAGGCGGACACACTGGGAACGTTTAAGACTTATCTAGACAGCCATATGAACGGAGTGGGAATGGAGGGATACAAAAGAATGGTCTAGTTTGGACCTGGAAGCGGCGCGGGCTTGGAGGGCCGAAGGGCCTGTTCCTGTGCTGTATTGTTCTTTGTTCTCTTTGTTCTTTGTTGTTCTTTGTTCTTTGAATCACCTTAACCTTCTCCATAGGATGCAATCCTTGAGTGTCAACTCTCAATCCCAAATATGTTACTATGTGGGCTTGGAATATGCGATTTTCCCTCTTGAACCTTACTCCTGCTTCTTTTAATCTGTTCAACACTTCCTCCAAAGTTGTTAAGTGTGCGCATGTATTTCTTATGATCTCACATTCTTAGCTACAAACTTATCAGTTTAACATCAGTCTTGGTGAAGTTACAAAAACAAAGAACAAAGAAAATTACAGCACAGGAACAGGCCCTCCAAACCTGCACCGACCATGCTGCCCGACTTAACTAAAACCCCCTACCCTTCCGGGGATCATATCCCTCCATTCCCATCCTATTCATGTACTTGTCAAGACGCCCCTTAAAAGTCACTACCGTATCCACTTCCACTACCTCTCCCGGCAACGGGTTCCAGGCGCCCACCACTCTCTGTGTAAAAAATCTGCCTCGTACATCTCCTTTAAATCTTGCCCCTCGCACCTTAAACCTATGCCCCCTAGTAATTGACTCTTCCACCCTGGGAAAAAACTTCTGACTATCCACTCTGTCCACACCTCTCATAATCTTGTAGGCTTCTCCGTTGCTCCAGTGAGAACAAACCAAGTTTCTCCAACCTCTCCTCATAGCTAATGCCCTCCATACCAGGCAACATCCTGGTAAATCTTTTCTGTACCCTCTCCAAAGCCTCCACATCCTTCTGGTAGTGTGGCGACCAGAATTGAACACTATATTCCAAGTGCGGCCTAACTAAGGTTCTATAAAGCTGCAACATGACTTGCCAATTTTTAAACTCAATACCCCGGCCGATGAAGGCAAGCATGCCGTATGCCTTCTTGACTACCTTCTCCACCTGCATTGCCACTTTCAGTGACCTGCGTACCTGTACACCCAGATCCCTTTGCCTATCAATATTCTTAAGGGTTCTGCCATTTACTGTATATTTCCTATCTGTATTAGACCTTCCAAAATGCATTACCTCACATTTGTCTGGATTAAATTCCATCTGCCATCTCTCCGCCCAAGTCTCCAACTGATCTATATCCTGCTGTATCCTCTGATGGTCCTCATCACTATCCACAAATCTACCAACCTTTGTGTTGTCCGCAAACTTACTAATCAATCCAGTTACATTTTCCTCCAAATCATTTATATATATTACAAACAGCAAAGGTCCCAGCACCGATCACAGCCCTCCATTCAGAAACGCACCCTTCCACTGCTACCCTCTGTCTTCTCTGACCGAGCCAGTTTTGTATCCACCTGCCAGCTCACCTCTGATCCCATGCGACTTCACCATCTGCACCAGTCTGCCATGAGGGACCTTGTCAAAGGCCTTACTGAAGTCCATGTAGATAACATCCACTGCCCTACCCTCATCAATCATCTTCGTCACTTCCTCGAAAAACTCGATCAAGTTCGTAAGACATGACCTCCCCTTCACAAAACCATGTTGCCTCTCACTAATACGTCCACTTATTTCCAAGTGGGAATAAATCCTGTCTCGAAGAATCCTCTCCAATAATTTCCCTACCACTGATGTAAGGCTCACCGGCCTGTAATTACCTGGATTATTCTTGCTACCCTTCTTAAACAAAGGAACAACATTGGCTATTCTCCAATCCTCTGGGACCTCCCCTGTATGGAGATTCGCATTCCAACCATTATTCATGTAAATTGAGTTTGTGTCTTTATATGCCCTGTTTGTTAACAGAATTCCCACTCACCTGAAGAAGGGGCTTGGCGCTCCGAAAGCTTGTGTGGCTTTTGCTACCAAATAAATCTGTTGGACTTTAACCTGGTGTTGTTAAACCTCTTACTGTGTTTACCTCCCCTGTAGCCAGTGAGGATACAAAGATTTCTCTCAAGGCCCCAGCAATTTCCTCCCTTGCCTGTCTCAGTATTCTGGGGTATATCCTCAGGATACGAGAATCTGTTTTTAAAGACCAGGTGACTGAACAAATATGAACTTGC
This sequence comes from Mustelus asterias, assembly GCF_964213995.1. NCBI lineage: Eukaryota > Metazoa > Chordata > Chondrichthyes > Carcharhiniformes > Triakidae > Mustelus > Mustelus asterias. The sequence continues at coordinate 203,829 of NW_027590289.1, read as the reverse complement.
CCCTTGCCACTTTGCTTTGTTGAGGGCGATCATATCTGTCTCATCTCATTGATTTTTTTTGTGGAGATCACAATGAAGGTCAGAAAGTGGGTGTCTATGGACGTTGACTAACTGGGTTTCCAGAAAGCATTGGTTAAATTTGACAAGGGACCACATAGCTATATTGAGGCTAATGGAATAGGAGGGCCAGTGTGCAATTGGATTAAAAGAATGGCTTAAGGACAGAAAATGGCATGTCATAGTCAATGGTTGTTTTTCAGACCAGAGGGGTGAGAGAGTGATGTTTTTTCCAAGGATTAGGGCTACATATGGATATTTTGCCGCTGTCTTCATGGTAGAGAATAATGTAGATTTTCCAAAGACTGTAGTTAATGCAAAGCAACTTGGTGCAATAACCATGGCTAGGGAGAAGGTATTGAATAAGCTAACGGGATTAAAGGCAGATAAATCTCAGGGACCTGATGGCCTGCACCCTAGGATATTAAAGGAAGTGGCAGTAGAGATAGTGGATGCGTTGGTTGTGATATTTCAAAATTCCTTGGATTCTGGTTCCGGTGGGTTGGAAACACGCGAATGTGACGCCCCTATTCAAAAAGGGAGAGAGGCAAAAAGTAGGAAACTCTAGGCTGGTTAGCTTGACCCCTGTGGTGAGGAAGTTGCTGGAATCAATCATTAAGGAGGAGATGACTGAGCATTTGGAAAGAGAAACTCAATCCACCATTGTCAACATGGTTTTATGAAGGGAAAGTCATGCTTGACAAACTTGCTTGAGTTCCTTGAGGATATAACCAGCAAGGTGGATAGTGGGGAGCCTATGGGTATGGTATATATAGAACATAGAACAGTACAGCACAGTACAGGCCCTTCGGCCCTCGATGTTGTGCCGAGCTTTGTCCAAATTATAGCTATGTCTATAGGGTCAGGATGTCTGACTGGCAGATGCTGGAATTACAGTGCCTTCAATGACTGTAGTTCTCAATCACATCCCTTGGTGACATGTTTTCTCAGGGGATTGTCGTCAATTGTGTGGGTGGCCATTGATCCTCTTCACTTCTGGATTATTCCAGGCAGTATGTGGAGACTTTAATGATAATACGCAGCCTGCAGCCTATCACTTACATTCTTTACAGATGCCATGTTTAGGTGTGCCCATCAGTGTACAACATTTTGCAAGTGACAGCGCCAGTTAAGTTGAAGGAGACAGAGGTGTTGCAGCTTGGATTTCCAAAGGTTCAAGGGGGCATTGATTGCATCCATGTTGGAATAAAAGTTCCATCTGGACAGTCAGAGGGACACTATCAGCCAATCAATCTTCCATATTGTGTGAGATCACAATCATCAGGGAAGTGATGGCATAGTAGTATTGTCACTGGACATTGTTACTATCCCAGCCAATGTTATTATCGGACAGTCAGGTCCCAGGGTGGAACCATGGCTTGATAGATTGTAACATTTGTCTTTTGTTCAGAGACATGGATGAACAGAGTCACAGGACTGCAAATTAACTTTTAACAAAAGAATAAAAATTTCATTAAACAGGAAAAGATTAACAATACTCCTTTGTTCCACTTACATCTTTACAGGTGTACACAGATTTTTAAGAATAATACAAATTACAAAATAGATCTTATACTGTAATTTCTGAGTAAACACACAGTCCACATAAACCAATAGGTGTAATGTGGCCAAGCACATCACACTCTGAAACCAAATGACAGTACCACCAAAAACAACTTCTGTGGATTTCTCATCAAATCCCCCCAGATGCTTATCACACTGTGAGCCGACTGGTCTCACTGTACCTGACGTTCACAGGAGGGTTTCCAAACATCACTCTTGAAGAACATACTTTGAAATCTACCCAAACAGCGATTTCGCGAGTGCCTTCACCAAGGATCCACATCCAGGATTTCAATCTCTCCTCTGCCTTGGATCACTCCATGCATTCAAGCTTCTACACAACCTTTAGGTACCCAGCCATGCCAACAGAACATTTCTGCTTCACAGGCTGTATTAAGGTGTCACCAACTTCTGATTTATCTCAGATGTCTGTCTTCTCACAACCAACTTTAAATCTGGTTCTTGCAGATGCCTCTTTAACTCAGAACACTTTCTCTGCTTTATACTTGAATTCTCTTGAACAGGACTTTTTCAGCTCTCACTCTTTGTTCCTTTAACTTAACTATCTTCCTGAGACTTTCTTTTGTCCTCAGCTCCTCCTTTTTGGGACTATATTTTGTTCCTTTGGCAAATGTGCTTTCTGCATTTCCCTTCCTTGTGCCGAGCTTCTCTGACACTAACTTATGACTAACTCACAACTTATTTCTGTCCAAGGGTGATCCCTGGTTGCTATGCAACAACTTAATTTTCCTGTAAGCCACGTTTTCTTTCACGTCGCAAACTCTTATTAACATGCATGCATCTGAACTAAACTGAAGCATTTGAAATACAGAAACTCAAATTAAACTTAAAGATATAAGCTATTTCTAATACCCAAAAATATGAACATAGATTATTTAAAACTACCTCTGCTTCCTGACAACTAGTAATGCAGAGACCCCATGGGGCCCCGCCACAGCAGATTTGAAATTTGAATTCAATGAAAATCTGGAATTAAGAATCTACTGATGATCGTGAAACCATTGTTGATTGTTGTAAAAAACCATCTGGTTCACGAATGTCTTTTAGGGAAGGAAACCTCTGAGTTAAAGAGGCATCTGCAAGAACCAGATTTAAAGTTGGTTGTGAGAAGACAGACACCTGAGATAAATCAGAAGTTGGTGACACCTTAATACAGCCTGGCCTACATGTGACCCCAGATCCAAGCAATCTGGTTGACCCAAATACCCAAGCAAGCCACTCAGTTCAAGGGTAATTAGGAATAGGTAATAAATGCTGGCCCAACTAGCAGTGCCCATAACCAATGAATAAAAAAACAATAAATAATGCAGGAGCTTGCAGGTCCTCAGGGTAATAGCCACAATGCAAACCTCATTAGGGATGGTCGTCCGCCTGGAACTTGGTTTGGCTGGAGATGGCTGGAGCTGAGAGCAGTATATGATCTGGACACTGTGCCTGAAGGAAGGTGTCGTGATAGCCACTCAGCAGACCATTTTCAATGTGTACCTCTGCAGTTTGAACAAACCAGGTGGCACTTTGCAATATGTCACTGACGGCCATTGTCTCTCTCTCTCCATCGAGGAGAAGGAGGATTGAATGGAGACAGCCATGTCTGATAGAGAGGAGGGTGAGCTATGCCAATCAGATGTGCGAGCCAGTCCCTGAGAGAGTCTGGATTCCTGGACCACACAATATTTTCTAATACCATGTAGATTCCAATAACGATGTGTCTCCTGCTTGATGACACCTTGGGTCTTTGTTGTCTGTTTCTGTTACCCCCTTCTCATGAATACCTGGGCTGTGTAAGGGCTTTGCAGGGTTACCAAATAATGCTAAGTCGAGAGACCCACATGAACACAAGCTCCTTTAACAGTATCTAGTATATCCACATCAAGATCAGCACATCACAGGTGATAATACACTAGTGTGGCCAGAACAAAAACAAGTAATTTAGCAACAACATTAATCAACATTCTTCATTATTTGGTGGTAGGGAGCTTGATTATTGCTGAACAAAAGAGATATGCCGATGAAACTTCCCATTTTTCACTCCTCAGGGCAGCTTTGTAGCAATTAGAAAAGGAACAGCAATTAATGCTGCACGAGAGCTGATTGGTTGGTGAGTGGCCTCTGATTGGTAGAGGTGTTGCCATGGAGAAAGAAGCAGGGAATTGCTATCTCCCCAGTCTGTTGTTTTTAGTTGAAAAAGGCATAATGCACACACGTGTGGTAATGGACGGGGTCCAGTGTGTGAATAAACGAAGCTTCTAATATGGGTAAGTGTGTGCACTGTGAGCCAGGCTGATCATATTAAATTGCTTCTCGGTGTAATTCTTAGCATAATCAGCATTGTTGAGCAAGTGGATTCACATCTTATGTTTTGGGTTTTGCAAGCACGCACTGGTTGGGAATGGTCAGTGACCCGCCAGTCATTGAGACGTATGGCCTAGATACCAAGCATCACACTGGTACTGAAATTCAGAGAGCATAATACTCACTTGTGTGATAGACAGAACCATTTCTGGCTTGATGGCAGCATCCAGTTAGTGGTGAATTGCATAGTCGCAGTGTGAACAGCTAGCTTCACATGTGCTCTCAAGATAGCACCGAGCGAGCATTCGCCATCCTGGAAATGTAGGCCGCAGAATTCTCTACCACAAGGGGGCTTTCAAACCTACGAGGGGAAGGGGGAGTGGTCAGAGGTCATCGGAGGGTTAGGTCTGCAGGTTGGTTTTTTTTATTCATTCGTAGGACATGGATGTTGATGGCTGGCCACCATTTATTGCCCATCCCTAGTTGCCCTTGTTCAGGGGGCAGTTCAGAGTCAACCATATTGCTGTGGTTCTGGAGTCATAAGTAGGCCAGACCAGGTAAGGACAGCAGATTTCCTTCCCTAAAGGACATTAGTGAACCAGATGGTTTTTTCCAACAATCGACAATGGTTCCATGGTTATTGGTAGATTCTTAATTCCAGATCCCCTCCTGATGGCGTCAGATCAGGTCTGTGGGTGGGAGGAATCCTTGGGGGTGGGGCGGGGGGGTTGAAGTGGTGAGAAAGCCATAATGGGGGGTAGTTGGGGTGTGGGGAGTCCTGTGGGGAGGGTCAGGTCAGTCTGGGTCTTTACAATGGCCACCTAGTTGGTGGCACAGTGGCTCACACTGCCAGGGACCAGGGTTCAATTCCCAGCTTGGGTCACTGTCCATAAGACATAGGAGCAGAATTAGGCCACTCAGCCCATCAAGTTTGCTCCGCCATTCAATCATGGCTGATTTTTTTTCTTATCCCCATACTCCTGCTTTTTCCCCATAACCCCTGATCCCCTTATTAATCAAGAACCTATCTATCTCTGTCTTAAAGAAATTCAGTAACCTGGCCTCCACAACCTTCTGTGGCAAAGAGTTCCACAGATTTGCCACTTTCTGGCTGAAGAAATTCCTCCTCATCTCTGTTTTAAAGGATCGTCCCTTTAGCCTGAGGTTGTGCCCTCTGGTTCTAGTTTTTCCTACTCGTGGAAACATCCTCTCCACGTCCACTCTATCCAGGCCTTGCAGTATCCTGTAAGTTTCAATAAGATCCCTCCTCATTCTTCTAAACTCCAATGAGTAGAGACCCAGAGTCCTCAACCGTTCCTCATACAACAAGCTCTTTATTCCAGGGATCATTCTTGTGAACCTCCTCTGGACCCTTTCCAAGTTTAGCACATCCTTCCTTAGATATGGATTCCAAAACTGCTCACCATATGCCATATGTGGTCTGACCAGAGCCTTAATCAGCCTCAGAAGTATATCCCTGCTCTTGTATTCTGTCCCCCTCGACATGACTGCGAACATTGCATTTGCCTTCCTAACTGCCGACTGAACCTGCACGTTAACCTTAAGAGAATCTTGAACAATGACTCCCAAGTTTCTGATTTCCTAAGTATTTTCCCATTTAGAAAATAGTCTGTGCCTCCATTCCTCCTTCCAAAGTGCATAACTTCACACTTTTCCACATTGTATTCCATCTGCCCACTCTCCTAACCTGTCCAAGTCCTTCTGTAGCCCCCCTGCTTCCTCAATACTACCTGTCCCTCGACATATCTTTGTATCATCTGCAAACTTAGCAACAGTGCCTTCAGTTCCTTCTTCCAAATCATTAATGTATATTGTGAAAAGCTGTGGTCCCAGCACTGACCCCTGAGGCACATCACTAGTCACTGGCTGCCATCCTGAGAAGGATCACTTTATCCCCACTCCCTGCCTTCTGCCAGTCAACCTCTGTGCGGAGTTTAGCACATTCTCCCCGTGTCAGCATGGGTTTCCTCCCACAGTCTGAAAGACGTGCTGGTTAGGTTCATTGGACATGCTAAATTCTCCCTCAATGTGCCCGAACAGACGCTGGAATGTGGCAACTAGGGGATTTTCACAGTAACTTCATTGCAGTTTTAATGTAAGCCTACTTGTGACATTAATTAAAAAATAAACTTTAACACTGGAGGTTGGAAGAGGTTTTAATTGTTCTAACTTTCTCTGAGTAAGTATTAGTGTAACTGCCAGAACCATCCAAAATTTGGGATTTAAATCACATTCTTGGTTTGATCCCAGTGCAGTACAATTGCAGAGAGAGGACGTTAATACTTCGGGCAATTGCCGTGCAAATCTATACCTGTAAAACTCTGAGAGCGTAACCCCAGGTCAACACTGAGGAACTCAGAGTTACAGCCATTGAAAATGCACAATGACTGGAAACTTGTTTCAACAAAAGGAAAGCAGGTGATTTAGCCAGTGTGGAGGGGCTGAGAGTATAGAACAAAGAACAGTACAGCACAGGAACAGGCCCTTCGGCCCTCCAAGCCTGCACCGATCATGATGCCTGCCTAAACTAAAACCTTATGCACTTATGAAGTCCATGTCCTTACATTCACATCCTATTTATGTATTCATCTAGTTGCCCCTTAAATGCCACTATCTTACCTGCTCCTATCACCTCCCCGGGCAGTGTGTTCCAGACATTCACCGCCCTCTGTGTAAAAAATCTTGCCTCGCACATCTCCTCTAAACTTTTCCCCTCACACCTTAAACCTATGTACCCTAGTACTTGACTTTTCTGCCCTAGGAAAAAGCATCTGACTATCCACTCTGTCCATGCCACTCATAATCTTGTAGACTTCTAATAGGTCACCCCTCAACCTCCGTCGTTACGGTGAGAACAAACCGAGTTTATCCAACCTCTGAAAAAACCTTGTCAAAAAGTAAAAGGAAGCATTCATAAGGTCTAAAAGGCTTAGGACAGATGAAACCCTTGAAGAATATAAAGAACGTAGGAAGGAACTTAAGGAAGGAGTTAGGAGGGCTAAAAGGGGTTATGAAAAGTCTTTGGCAAACAGGAATAAGGAAAATCCTAAGGCATTTTATACCTATGTAAATAGCAAGAGGGTAGCCAGGGAAAGGGTTGGTCCACTCAAGGATAGTGGAGGGAATCTATGCATGGAACCGGAGGAAATGGATGAGATACTAAATAAATACTTTGCCTCAGTATTCACCAAAGAGAGGGACTTGATGGATGAGGAGCCTAGGGTAGGGTGTGTCGATATTCTGGGTCATGTCAATACTAAAAAGGAGGCTGTATTGGCTGTCTTAAAAGTAAGAGTTTTAACAACGCCAGGTTAAAGTCCAACAGGTTTATTTGGTAGCAAATACCATTAGCTTTCGGAGTGCTGCTCCTTCGTCAGATGGAGTGGATATCTGCTCTCAAATAGGGCATACAGAGACACAAAATCAAGTTACAGAATACTGATTAGAATGCAAATCTCTACAGCCAAACAAGACGCTACGACAATGGATGAATGAACACCGCTCGACAATCACCAGACAAGACTGTTCGCTTCCTGTGGGGGAGCACTTCAGCGGTCACGGGCATTCAGCCTCTGATCTTCGGGTAAGCATTCTCCAAGGCAGCCTTCACAACACACGACAGCACAGAGTCGCTGAGCAGAAACTGATAGCCAAGTTCTGCACACATGAGGACGGCCTAAACCGGGATCTTAGGTTCATGTCACACCATCTGTAACCCCCACAGCTTGCCTCCTGGACTTGCAGAATCTCACTGGCTGTCCTGTCTGGAGACAATACACATCTCTTTAACCTGTGCTTAATGCTCCCTCCACTCACATTGTCTGTATCTTTAAGACCTGGTTGGCTGTAGAGATTCGCATTCTAATCAGTATTCTGTAACTTGATTTTGTGTCTCTGTATGCCCTGTTTGAGAGCAGATATCCACTCCATCTGATGAAGGAGCAGCGCTCCGAAAGCTAATGGCATTTGCTACCAAATAAACCTGTTGGACTTTAACCTGGTGTTGTTAAAACTCTTACTGTATTTACCCCAGTCCAACGCCGGCATCTCCACATCATGTCTTAAAAGTCCCAGGGCCCGATGGGATCTATCCCAGAATACTGAGGGAGGCAAGGGCTGGGGCCTTGACAGAAACCTTTGCACCCTCATTGACTACAGATGAAGTTCCAGAGGACTGGAGGATAGCCAATGTTGTTCCATTGTTTAAGAAGGGCAGCAGGGATAATCCAGGAACTTATAGGCCGGTGAGCTTTACACCAGTGGTAGGGAAATTATTGGAAAAGATTCTTGGGGACAGGATTTACTCACATATGGAAACAAATGGATTCATTAGTGATAGACAGCATGGTTTTGTGAAGGGGAGGTCATGTCTCACTAACTTGATCAAGTTTTTCGAGGAAGTGATGAAGATGATCGATGAGGGAAAGGCAGTGGATGTTGCATACATGGACTTCAGTAAAGCCTTTGACAAGGTACCTCATGGTAGACTGGTACGAAAGGTGAAGTCACGCGGGATCAGAGAAGAGCTGGCAAGATGTATACAGAACTGGCTTGGCCATAGAAGTGATGTGGAGATGCCGGCGTTGGACTGGGGTGAACACAGTAAGAAGTCTCACAACACCAGGTTAAAGTCCAACAGGTTTATTTGGTAGCAAATACCATAAGCTTTCGGAGCACTGCTCCTTCGTCAGATGGAGTGGAAATGTGCTCTCAAACAGTGCAAACAGACACAAAATCAAGTTGCAGAATACTGATTAGAATGCGAATCCTACAGCCAGCCAGATCTTAAAGGTACAGACAATGTGGGTGGAGGGAACATTAAACACAGGTTAAAGAGATGTGTATTGTCTCCAGACAGAACAGCTAGTGAGATTCTGCAAGCCCAGGAGGCAAGCTGTGGGGGTTACTGATAGTGTGACATAAATCCGGTTTAGGCCGTCCTCATGTGTGCGGAACTTGGCTATCAGTCTCTGCTCAGCGACTCTGCGCTGTCGTGTGTCGTGAAGGCCGCCTTGGAGAAAGCTTACCTGAAGATCCAAGGCTGAATGCCCGTGACTGCTGAAGTGCTCCCCCACAGGAAGAGAACAGTCTTGCCTGGTGATTGCCGAGCGGCATTCATTCATCCGTTGTCGTAGCGTCTGCATGGTTTCCCCAATGTACCATGCCTCGGGACATCCTTTCCTGCAGCGTATCAGGTAGACAATGTTGGCCGAGTTGCAAGAGTAGGTACCGTGTACCTGGTAGATGGTGTTCTTACGTGAGATGATGGCATCCGTGTCGATGATCCGGCACGTCTTGCAGAGGTTGCTGTGGCAGGGTTGTGTGGTGTCGTGGTCACTGTTCTCCTGAAGGCTGGGTAGTTTGCTGCGGACAATGGTCTGTTTGAGGTTGTGCGATTGTTTGAAGGCAAGAAGTGGGGGTGTGGGGATGGCCTTGGCGAGATGTTCGTCTTCATCAATGACATGTTGAAGGCTCCAGAGGAGATGCCGTAGCTTCTCCGCTCCGGGGAAGTACTGGATGACGAAGGGTACTGGGTCCACCGTGTCCCGTTTGTCTTCTGAGGAGGTCGGTGTGGTTTTTCGCTGTGGCGCGTCGGAACTGTTGATCGATGAGTCGAGCGCCATTTCCTGTTCTTATGAGGGCATCTTTCAGCATCTGGAGGTGTCTGTTGCGATCCTCCTCATCCGAGCAGATCCTGTGTATTCGGAGGGCTTGTCCATAGGGGATGGCTTCTTTAACGTGTTTAGGATGGAAGCTGGAGAAGTGGAGCATCATGAGGTTATCCGTGGGCTTGCGGTACAGTGAGGTGCTGAGGTGACCGTCCTTAATGGAGATGCGTGTGTCCAAGAATGCAACCGATTCCGGAGAGTAGTCCATGGTGAGTCTGATGGTGGGATGGAACTTGTTGATGTCATCATATAGTTGTTTCAGTGATTGCTCACATGACTCCAAAGGAAGAAAATATCATCGATGTATCTAGTGTATAGCATCGGTTGAAGGTCCTGTGCGGTGAAGAAGTCTTGTTCGAACCTGTGCATGAAGAGGTTGGCATATTGAGATGCGAATTTGGTCCCCATGGCTGTTCCGTGTGTCTGGATGAAGAACTGGTTGTTGAAGGTGAAGACATTGTGGTCCAGGATGAAGCGGATGAGTTGTAAAATTGCATCTGGAAACTGGCAGTTGACGGCGTTGAGCACTGAGGCCGTTGCAGCAATGCCATCATCGTGGGGGATGCTGGTGTAGAGTGCCGAGACATCCATTGTGACGAGGAGTGCTCCTAGTTCAACTGCTCCATGTGTGCTGAGTTTCTGTAGGAAGTCTGTAGTGTCGCGATAAAAGCTGGGGGTTCTTTGTACAATAGGCTTCAAGATGCCCTCGACATAGCCGGAGAGGTTCTCGCACAGGGTTCCATTGCCTGAAACGATGGGACGGCCTCCACCCACCCACCCACCACCTCCTCCCTCCACCCACATTGTCTGTACCTTTAAGACCTGGCTGGCTGTAGGATTCGCATTCTAATCAGTATTCTGCAACTTGATTTTGTGTCTGTTTGCACTGTTTGAGAGCACATTGGCCATAGAAGACAGAGGGTAGCAGTAAAGGGATGCTTTTCTGAATGGAAGGCTGTGACTAACAGTGTTCCACAGGGATCAGTTCTGAGACCTTTGTTGTTCGTAGTATATAGAAGTGATTTGGAGGAAAATGTAGCTGGTCTGATTAATAGGTCCACAGACGACATAGAAATTGGTGTAGCTGTGGATAGTGAAGAGGATTGTCAGAGGATACAGCAAGATATGGAGACTTGGGCAGAGAAATGGCAGATTGAGTTTAATACATTAAAGAGTGAGATAATACATTCTGGAAGGTCCAATGCATGGAGCAATTATGCAGTAAATGGGAGAACCCTTAAGAGTATGGACAAGCAGAGAGATCTGGGTGTACGTGTCCACTGTTCACTGAAAGTGGCAACGCAGGTGAATAGCGTAGTCAAGAAAGCATACGGCTGCTTGCCTTCATCGGTCATGGCATTGAGTATAAAAAATGGCAGGTCATGCTACAGCTGTACAGAATCTTAGTTAGGCCTCATTTAGAATATTGTGTACAATTCTGGTTGCCACACTATGAGAAGAATGTGGATGCTTTGGAGAGGGTACAGAAGAGGTTTACCAGGATGTTGCCTGGCCTGGAGGGTATTAGCTATGAGGAGAAGTTAACTCGGTTTGTTCTCACTGGAACAACGGAGGTTGAGGGGTGATCTGTGCTGTACTTTTCTTTGTCCTTTCTCTCCTCATAGGTAGTGGAAGAGAGTATGTCCGGTATACCTGGGGTCCTGATTAAGCTTGCTGCTTTTCCGAGGCAGCGGGAAGTGTAGACGGGTGTGTAGACGGGTGTGTAGATAGTTTGAGTCATGTTGAGATCAAAAAGGAGGAGGTATTGGGGTTCCTGAGAAGCATTAAGGTAGACAAGTCCCCAGGGCCTGATGGGATATATCCCAGAATACTGAGAGAGGCAAGGGAGGAAATTGCTGGGGCCTTGAGAGAAATCTTTGTATCCTCACTGGCGACAGAGGAGGTAAACACAGTAAGAAGTTTAACAACACCAGGTTAAAGTCCAACAGGTTTATTTGGTAGCAAAAGCCACACAAGCTTTCGGAGCTCTAAGCCCCTTCTTCAGGTGAGTGGGAATTCTGTTCACAAACAGAGCTTATAAAGACACAGACTCAATTTACATGAATAATGGTTGGAATGCAAATACTTACAACTAATCAAGTCTTTAAGAAACGAAACAATGTGAGTGGAGAGAGCATCAAGACAGGCTAAAAAGATGTGTATTGTCTCCAGACAAGACAGCCAGTGAAACTCTGCAGGTCCACGCAACTGTGGGAGTTACAAATAGTGTGACATGAACCCAATATCCCGGTTGTGTGCGGAACTTGGCTATCAGTTTCTGCTCAGCGACTCTGCACGACAGCGACACACGACAGCGCAGAGTCGCTGAGCAGAAACTGATAGCCAAGTTCCGCACACACGAGGACGGCCTCAACCGGGATATTGGGTTCATGTCACACTATTTGTAACTCCCACAGTTGCGTGGACCTGCAGAGTTTCACTGGCTGTCTTGTCTGGAGACAATACACATCTTTTTAGCCTGTCTTGATGCTCTCTCCACTCACATTGTTTCGTTTCTTAAAGACTTGATTAGTTGTAAGTATTTGCATTCCAACCATTATTCATGTAAATTGAGTCTGTGTCTTTATAAGCTCTGTTTGTGAACAGAATTCCCACTCACCTGAAGAAGGTGGGTGTCTGAAGTATGTGGCATCTCCACATACAGTGGATGTGTCTGAAGTATGTGTCTGAAGTATACTTACAATCTCCACATACAGTGGATGTGTCTGAAGTATGTGTCTGAAGTATGTGGCATCTCCACATACAGAGGAGGTCCCAGAGGATTGGAGAATAGCCAATGTTGTTCCTTTGTTTAAGAAGGGTAGCAAGAATAATCCAGGTAATTACAGGCCGGTGAGCCTTACATCAGTGGTAGGGAAATTATTGGAGAGGATTCTTCGAGACAGGATTTACTCCCACTTGGAAATAAGTGGACGTATTAGCGAGAGGCAACATGGTTTTGTGAAGGGGAGGTCATGTCTTGATCGAGTTTTTCGAGGAAGTGACGAAGCTGATTGATGAGGGTAGGGCAGTGGATGTTGTCTACATGGACTTCAGTAAGGCCTTTGACAAGGTCCCTCATGGCAGACTGGTGCAGAAGGTGAAGTTGCATGGGATCAGAGGTGAGCTGGCAAGGTGGATACAGAACTGGCTCGGTCAAAGAAGACAGAGGGTAGCAGTGGAAGGGTGTGTTTTTGAATGGAGGGCTGTGACACGTGGCGTTCCTCGGGGATCAGTGCTGGGACCTTTGCTGTTTGTAATATATATAAATGATTTGGAGGAAAATGTAACTGGTTTGATTAGTAAATTTGCGGATGACACAAAGGGTGGATTTGCGGATAGCGATGAGGACCATCAGAGGATACAGCAGGATATAGATCGGTTGGGGGCTTGAGCGGAGAGATGGCAGATGGAGTTTAATCCGGACAAATGTGAGGTAATACATTTTGGAAAGTCTCATACAGATGGGAAATATACAGTAAATGGCAGAACCCTTAAGAATATTGATAGGCAGAGAGAACTGGGTGTACAGGTACACAGGTCACTGAAAGTGGCAACGCAGGCGGAGAAGGTAGTCAAGAAGGCATACGGCATGCTTGCCTTCATCAGCCGGGGCATTGAGTTTAAAAATTGGCAAGTCATGTTGCAGATTTATAGAACCTTAGTTAGGCCGCACTTGGAATATAGTGTTCAATTCTGGTCGCCACACTACCAGAAGGAGACTTTGGAGAGGATACAGAAAAGATTTACCAGGATGTTGCCTGGCATGGAGGGCATTAGCTATGAGGAGAGGTTGGAGAAACTTGGTTTGTTCTCACTGGAACGACGGAGGTTGAGAGACTGTTAGAAGTCTACAAGATTATGAGGAGCATGGACAAAGTGGAGTCAGAAGGGTGGAAGAGTCAATTACGAGGGGGCACAGGTTTAAGCTGCGAGGGGCAAGATTTAAAGGAGATGTACGAGGCAAGTTTTTTATACATAGGGTGTTGGGTGACTGGAACTCGCTGCCGGGGGAGGTAGTGGAAGCGGATACGATAGTGAGTTTTAACGGGTGTCTGGACAAATACATGAATAGGATGGGAATAGAGTGATATGGTTCCTGGAAGGGTAGGGGGTTTTAGTTCAGTCGGGCAGCATGGTTGATGCACGCTTGGAGAGCCAAAGGGCCTGTTCCTTTGCTGTAATTTTCTTAGTTCTTTGAATCAGTGGATGGGAGGCTGGTTTGCGTGATGGATGTTACGTTCACGACCCTTTGTAGTTTATTGTGGTCTTGGACAGAGCAGGAGCCATACCAAGCTGGTCTGGCTAGGGAGCAGTTTCTGAATGGGAATGACCGGGAAATCTGGTCGCTGCTCAGTCTGTGGGTTATCTGAATGTTTTCATTATTTCCATTCCAAACCCTTGTTTTAACCTCTGTAGCGAATAAAAACACAAAGTCCACTTTAAATACTTCAACACAATTTCCTTTATTCTGTAGCTACTTAAACAACAGTAAGTATTTGCAAAGCAGAAACCAAATACTCACTATCTGTTACTTTACTTAAGGTTGATTTCCACTTGCAATTAAAACCTGGCCAGGATTTTGTTGTCACACGGAAGCAGTTCTTTGTTCTCTTCTTCTTCCAGATGTTATCTCTCCTTGTGAGCCTGCTTCCCGGGTTCTTCACACTGCATTTCTGAACAAGCTCTTTGTGTTAGCAAGGTTCTTGATCAATTGGGCCAGTGGGCTGACGAATGGCAGATGGAGTTTAATTTAGATAAATGTGAGGTGATGCATTTTGGTAGATTGAACCAAGGCAGGACTTACTCAATTAATGGTACGGCATTGGGGAGAGTTACAGAACAAAGAGATCTAGCGGTACAGGTTCATAGCTCCTTGAAGGTGGAGTCACAGGTGAACAGAGTGGTGAAGAAGGCATTCAGCATGCTTGGTTTCATTTGTTAGAACATTGAATACAAGAGTTGGAATGTCTTGTTGAAGTTGTACAAGACATTGGGTAAGGCCACACTTGAAATACTGTATACAGTTCTGGTCACCCTGTTATAGAAAGGATATTATTAAAGAGATTTATTAGGATGCTACCGGGACTAGGTAGTTTGAGTTATAAGGAGAGGCTGGATAGACTGGGACTTTTTTCTATGGAGTGTAGAAGGCTGAGGGGTGATCTTATAGAGGTCTATAAAATAATGAGGGGCATAGATCAGCTAGATAGTTAATATCTTTTCCCAAAGGTAGGGGAGTCTAAAACCACAGGGCATAGTTTTAAGGTGAGAGGGGAGAGATACAAAAGTGTCCAAAGGGGCAATTTTTTCACGCAGAGGGTGGTGAATGGAACAAGCTGCCAGAGGTAGTAGTAGAGGTGGGTACAATTTTGCCTTTTAAAAAGCATTTAGACAATTACATGGGTACGATGGGTATAGAGGGATATGGGCCAAATGCGGGCAATTGGGATTAGCTTAGGGGTTTTAAAAAAAGGAGCGGCATGGACAAGTTGGGCTGAAGGGCCTGTTTCCATGCTGTAAACCTCTATGACTCTGAGTTAAAACTCCAAATGTTCCTTGGTAATCAGCCAATGAATTGATCAGAACTCCAATTGCACCGTTCGATTAGGCCAATCAATTCCAACCACAGTATCATTGGTCACTTCAGGCCTCATCATCTCAGTGCATATTGTTCACATTCCAATACCCAGCTAAGGAACAATGGCTCCCAAAAACCTGTTCACAACTCATCCCTGCCCAGGACAAGCTGTTGAATCTGACACCTTCTGTCTTTTAACAAATTCCAGGCCACTGGCCACAAGGAAAATCCCAGCATTGTGGAAAAAAACAACTTTAACCAAAAAGTCAAGTTTGTTTGATTGAAGATCTTCAGCATATTAAAAGTTAAAACTCCATTCAGCCACATCCTCAATGAGACGACGCAGTATTTGTGCTGTTGATAGGTTAATCTTGTCTTTTGAAGTATGTTAAATCAGTAAACTTTGTATTCATTCCCTCTCATCCCTGCAGAAAATATTGAGCCCATGAAACGTTACAGCATCTCCATCTACCCTCTGCTTCCCAATGGAGTGGCGTGCCCAGTTTCTACTGAAGCATATTCTAAAGAAGGAGGTAAGTAATTCACTCACTTCCCATTCACCTCTTTCTCTGTTCGGCACATGGCAGCTCTTTGATCAGTTTCCATGCGATAGCTGTGTGACATTTCAGGTTGCTGCCTGAGCTCATACTGTGAACAGGACAAGCTCGGATCGAAGCTGATGGCAGAATGAAGTTGATTAGCATCAGTCTCACCGAGCATTTCTCAAACTATCTCCATCACTGAGGTTTCTCTTTTCCACTAACATTCTCATCAATCTGTACTGTATCTTTCGGAGGCCCTTGCATTTTTTCTGCAGTGCTGGTACAAATACTCCATTTACAGTAATGAAGACGTTAGCCACATTATAAAGTCTCACATTCATAACACCTTCCCTCTAAAAATTAGAAAAGATATTTGGGACGACCTTACCAAAGGAATTCAGTGCCGAACAAGTGTGAAAAGAGGGAATTGTGCCAATTTTTTGGGCGAGCTCCCAGTCACAATCTTGCCAGTAGGGGACAGGGCAGAGCCTATTTTCCACCTCCCCTCTGCAAAGTTCCCCGCTTCCCTCCCTCCTTTGGAGCTCCCCCCACCCCATTCAGACCCTGCACTTTTGGCACTGCCCAGGCTGGCATTGAACAAGGGTCACTGCCCAGCTTTCCCCCCGACCACCCCGGGGGCTTCAATGGCCTCTGGTCCCACCAGCGAGGCCATCACGATGGTCCCGTAGGGGGGACCATACATGATCCACGCTGGTGAAGACCTTGCCCGATGAGGGGATAAGGGCAAGTGAGTGATAAGTTAATGAACCCAAATTTTTCCCCTCCCACCCGATTTTACGAGCTTGCCACACTGATCGACTGGTGGAACAAGCCGGTAAGATCACCTGCATTACCTTCGTAATGATTACCTCCATTACCATGGTAATGATTATCTATAACACCATCAAAATATATTATAAATATTTGAACAGTTAAGTTAATACATTCAGTCTGGGGACTTTCCTCTTTTGTCCCATTTTGGATGGGATCTTGAGGGGTGAACAGGGATCTCAGCCGATGTATGGTGCACCTGCGTCACCAAGGCCAGTCTCTTGCTGCCACTCTGCCCCCCTCAACTCCCTGCGCTGGAACTCTCACTCTGTCTGACAACCAATGAAAGGTCAGCAGCATGGTGGCACAGTGGTTAGCACTGCTGCCTCACAGTGCCAGGGACCCGGGCTCAATTCCGGCCTTAGAGTCATAGAGGTTTACAACATGGAAACAGGCCCTTCGGCCCAACTTGTCCATGCCGCCCTTTTTTAAAGCCCCTAAGCTCGTCCCAATTGCCCACATTTGGCCCATCTCCCTCTATACCCATCGTACCCATGTAACTATCTAAATGCTTTTTAAAAGATAAAATTGTACCCGCCTCTACTACTACCTCTGGCAGCTTGTTCCAGACACTCACCACCCTCTATGTGAAAAAATTGCCACTCTGGACACTTTTGTATCTCTCCCCTCACACCTTAAACCTATGTCCTCTAGTTTTAGACTCTCCTACCTTTGGAAAAAGATATTGACTTTCTACCTTGTCTCTGCCCCTCATTATTTTACAGACCTCTATAAGATCACCCCTCAGCCTCCTACACTCCAGAGAAAAAAGTCCCAGTCTATTCAGCCTCTCCTTATAACTCAATCCATCAAGTCCCGGTAGCATCCTAGTAAATCTTTTCTGCACTCTTTCTAGTTTAATAATATCCTTTCTATAATAGGGTGACCAGAATTGCACACAGTATTTCAAGTGTGGCCTTACCAATGTCTTGTACAACTTCAACAAGAGATTCCAACCCCTGTATTCAATAGGTCACTGTTTGTGTGGAGTTTGCACATTCTCCCTGTGTCTGCCTGGGTTTCCTCTGGGTGCTCTGGTTTCCTCCCACAGTCCAAAGATGTGCAGGTTAGGTTGATTGGCCATGCTAAATTGACCCTAATGTCAAGGGTTTAGCCGGGTAAATATGTGGGTTACAGGAATAGAGCGTGGGTAGGATGGTGGTTGGTGCAGACCCGATGGGACGAATGACCTCCTTCTGCACTGTAGGGATTCTACAACTCTTCTGTCATCAATAGGCAGTGGCTGCGATTGGCAAAGCCGGATGGCTGAAGCTTCGGATTGAGGGGTGACCCAGACACGAGTGAGTGATGGCAGGAAGAGGCAGTCTGGAAGATGTCCACGGGTGTCACAATCAAGATATGAGAGAAATATCCTATGGTAACACTATTACATAGATTTGGCCCAATCTGTTTCAAAGCACTTCTTTTATTTGCTTTGCCACTAACTTAAATAGGGACATAGGATTAGGAGCAGAAGTCGTCAAATTCAGCCCTTCGAACCTGCTCCGCCATTCAATCAGATCATGGCTGATCTCTCCCTGGTCTCAAATCCACCTCCCCACCTGTTCTCCACATCCCATTATCCCTTTTTAAATTAGAAATATATCTATCTCCCCCTTGAAACCATTCAACGATTCAGACTCCACCGCACAATGGGGGCGGCGAGTTCCACAAATTCACCACCCTCTGTGAGAAGTAGTTCCACCTCAACTCAGAGTTAAATCTGCGCAGATATGTCATTTCCAAATAAAAGACGATGACATTAATGAGCAAATTTGGCTTACCTGCACAATTACAAATCCGCGTCCCCTTCTCCCCGCGCCCCCCTCTCTGTGCCCCACTCCCCGCACCCCCTCCCCGTGCCCCCCTCCCCGCGCCCGCTCTACGCGCCCCCCTCCCCGCGCCCACCTCTCCGTGCCCCCTCCCCATGCCCCCCTCCCCACACCCCCCCTCCCCTCTCCATGCGCCCACCCCCCCCCCCCCCCCCCCCCCCGCCCTCCCCGCGCCGGTCTTTCCACACAGCAATCTTCTGTCACTCAGTCAATTTTTTGGAGATTTGGGAGCTTTGTGTTGTTACTGGGTGGGGGCGGGGGGGAGGGGGGGAGGGTGGGGGGTGGCGGTGGGCACTGGAGGTGGGCAATCTATACATGCCAGTGAGCCTGTGCACTGGGAGACCCTCTCCCAACTCCCACGGACATTGGACGACCCCCCCACCCACCACATATTCAGCAGCATGTTCGCCCTCACCTCGCCATGGGTTGTTGGCATCGGAGCAGCAGGCCCTCCTCTTGGCTGACCTCTGAGAACTCCCAACCCCCATCATGATCCTCTCTGCGATCCATCCCTGCATGAGCCCCTGCTCATAGCCCCCCCCCCCCGCCCCCCCCCTCCGGCATCAGCCCTCCCAGGCCGCTCCCCCGATCCTGCCGCTGGTACTCGATGCGCAGCTCGCATAGCCAGGGTGCCTGGTGCCACTGCCAGTAGTGATTAGTGTGTGTGTGACGTCACACCGAGCGGTACGAAGCCTGCAGGAGGGGGCCGGGCACATGTCGAACTCACGAATGAGATTGAAATCCAGTCAACCTCGTGTTAATAAGCCTCGTCTCCTCTCTCGGTGAGATGTGCTTTGCGGCGTGCAAAAGGGACTGGGAGGATCACAAAATGTTTGGAGCCAGGCGTGATTCGGATTTTTAGCTTTGCACTCTATTTTCCCTGCTTACCGCCATTTGTGCCAGGCACGGTGAGGTGATAAAATTCTCTCCAAATAATAATTTGCTTTCGAGCCTCATCAGACAAGAATGAGGACATGTGACATTGAAACAGAAAGCTGAGATAATTTCCAGCAGCATATCCTACTCCCGTCATGAGTACAAGAGATACTCTGGGTTGATCATCAACATCAACCACTGGGACAGTCATTCCTGAACGAGCGCCAGGCAATCTGAAAAATGCCACAGTCTTGTTTTTATTTCCAGCATTCCAACTTCATGGGCAGGATTTTCCATGCCCCCTGCCGCGGTGGAGGCAGCGGGATCTTCCAGTCCTTCTGCTTTCAGTGAGGTTTCCTGTTGGAAGCACTTCCCACTGCCAGCGGGGGCTCATTGTTGGCAGAACTGGAAGATCCTGCTGGTGGGAATGGCCAGAGAATTCCAGACAAAGATAACTGGGGCAGGATTCTCCGACCTTGCTGTGCCATTGTTAGATCACA